>NC_143077.1:11635909-11938939 GCF_052426305.1 Pelodiscus sinensis | reverse complement strand
TGTCTCAAGCAACAGGGCACCCACCACTTTCTGTGGAAAACCAAGCCACAGCCTAATTGCAACTGCTTGCATATGGAAGAGGAATGTATTGGCACGTCAGTGAGCGTCCATCATCTCCCAGTGCCCCGTGGTGACATCAGGGAAACCCTGAAAACTGCCTCACACCTCAGTCTTCCCTCTTGGACTGCTCAGTAAACGTCACCTGTAAGCTCCGCAGAGGTTAGATTTTTTTACCATAAAAATGAACTCCAAGTGTCAAATTAAAAGTCAACCAAAGTCCACATAAAACAAGTTTTCTCTTCCTCTACCCAGGCATCTCCTGCTTTGGCAGGCCACTTCCGGCTGGAGTCTTAGGGTGTGTCTAGACTACAGGGTTTTGTCGACAAAAGTGGACTTTTCTCGACAAAACTATACCTGCGTCTACACTACCGCCGAGTTCTATCGACAGTAAGTCGACAGAATGCGGCAGTTTTGTCGACGGCGGTAAACCTCATTCTACAAGGAATAACACCTTTTGACGACAGTTCTGTCAACAAAAGGCGCTATTGCATCCACACTGTGCTTTTTCAAAAGATAGCGTCTAGACTCTCTGTCGAAAAAGCGGCTTGCTTTGTCGACAGAACTGGCTGTCGTCTAGACGCTTTTTGTCAACAGAGCCTCTGTCGATAAAAGCCTGTAGTCTAGACGTACCCTAAGTCCTAAAACACTCTGCTGGGCCTGCCATGCTGCTCTCCCTCCACAAGCCAGCGTCCTCCTCTTTGCTGCAGCCTCCTAGGCAGGGGTCTCAAACTCCCAGCCCATGGGCCATCCCCAGCCGGAACAATTGTGCAATCCGTCCTAGGACTCCCAGTGGGCTGGGTGCAAGGGTTGTCCATTATTGGCCCCAAGCTTCACCTCATCCCACCATCACCCTGCCCTCTCTTCCCCATACCACCTTGACCCCTGAGGACATGGCTTCAGGGTTTACTAGGACGGGGGGGGGGGGTGGATGAGGTGCCCTGGGGGGAGAGTGTAGGGTGAAGGTGGTAAGGGGCAGAGCTTGGAGGCAGATTGCTCAATCATTCTGGCCAGGGATGTCCTGCAAGCCAGGAGTTTGAGACCTTGTTCTACACAGGGAAAGGACCAGATGCGTACCCAGGGGTGGCTTCTTAGTAATCAAGGTTGGCTGGCCCCAGACCTCTTTGGCCAGTAAGCAGCAAGCCACCCTGCTGCAGTCAAATACCAGCTAAAAGTGTCTCATCATCAAGGTCTATCTTTTCCAGAAGAGCATTTAGGGCAGCTTGGGCGAAGCCTGGCAGACTGGAAAGAGGATTTGCCTTAGTAATTCTTCCCACTCCCCTCCCCAAAGCTAAACGTTCCTCTCGAAACGGAAATAAAACCTGCTGAGGGATGAGTCCTGACTCGCCGTCCTGTTTGTCAGGGTGTTTTGGAAGCCTCTTTTTTTTTTTTTTTTTTAGAAATAAACATGTGACAAGGAGAGCCAGGCATGCCATCCTCTGCCTCTGGCTGCACGTCATCCCATAGGACAATGGCCACTGGGTTGAGAATCAAATGGCTAACGGACTAACACAAATTCTGTGTCGGTCGGTGCTGGGGACATGGATCCCAGCAGCAAAAACCAGTGCTGGTGACTGGAGAGCAGCCAGTTTAGCAAGATGATGATAATTGTTACAGGCAACATCAGTGATCCAGCAGGACCACAGATGTTGCTGAACCAGAGAGCTCTGATAGCTGGGAATGGGGGCTGGCTGGGAGTTCAGTGGCAAAGTGGCCAGCAACTCAGGCCAAAGCATAGTTGGGGGCCAGAGATGGGAGTGCAACCAGGAGGGGAGCCTGCCAGCCAGGAAGCTGGCAGCCCCCTACGGGAGCATGGAGGGCAGCGGAAAGGGACCAAAACTGATCTCCCTTGATCTAGCAAACTCCCTCATTCAGAACCAGTCAGGTCCCAAGGGCGCCGGACGAGGGAAGTCCAACCTGGATTAGCAAGGAAAATTACCTGCTAAAGGGCTGTCTTGTTTAATAACAATCAGTTGCCCAAATATTAGGGTCTTGGTATGAGTCACTTATGTTATCAATATGCAACTGGCTGCTTTCCTTTTCCTGCTTTGGGGTAACAGTAACTATCTATGGGGCTAGTGTGTTAGTCAGCAACTATAACCAGGGCCGGCCCACAACATTTTGGCACCCGAGGCAGGGAGCTCAAATGACGCCCCCATATCTCCTTGCTTGGGCCAAAACTTTGAAAGGTCTCAATTTTCTGAGTCCCAGTCTGACACCTGAGGCGGCCACCTCAGTTCGCCTCATGGTGAGGCCAGCCCTGGATGTAACTGTTACTAAACCTTTGCGCCTTTTAAACTATTTCCAAACTGCCGCTACAGGATGGTGTTTGCTCGGCAATTCCTGCAGTTCTGGGGCTGTTTGGTGCTCAGCATTTGGGATTTATTTTAAGTCAGAGTATGTGGCTGCCATCATGGCTCTTTGTTGCTGATAGATTTTGTGAAGCCCAGAAGTCCGGTGACAGTCCTGTCCCAAAGCACTGGGTATGTGCAGTTACGAACAGGAAGTACCGCTCAAACTTGCATGGGTGCTGCATGCCATCCATGTAGCCTTATACAAAGATGTGTAAACATCAGCTTTAAAGATCGCCGTCTCTTTGGACTCTGCAGGGCTAGTCTGTAAATGTAACAGAGAAGATCAGGATTAATTTTCTGATTCAAAAGCAGAAGTTGTGTTAAATACTAAAGACGCTCGGCCTGCTTCACCCCTGTCTTGCAGCCTCGTGGAAAGTGGATAAAATGCAGCCGTTCTTTTTCTGAGCACTGGCATGTATCAGAGACAGACAAGAGTACAGGGATTTGCTGCCTGCTTTCCAGCCACTTGCCTAGGGATACAACACACAGAACTGCCTCATTCTCTGACTTTTGCTTTGTGTTCCAGGTAAATGAAAGCCAGGACAGAGGCACTGCCCTCACTCTAGACTCATTTCACGCTAACAAGTTCCCCCGCTCCTTTTATATTTTGTACCCAGGTTAGGGAAATCTTGGCTTCCCCTTCTTTACTTTTCACTCACCCCGCGTGACAGATCTTTCTCGAAAGCAAACTGATTTCTGCAGTGGTGTGGGGACCGTTCCTGAATTAGCAGGATTCTCTCCCCCTCCCACTTCCCGCCTTGCTTCTTCTCTTTTGAAAAACAAACCTGGTTCTTCCGACAAAACGATAACACTTGTGCTTCCAATCCTGCTCATCCCCGGCCTTGGGTTTGCATGTGTAAGTGCGGATTATGAATGCATGCTCAGGGTCTGATATTTCTAGGAAGAATACTTTATAACTGAAATCTCTCTTCTCCTGGGGATGAAAGCAAAACAAATTTAAGGATTAAATCACACAAAGGTATAATCCCCAAGGGAAACCTACTTTAGTTATTATGATTATATTAGGATGTACGCCTCGGTACGGCAGAAGCCGTGTGAATACCATTTCAGTGGGGAATAATTTTTAGTCTTACTGCCTATAGTACATTATAATGCATTTCTGGGGAGCCTGATGAATAGTAACTGCAATGCTTAGATTTCTTTGCTTTCTTCGGTTTATGTTGGTGTTCCTAACCCACTCTCCTTTGTTTTGGTCTTGTTTGTTGCTTGGTTGAAGATCGGGCTGTACACAATAATTAAGTTGGAGGATCGCTAAGCAAATGTTAATTACATGTACTCCATAATGTGTGTGCTTCATGTTTATGTAGGGTTTGAAACAATAACCACATATGAAGCTTTTTGAATACTAAAGTCCCTGACTTCCCAGGGGGTAGTCAGTGACACCTGTGTTAAGTGAGTGTCATTCATTTAGGAATGTTTGATACACACTTAGCATGGGTTTGATTACACAAGGTGCAAGGCAACAGAGAATCAGCACCTGTTTTTGAATCACACACTGATACTAGGTATTGGTCCCATAAGTGTATCACACTAATACAGCAGGGCAGTCCCCCAAACCAGTGTGTGGGGCTGGTATTTGGTAGCAGTGCCCTTTGGGAGTGATGACAAGACCACATAGCACATATATCATGTTTTCCAGGCTCTGAATGCTATACCAGAAAGGGAAACTATTAAAACCCACCACTGGAGAATGTAGCTATGCAATCCACAGGGATGCTGTGTTGAATGTGCAGTAGACAGCAATCCTGATGCTTAAACAATTAGGAAGTAAGTCAGACTATTTACTTTTTTTTCCTTTTATCAGCTTTGTGCATTGCCTTTTAATTTTGATTGGCTGTCCCTTTCTTGTATTCTGAGAAGGGTAAAAAGGAGCTCCAAATTTACTTTCTCTATATGCCATTCATTATTCTATATATCTTTAGTTTGGTCATCCCCATTTGTCTCTTCTGTCAGCCAAATACAACTTCTCTTTTTTTATCTCGCCGCCTGTAGATCTCTGTCCATTCCTCTAATTGTTGTCATAGTCCATCTCTGGAGGTTTTATAGCACTGTATTCTCTGGGATGGGGTGACCAGAACTGAGCACAAGATTCCAAGTGGGAGTTCCCACTGATGTATGTAACGGCATAATAATTCATTAATCAGTATTGTTGCAGCCTTGTTTGTCCTAGGATATGACAGGGTGAGATAATCATAAAATCATAGCATATTGTAGGATGGGAAGGGATCTCAGTAGCTTATCTTGTCCAGTCCCCTGCACTCAAGGCAGGACTAAGGGTGTGTCTACATTGCACCATAAGCTCGAAATAAGATACGCAATTTGCGCTCCACCAATTGCGTATCTTATTTCAATTCTTTTTCGAAATAGGCTATTTCAAAATTTGATGAATCTACATGGTGCCAAATTTTGAAATAAAGCACTATTTTGAGACATCCCATATTCCTCATGGAATGAGGTTTACAGGGATGGTGAAATAGAACTTCCACTATATTTTGAAATAGTGGATGCATTCAAAAGACACGGGATACCTCTGGTATCCCGAAATAGTATTGCAGTGTAGACATACCCTAGTAATAACTAGACCATTCCTAACAAGTGTTTGTCTAACCTGTTCTTAAAATCCTTCTATGCGAGAGATTCCATAACCTCCATAGGCAATTTGTTCCAGTGGTTAATTACTCTGACAGGAAGTTTTTCCTTATGTCCTACCTAAATGTCCCTTACTGCAATTTAAGCCCACTGCTTCTCGTCCTGTCCTCAGAAGTTAAGGAGAACAATTTTTCTCTTTGCTCTTGCAACAACTTTTCATGTACTTGAAAACTGTTAGCATGTCCCCTCTCAGTCTGCTCTTCTCCAGACTACACAAACTCATGTTTTTGGTCTTTCCTGATAGCTCATGTTTTCTAGACATTGAAATGGGTTTACTGTTCTCCTCTTGATTTTCTCCAGTTTGTCCACATCACCAGGGCTCGACAAACTGTGGCGAGAGCTACTCGCCAGTCCCACACCGCACATGCGCCAGAACGGTACTGCGCATGCACGCAGTGCCGGTGAATGGGGCACACGGAGCGACCGGCTGAAATCTACTCACCATGGGCGAGTAGAAACAGCGGTTTGTTGAGCCCTGCACATCACATCTGTCCACTTCTACCCTTTCCTCATTTTCTGTTATTGTCTTTCTCCCCTGTGGAGTAATGGGCCTACCCTGTCCTTGGTCTTACTCTTGCTTCCATTATATTTGTAGAATATTTTCTAGCTAGTTTAATCTTGTTTTGTGCCTTGGTCTTTCTAATTTTATCCCTACACATTTGTGTTGTTTAGTAATAGTTCTTTGTAATTTGATCTAGTTTCCACTGTTTGTAGGACTCTTTATTTAAGTTTCAGATATTGATGATTTCCTGGGTAAGCCAAGGTGGACTTTTGCCATACTTCCTCCCCTTCCCATACATTGGGATAGTTTACTTTTATACCTTATTATAATGTCTCTTTGAAAAACTGCCAGCTCCCCTTATACTTGCTTCCCATGGGATCTTACCTACCAACTTGCTACATTAGCAGAAATCTGCCTTCTTGAAATCCATTCTCTCTACTCTGCTGTTTTCCCTTCTACCTTTCCTTGGAATCATGAATGCTATCGTTTCATGTTCACTTTCACACAGACTGCTTTTTATCTTCAAATTTTCAACCTGTTTTTCCATATTTGTCAAAATCAAATCTAGAACCTCCTCTTCTCTAGTGGCTTTCTCCACCTTCTGAAACAAATTATTTCTAGTGCATTCCAAGAACTTGTTGGATAACCTGTGCCCTGCTGTATTATTTTTCCAACAGATGTCTGGGTAGTGGAAGTCCCCCATCCCCAGTCATCACCAAGTCCTGCGCATTGGATGATTTTGTTAATTCTATAGTAGAACCTTACTCTGACTCATCCATGATTTTTACCCCTTGTATTCCTACAGGCTTTCAACAAATCTGTCTCCTGTTTCCATCTCAACCTCAGTGCATGTATATACATCTTTGAAATACAAAGCAACACCTCCTCCCTTTTTTCCTGCTTGTTTTTCTTGAGCAAATTGTACCTGTTGTGACAGACCCAGACCAGCTGGTTGCTGCACACTAGAGGAAGGAAGACATGCTGGACTCTTTGGGTGAACAGTTTTCTCTTCCCTGAGCTGAATACAGCATAATCAGGCAGGCACCTGGGACCTATTAAGAGCTTGTTGGAAGCAGCAGGCTAATCAGAGCACCTGCAGTCCATTAAGGCCTGCTGGGGCTTGCTTATAAGGCCTTCCTGCAGGGAGAGCATTTAGCTCAAGATCTCAGAGTGAGAAGGTGCACTGGGTGAGAGCTGAGGCCTACGAGCAAGGCAGAGTGCCTCAGGTACCAGAGGAAAGGTACTGGGAGGGATTGTTTGGGGTAGTGGTCCAGGGAAGAAGCTGCCAGACTGTGAGTTAAAGAAACCCTGTTGTTGCCATTGCCTTCAGGTACTGAGGCCAGAACTCAGAGTAATGGGTGGGCCCAGGTTCTCCCCAACCCTCTGCATGCCACTGCAGTGTCTGCCCCGGGGGGAGAGGGGCTAGGACTATGGAAGGTTTTCATCAGAAACTGTGGACTAGCCTATGATGAGTATGGCTCCGTAGGCTGTGACCCTGGCTTCTAGAAAAAGAAGAAGCCATGTGTAGGGTCACAGCGAGCTTCTGAGGCAAACACTTTTTGCCAAAACTGCAGGGCTTCACTACATCAATAGCCATATACCAGTTGTGTATATTATCCCACCAAGTCCCTATGATGCCAACTGAGTCATTGTTCTGCTTATTCACTAGTATTTCTGGTTCTTCCTGTTTTTTCCCTATGTATCTTGCAGTAGAATTTGGTCTAATAAAAGATGTTACCTCACCATCCTTGGCTTGGTAGTATTTCAGTGGAATTTTCCACCCATTCTTAGTAACATAGAACATCTTGCCTGCTTTTTTCTTGTAATGACCAGTGCACGTTGGGCATGTTTTCACTGAGCTGTCTGGAATGATTAGAAGGACGGGGAATTTTTTGTTAATAGTCTTGGGGAACTGGGGAGGTAGAAAAAGCAAAAGGAATACCAACCTCCAATAGACTGACAAGTCCATCCTCTAATACTATTCCTATTTGTGCTCTGTAGTGATTAGGCATTGCTGTCAATGGAGCCTCTGTCTCAAGGAGCTTACAGGCTTAATAAATGCAGCTTTTCCCCTTAGTAAAACAATTAAACAGATATTTGGAGGGGAGACCCACTAACATGTAGAAAGTCTTGAACCCTAGGCAGCAAGCCGCACGGAGGCTTTATAGGACATTGAGGGTGTCAGGCCTGTCAGCAGTACTGCGGGTTTATCAAAAATAAAATCTTGCCAATGAAGCTTGATTTCTTTATGTAGATGTACAAAGAAGCCTTTGTAGTTAATAAACTGTTTGATACAATGTCTCATGAGATCACTGTCTCTAAATTAATTCACTAAGTCCAGGTGTATACTAGACCCAGAAGGTCCGCTTAAGGTACTCAACTCCAGCTACGTAAATAATGTAGCCAGAATCCACATACCATAAGCTGAGTTTGGCTGTCTTCATAGTGGGAGGTTGATGAGAGCAAACACTCCCATCAGCTTCCTTTACCCCTTGTAATTGAGAGGCATACTGACGCTGACCAGCGGTGCCCTCAATGTTTGATGTAGTGGGTCTTTACTAGACCCACTAAATCAAACACCAGAAGATCGATCTCCGGTGTGGCAGGTGGAGACATGGCTTTACATGGGACTGAAAGGGTCATAAACAAGAGAGTGTTAGCAACTGTTGCCATATCCCGTTAGTGTGGTTTTGGCAGTGATCATGAAGAAGAAGAAGAGCAAAATTAATGAAATTTGCTGATGAAGAAAATTGCAGAGAAATAATACAAATGGGCCTAGAAAGATTACAAACAGGAGAAGAAGAAAATAAGATGTTTCCCTTGGTAAAATGCAAGATAATGCATCTGGAGGAAATCATCTGAACTGTAGCTATTCCATGGGAGGCTGGGACATCGAAACCTGTAAAGCTAAAAGGGTTTCAGCACAGTAAGGGTATGTCTACACTACAGCACTAATTCAAACTAACTTAATTTGAATTAGTTAATTCGAACTAAGCTAATTCGAATTAGTGCATCTAGACCTAAAAACTAGTTCGAATTAGCATTTTGCTAATTCGAACTAGCATGTCCACACTGAGTAGACCCTGAACCGAGGTTAAGGATGGCCAGAAGCAGTGCCGGCAGGGCATCAGAGGAGGACTTAGAGCGTGGAGCTGCTGTCTCAGGCTAGCCGAGGGCTGTGCTTAAAGGGACCCGACTCCCACCCCGGACAGACAGTTCTCAGGGGTTCCCCTCTTGCAAAGCAGTCCTGACTTGGAGTACCCTGAGTGCCCACACTTGGCACATCACAGCACTCGGCCATCAGCCTGGCTGCACTTGCCTCAGGCTGCCATTCAGGGGGGGGTCAATCGGGGGGCTGCAGGAGAGCTTCCACCCCGAGGAGCCCACAGAGCCACCCCAGTCCTCCCCATTGGGGGCTCGTACCCCATTCCTCCCTCACCTCCTTCCACTTACCCCTCCCTAGCCCCCCTTCCTGATGTACAAAATAAAGGACACGTGTGTTCAAAAATAGAAACTCTCTTTATTGAACAACACTCAGGGAGACTGGGAAAAGGAGGTGGGAGAGGGGAAGAGAGAGGAGGGCAACTAAAATGATCAGGGGTTTGGAACAGGTCCCATATGAAGAGAGGCTAAAGAGACTGGGACTTCTCAGCTTAGAAAAGAGGAGACTGAGAGGGGATATGATAGAGGTCTATAAAAGCATGAGTGGTGTGGAGAGGGTGCATAAAGAAAAGTTCTTTATTAGTTCCCATAATAGAAGGACTAGAGGACACCAAATGAAATGAATGTTCAGAAAGTTCTTCTTCACAAAGCAAATAGTCAACCTGTGGAACTCCTTGCTGCAGGAGGCTGTGAAGGCTAGAACTAGAACAGAGTTTAAAGAGAAGTGAGATAAAGTCATGGAGGTTGGGTCCATGGAGTGGTATTAGCCAGGGGGTAGAAATGGTGTCCCTTACCTCTGTTTGTGGAAGGCTGGAGATGGATGGAATGAGACAAATGGCTTGGTCATTGTTTCGGTCCATCCCCTCCAGGGTCCCTAGTGTTGGCCACTGTCGGCAGACAGGCTACTGGGCTAGATGGACCTTTGGTCTGACCCAGTACGGCCATTGTAAGCTCAGGGCTCAGGGTCGGGGGTATCAGTGCACCACTCTGATTTTCATGCACACCTGCTCCTGGGTGGCCAGGCTGGCAGCTCTCCTGCCCTAGACGGCCACTTTCCTGTGCCTAGTGTGGAGGTCGTGGATGAGGTCCACGATGTCCACACTAGACTAGGCGGCCGCCCACCTCTTGCGGACCTGGGCAGGCTCCCGGGAGCCACCAGCCTGGTCCCGGGAAGAGGCGGAGGGCTTGGTGACAGCGGGTGGCTGGCTCAAGCCGTGCCAGGTGCAGGGTCTGCTGGCTGGGTGCTGGCAGGCTTGCACTTGGCACGGGCACCGTAGCCAGCCCGGGCCCCTTTAAGGGCTCCGGGGCCGGGAGGGGGGCAGAAGAGTTTCCCTGGTGGTGCCCAGAGTGGCCACCAGGGAAAGCTGGGGAGGGCTAGCCTCCCACTAGTTCGAATTAAGTGGCTACACAGCCCTTAATTCGAACTAGTTAATTCGAACTAGGCGTTAATCCTCGTAGAATGAGGTTTGCCTAGTTCGAATTAAGCGCTCTGCTAGTTCGAATTAAGTTCGAACTAGTGGTTTGCATGTGTAGCGCCTATCAAAGTTAATTCGAACTAACGTCTGTTAGTTCGAATTAACTTTGTAGTGTAGACATACCCTTATAGTGTTGGCTGCATATGTAAGGTCATCACATCACGGAACAGGCAGATAACCATTTCTGGTTCTAGACACTTTCATTCTACAAGAAGGCTGCTAACACTCCAGGTGAGAACAAGTGCTTCCTGTCTACCTCTCGCAAGACCTGTCCTAGCCCCTATTTCCATAATCCTGACACAGCAAACAAGTTTTTCTGTCAAGCAGAGAAGTGCTGTTATTGCTTTTATACAGATGGGGAAATGAGGCACAGAGAGGCTAAGGGACTTGACAAGGCCACACAGAAAGTCTTTAGAGGAGCAGGGCCGTGAATCCACTGGACCATCTTTTCTTTCTAATCTTGCACAGAGAGGCTGAGGGACTTGACAAGGCCACACAGAAAGTCTTTAGCGGAGCAGGGCCGTGAATCCACTGGACCATCCTTTCTTTCCAATCTTAAAATAACTATCCCTTGCACAGAGGCACTGCATCTAGTCCCAGAGCAACTGCCCCAGAGCATTATTCTCAGTGCAGAGCCCTTCATTACCAGCAAGATATTGATTGACACATTGGAGGGAGTTCAGAGAAGAGCAACAAAAATAATTAGGGAGTGGAGAGACTGACTTGAGAGAGTGATGTATGAGGAAAGATGAAGCGAGACAGCTATGTACAGTGAGGCTCACCAGCAGCTAAGGAGGGGTCCTGAGCAGCCCGGCACAGCCCCAAACTATATCAGAGGTCTTTTACTTGGCGACTGGGGATGCCCACTGCCAGTGCATCTGCAGCCTCAGCCCTCCCGCCGCCCTCTCCTCCCCCGGGATACACCTTGCCCAAGGTAGAGAAATGGTACCTTTGCACTGGAGAACAGTTTCTACGAATCAAATATAAGCCTCTCTCAGCAGTCTGCGCTCCCCTCGCTCGCCGATGTTTATGCATTCTCCCTGGCGGCAGCACCAGCGCTGCATTTCCACTGCGGCGTGGAGCCAGAGACAGCCTGGTATTCAGGGGTGTTAAGTAGTTTAACTTTACAAGGTCATTCTCCTCCCTATGGCCAGGGCTTTGAAGAGGTTTCCTGACCTGGAGCATCAGGAACTAAACTCAAAAGTGTGTTCACCACTGTGGAGCTAATGAAGAATTTCTGTTAACATGACTTACATCAGTTGCCATAGCAACGACAGTTCTTGATTATTATGGAATAGCCGAGCAAATAGCCGTCTGAGGCCTGTGGACGTTCTCGGTAAAGTGGGGGTATGGAGCTTCCTGTTGTTCCACCAGCCGCAGGACTGAATTTTTCAACAAGAAAACATTTTGCCAAGATTTTTCACACAAATGAGTCCCATTTTTCAAGCAGCGTCTGAGACACAGGGGAGGAGGGAGAGAGGGCTTCTGCCCTTCACCCTCCCACCTTCCACAATTACCACAGCTAATGGGAAAGTTCGCCAGCTCTCCCCCAAAACAACATATCCCCTTCCAAGCACACCAGACTGTCTCCATCAGGCCATGAGTTGGTGCTGCAAATCAGTGGGCAAGTTTGTAATCGTTCGTGCAGAGGTTCTGCATAAGTGCTACCACATAGCAGGGTCCGTCCAACCCCTCCGCTCTGCCCCATCAATCTCCAGTGTAGTGGGAATGTTGCCCCTAGAATGATGCCTTCGATTCCAGGCACCTCGGTACCAGGAAGGTGTTGACAGGCTCAAACAAGAGCGCCAAAACCCCTGGAGGCCTGGTCCACAGGAAAAGACAAGGGCTACGTCTACACTGGCCCCTTTTCCGGAAGGGGCATGTTAATTTCACCTATCGTAGTAGGGAAATCCGCGGGATATTTAAATCCCCGCGGCATTTAAATAAAAATGTCCGCCGCTTTTTTCCGGCTTTTAAAAAAAGGAAGGAATAAGAGCCTCCGGAAAAGGGCGCTTTTTCCGGAGGATCGGGGCCAGTGTAGACGCTCTTTTCTGGCTTTTTTAAAAGCCGGAAAAAAGCGGCGGACATTTTTATTTAAATGCCGCGGGGATATTTAAATCCCCGCGGATTTCCCTACGACGACTGGTGAAATTAACATGCCCCTTCCGGAAAAGGGGCCAGTGTAGACGAGCCCCAAGGTGAACTAAACACATTATAAATAACAAAGAGTCTCCAAGGTGCCAAAGAACTAACCAAAATGTATAGTATCATGAGCTTCCAAGGGTAAAACCTACTTCATCAGGTGAATTGGAGTGGAAATAACAGAAACCATGAGGCATATATAACAGCAGAAAAAGTACCTGACAATTGTCGGTCCCCTGTTAATTAGGCTAATTAAGTGGGCTGAATGTGTCTCATAGCTTTAGCTGTGGAAATGTAGATGTTAAAGGCAGGAGAAATTGTTTTTAACATTACAGACAAATACGGCTGTCCCTCTGAGACTTTTTTTTACATACATTAGGCTTGCCATAAAGGCAATACAAGAGTGTGAGAATGGCTTGCAAATATTTGAAGGCTGTGAACAGCATGAGTCATGTTGTGGCTTTAAAGCCACTGGCCACAATAAGGCACAAAGCTTCCTGATGTGCAGCTTTTGGAGGGGTGCGTTGTACTTGTCCCCTCCCATGGGACAAGTTCCACTGGGTGATATGGAGAGGGTTCTCCTCCCCTATGCTCCCCACCAACTGGGGGATGCCTGGTGCAGCCCTTGGCTCTGATAAGAGACACATTACGCATCCCCCTATTTACAATGTACAGTTGGTAGGCAGTCTCTGAGGATAATGATAGCCATAGCTATAGCCACAGGCGCAAGAAGGAGTGAAACAAAGGAAGGATATCTGTGTTCAGGACAGTGTGACAAGGTGCCACAGCCTAAAGCTAAAGAAGGTGCCTTTGGGTTAGACAGAAAGGAACCTCCCTAATGGTAAGACCCTTTCAGCAAGGAGAAGACAGCAGGAGGGGACATGAGGTCCCAGGACTGGATACATCCACAGAGAAACTAGATCAGCTAGATGTGACTGCCTGAGAGGTCGTGAGGTCTGGATGTGACGGCCTGAGAGGTCTCAATTCTGTGATTCTGCATCAACATCCGGGTGTTCTCTTTACACGGTGAGACACTGATCCATTCTCCTCTTCGTATGCAGAGACCCCCAGAGTCCCTGCACCCACCCCACTCAATAATGCAGGCTGCTGTCTAACCCCTCTGGGCAGAAAAGACATGTCACCTTGAGCAGCAATCAAATAAATAATAGACTGCTGCACTGTCACTCTGTCTGGGCGGGGGGTTGGGGGTTAGCAAAGGCAAGAGCTTGCAGGTCTGTGACGATCACAAGGAAAATGTCTCCAGCACTACTATGGGAAAGGGGGAGTCATTTAATTCCTTTTTTTAAAAGCAGAATCGGCACGTTTCTTATTTTTAAAGCAACAAAAGGAGTTTCTGCTGAAAAGGGATATCCAAGAGAGGGATATTTTCCATGTGAAAGACCAGGGTATACTCAGGACTGCGTGAGAAGTGTTGCTAACACTGATAGTGCATCTAACGATAGTTTTTAAACAATCTTATTTATGGAATTGACTAGAGAATTCTATTCCCACCCTAGAATGCTATAGGATGATGCAAGAAAACTATAGGAAGGAACATGTTTTTATTCAGTTCTGTAACTTTGTAGGATAATTTCTGCTGGACACTTTTGGTTTCTTCACTACCGAATTTTGTAGGGCTTTTCCATGAAGTACTCTGTATCTTTCAAGTGCTTTACAAGGTTAAACTGGCTTCAATCCTCTGTCCTTCCTTCACAGCTGCTGCACATGCTATGGTCCCTCTGAAATGCCCCAGACCTAAGGCTGGCTCACGCTCATCAGCCCACCTGTAAAACCTGAGCTACTTGTGCTGTTGGGCCAACATCATTGGTATTTTAAATGTGCAAAATTCCCCTGACATCAGTGGAGCTTCGTCTCTTTATGCCAGCAGAGAATTTGACCCAGTCTAGGCCCTGTTGGTTGCAGTAGGACTTATGTGGTGTGTGGGCCTGGTACTGGCCTTTTTTTATAACAGTGATTGGAATTTCACAAATCCATTCTCCTCTGGATGTGGACTCAGTTGGATTCAGGTGGTTTTAGTATCTGGGTTAGAGACTGGCATTGCCTTAGGATGCAAAGCAGCTTCATGTTTTTGGTCAGTCCTCAGACAGGCTACACTGAATGTCTGTGCTGATGTCTGGGCATTTAGGCACAGAAAACAACAACGCATACAATAAAATGTCACTGCTGTCTTTGGCAAAAAGAAAGAAAGATGCTAAGACAGCAACACCATGTGGAGAACTTCTTGGGAGAGCAGAGGACTCCTCCGCCTAGTCCTCTTGTGCATATCAAAGGAAACCCAACATTCTGTGCTCCCATTTCTACTACTGACTTGTGCATTCCCATTTTCTTTTCTTTTCATTGCTAGCTCTGTTTGTAGTTATAGCTGGGTCTCCACAGAGTAATTTACTGGCAGAATCTCTCCCAGAATCCAGCTTGAAACCAAGCTGTAAAAACAGCTGAGAGTGTAAATAATTCATGCAGACAATATGACTTTTTTATGTAAATTCGGTGCATTAACCCTCTATTATAATGATGGACGACAGATATGGGCGACGTTGCCTTGGTAAGAGCTAATGGATGGCCGCCATAAATTCACTGCACATTTTATTGTGTTGCAGGAAATTGTGCCTTCAGGCAATGCTGTTTACTTTTATGTAAAACTCAGGGTTCCCTAAATATTACAAATATTTTACATCCAACTCCTCAGCATTTGGGCACAGCGCACAAATCAAGCATTCTTCATGTGAGTTGTAATTAAAGGTTTGTTATTTTTTTCAGGGACAATTATCTAAAACTATAAAGAGAAATATTTTTCCCTTTTAGATGTTCAGTCATTGACTTATTAGTAATCCTTTGAAGAAAGAGATATTAAGTAACTGCACCATATAACTTTGCATTAGGCTGTATGTCCTGTGCATAGCAGATTCAAAAATAGTTTCTTATTGCTAGTTTTTATTTTTACCATTCCTTGTGCTTATTTACACATATAATATTCTTTTTTTCTCTTTGCATATATTTCTGTCTATAATTTATATCTACTTTTTCAGGGTAATTCTTTGAACCATGTCCTTGAGGAATTCATCTCAGTAAACACAGAAACTTGAGTTCATTTTTGGGGAGTTTCAAATAAAGATTTTGTTTTGTTAGTTTTTGACTATTCTGCACATGCCTTAGGTAAATTGGGCTTGGGCTTGGGTGATGGATTTGCTCAAAGTATTCAAAATATACCTTACTGGCTGAATTTTAAAATTTTTCTCCAAAGGTTTGGGTGTTTTTTAATGTATAACTAATTCTCTCTACTCCTGTCTGCTGTTTTACTTTTCAGTGCAATGCAACTTTGCAAAACAAAACAAAGAATAATCATTTGTCAGAAAAGATGCCACTGTCTTCTATCGTGTCAAGTAATACCAGTTTGTAACAAAGGTAGTTAGCATCTGGAATAAAAGCATGCTTGCCCACTAGCCTGTGTGATAAAGACCAATTACTAGCCCTGAGAAACATATGGACTAAAATATTCTCCCTAATATTTTCATCAGATTACTAGATGCTGCATTAGAATTAATGAAAAAAATGGATTGTTAATTGTTAGACGTCCTACTAAATTCATGGCCATAAAAAACACATCCCTGCAGAGCCGGCCCAAGGTATGGGCTGACCAGGCTACTGTCCGGGGCACCCCATTGTAGGGGGCACCGCGCGGGGCTGCCGGACCACGCAGGGGTGGTGCCATGCATGCGCCGCACTCCTGGGGGCGGCACCGCGCTTCTGGGGTCCAGGGCGTATGAATGGCTTGGGCCAGCCCTGCATCCCTGACCGTGAAATCTAGTCTGCTCTGTGAAATCTGGTAATTCGTGTGCTTTTACCCTCTACTATACAGATTTGCAGCGGGGAGACAATATTTCATATTTCTCAAATTGGGGGCAGGGGACTGACTTAAAAGGGCATCGCAGGAGGACCACAAGGTGATTTCTGGGAAGTTGCAGTATTGACAACCTTACTTCTCTGCTATGTTCAGAGCTGGCCAGACAGAGAGCAGTGGCTCTTGACTGAGGTATGTCTAGACTGCATCCCTCTGTCGGCAGAGGGATGCAGATTAGGAAGGTTGACATTACAAATGAGGCAGGGATTTAAATATCCCATGCCTAATTTGCATAAAAATGGCCACTGCGTTTTGCCGATTCAACTCTTTGTTGGCAAAAAGCGGCAGTCTAGAGGGGGATCTGTCAAGAAAGAAACCTCCTTGCCATCCTTCTTTCTGCACTGCTGCTGGTGATGGCTCTGCCTTCAGAGGAGGGCTCCCGGCTAGCAGCCGCCTCTCTCCAGCTGCCCAGCTCTGAAAGCAGCACCTGCTACAGCAGCAGTGCAAAAATAAGGCTATCAGTACTGCAAGTCCCTCTTCGCCAATCCTTCTTGGGTGAGAACCTCTACAAATGCAACACTGAGATTTCAGTTTTAAATAGCTGAAATCATTAAATTTGCAATTTTTAAAATCCTATGGCCCTGAAATTGACCAAAATGGACTGTGAATTTGGTAGGGCCCTGAAATTTGTAAATCACGCATTCTTTTAACATTCCCCCAAATCTTGTTCTTTCAGAGTCCTGGATACAGACAGTGGTCTCTCCCTGACAGATTTTATTTTCTTACATATGTGGGAAAATGCAATGAGTAAAGTTGAATTTGCGGATTTTCAACTGAACTAGCTCCAGTAGCAATGTATTAGACTTTTCAAGAGACATTAATTTCCTGAGCAATAAATAGAAGGCACATTGTAATGGAAGTGAAAAAACACTTATTAAATAAGAGTGGAACGCAGCAAAAAAAAGTCTGCTAATGAAATCACAATCTTGTGAATCACATGTGGTAATAAGTGAAAGACTAACAGTTTAATTGCATGTAAACGTATTTAATAATTGGATTTCTTTTGCTTCTTGGCTGTGCGTGTAGCTTTCAACTATATTAGCAGTGTCAGAGGATAAAAGTGCGTGAGCTATAACCAGGGGCATTGACTCATTTTTTTTTCTTTTTTTCAGTTTTTAGTATTGACTGAGCTTCCTAAATTTGGACTTTCAGATTTTGCACCTTATTCTTCTGACGTGTTTTACTGCCCTCAAGCCACTTTGCAAAATTCATAGCGGCTTTCACATGCTCTGATGCTTCTTGGGACCAATTCAATCTTGAACAATAGACGTGTGAGCAGCAGAGCCAGGAAATGTCACGCTGGAGATCCTGGGCTTATTCCCCAATAACATTTTGATTTGTAAAGTATTCCACTATATAAAACACACACAGGAGACTACATTAAGAACATTAGATCACCATATCCAGTAAGACAGAAAGGTGACTTAAAATACAGACAGACAGCATGGCCTGGGATATAAACAGGACAGGCTAAATATTCATTGGAAATGTTATGACAAAATGTTTTCAATATTTTACATTCTTTTTATAGTCTTTTAACACATTTCTCCTGGGACTGCCTTTTGCCTTAAAAAACTATTCAGTTTGTAGCTATACAACTGAAACTTCCCTTCCTATTTCTTATGATAAACATTTTTTTTTCAGTTTCCACATTCGTACACTGACAGCTTTCCAATTTTGTATCCTTAATGTATTTTCTCAGTGAAAAATACAGTACAGTAGAGGTGGGGCATGAGGGAAAGATGTGAGGGGGGAAGGGGTTCAAACTACTTTGGTCTATTTCAAGTGGACATTTCTGTAATCCAAGATTTACACATTATTTAACAGGCTCCGTTTTTTCCCTTTGTAGGGTACCGAGACATTCATGGTTCGGCAGTTCAGTATTATAAGCTGCTTAATGACATGCACGGGAGAAATTAACCTATTGTTCAGGTGCTTGATCTGTTTTGGACCCTTTTGGACAAATGGTTGTCATGCTATTCAGGCCAACTGGCTTTCATATCCGTGATCTGCCACAAGAGCAAGGAAACATTTGGCAGCCTTGGAGAAGTAGCTCTTCCCTTCTCAGTGCCAGTGAGCCAGATGTGTTAGGTTGTACAGCTCACAGCTGCTGAGATGAAGAGTCTTGTGTTCTGGGATGAAAAGGAGACTTGAGAGCCAGGGAGCTGCCTTGTGTTTGCGGTCTTTGTGGAGGACGCGCCTCCGGTCTGAGTGATGAACTCATCTCTGGGTCAGTCCAAGCACAGTTTGCAGCTACAGAGTGATCCAGATTAGAGAGCTTCAGAGGGGGTCAGCAAGGGGAATTGCAAGAGCCTTTCTTCATTGTTTGTTCCGAACGGGTATTCTTTGTGGGATTTCCCAAATTGCTGTTTCAGAGCCGCCTAGCATGTCATGCATTACTGAATTGACACTCCTGGGCATTGGGGGCAAAGTTTGAAGAGAAAACGTAGCCAGCAAAGCAGGCAGCAGAGTGTTCCCATTACAGCAACTGGCAATGGAAAGGCTCAATTGCTGGTGAGTCAAGTAGGACTTGAGGCCCCAGCATTGCAGCGAATGGTGTTGCCAGCGAGGCAGCAGTGTCCATCTCATGAGCAAGAGGTGATGGTGGGAGGGGAGCCCTGTGGTGACGATTCCATAGTTCAGTCCATTTTTGTCCCATGATACTCTGGGGCAGTTGTCATATGGGCCTGTTTAAGAGCTATCGGTGGTAGACCTATGAGGGCAGAAAGAAGGAAATGCTGATGAGGGAGGAAAGTGACAGGAGAGGTGAGGCTACAAACCACAGGAAAGAAGGCTGGGCGTTTTAGAAGGTGTGGCAGTTGGGAGGATGGTCATTTTAGTACCCAACTGACAAAGCCTGTTCCACTCAGGATCAGGCCTGTGAAGCCACTGTGACAACCAAAGAAACTTCCAGAACAGTTTCCCAAAGCTGACCACTTCCTCAGCTGCTCTGCGGCCTGCGTACAGACATTGGCACCTCTAATCTGGTCGGATGTCCACCTCAGCCCATGAGATCCCTGCCTTCCCATCTTGAATGGCCCAAGTGTCTACCAATGCAAAGGGCTCTCTGCAGCCAGCTTTGTGCATGATGCAGAGAAGGAGGGAACTGGGGACTCATGGAGGGGGCCAACGGGAGAGAGAGTTGGGGAAAGGGGCACCTCTATCCAAGCCCACTAAGAAGGTTCGTTTTGGTTCATTAAGGGGCTGTGGAGTGACAGGAGAGGTGAGGTGAGTGTCCCCTGGGCTGACTCACCCAGCTCTAATCTCTAAAAGCAGCTTTGTCAATATATAATGGAGACTTTACAGGGGCTTCCCTTCTCAATTTAATACATCTAAGTAGTGCACTCTGCATATGAAGAATAGCTATGTTATCAGAAAGCATTCAAAAACATATGTTTTAATGAAATGTGTTGACAACTGCTGAAGTAAAGTTTTTGTTAAGTCTCAAGAGTTTAGCCATGACAAGCAGTATTAATGAATTGAATTAATTAAAAAGCATTTCAAGATGAAACAGGGTCTGCTCTATGTAAAATGCTCTATACATTAGACAAGCATTATGGAAATCACTGCTTTGTACTACACTGTAATGCAGCCATTTATAAAAGCTTCCCCAGATCCATGGATAGCAGTAATTTGGGTTTAGCGTGTCTTTGAAATTCATTGAATACAGCATGTGCTATTTAAAAGCATGAAATCTGGATCGTTCCACTTCTATCAAAGCTCTTCTGCCTGGAAGATTGAAACTCGGAGCTCAATGTTATTGGAGCAAGTGGCATTGTAGGTGAAAACAGAACCAGGCACATAGCACCAGGCTTGGATGGGCAGAGGCCAGCGCAGGTGTAGAAGACATATGGCTTTTGAGAGCAGGTCTTCTGATTAGCCTGGGATTAGGGACTGGTGTGAATCTGGCAGGTGAGCGATTGCACTAGAGGCAAAGAATGTTCTCTTTCCTTCACGGCCATTGAATCTTCTCTGCCACTGTCATAGAATCCCCTCCCTATTCTAGAATCCCTGTTCACCAACCTTTTTCCTGTGCCCAATCTTTGTTTTCACCTCCTCCCTCCCATTACTATTAGTAACCATTAATAAACAGCTGGTGATTAGTCTGTCACAGAGAAACTCAGTGGTGCCACATGGCAAGATTACTCAAATACTGTACACATTATCCATTTCGACCAATGCTCACTTGGGATTTTCTGCCTTAGGGAGCTATATAGTTAGCTCACAAGTGACCAAAATGTCACACAATACCTGAGCATTGATACCTGCAAGCAAAATCCCTGGGTAAGCATGAAGTAAGCTTGCATTAACAGGAGTGTTGTGAGCAAGACATGAGAAGTGATTCTTTTGCTCTACTCTGCACTGATTAAGCCTCAGTTGGAGTATTGTGTCCAGATCCGGGCACCACATTTCAAGAAAGATGTGGTGAAATTGGCGATTTCCGGAGAAGAGCAACAAAAATGATTAAAGGTCTAGAAAACATGATTTGTGAGGGAAGACTGAAAGAATTGGGCTTGTTTATTTTGGAAAAGAGAAGACTGAGGGGGGGACACGATAGCAGTTTTAAAGTACTTAAAAGGGTGGTACATGGAGGAGGGAGAAAAATTATTCTCCTTGACCTCTGATGATAGGACAAGAAGCAATGGGCTTAAACTGCAGCAGGGGGGATTTAGGTTGGACATTAGGAACAATTTCCTAACTGTCACGGTGCTTAAGCACTGGAAAATATTGCCCAGGGAAGTTGTGGATGTCACTGGAGATATTGAAGAGCAGGTTAGACAGACAACAGTTAAGGGATGATCTAGATGGTACTTGATGCTGCCATGAGGGCAGGGGACTGGACTTGATGACCTCTCGAGGTCCCTTCCAGTTCTAGTGTTCTATGAATCTGTAATTCTAGCAAAAGAGCTGGGAATGTTCCAACAGCTGTCTGGAGTTATGGGGCTGTTTTAGCTTATTCCTAAGCAAAATTCCATCAATAAAAAGGTGGCTTTGGTGGCCATTAGAGCTGGTCAAAACATTTCCAGCTCAAGAGTTTTCTGTTACAAAACAACATTTTGAATAAATGAAACATTTCCACAAAATCATATATATTTTAATGAAATTTCCTAGGAAAAAAAATCCAAAACTTAGTTTAGGCAAAAATTGACATTTGGTTTAAAATTAAAATTCTGTTGGGAAAGCTGTTTTCCCCAGTTTTATATTATGCTTACGTTATTGTAATACATGTCAGTAGCAGTTGGGCTCACAAGGACCGGTCACATCCTATCATGGCATTGCTTTAAATAATATGACCTGTCCTGGTAGATCCAACTGTTACTGACATGAAATAGTCTATTCGTTTATTTATATTTTATTTTTAAATCGTTAAAGGCAGCTGCTAATTAGTATTGTGTGAAGCAACTAACCTTCTTTGCTAGATCAAAGTGTGTCTCTTCAGTGTTGCAATGAAACAGTTTGACATTTTTGTAGTGCATGGCTATCATTTTCTTTTTTGGAAAATTACATGTCATTATGCACTACTATTACTGACATGTAAGAACAATATACAAAAAATACATTTCAGAATCAAAATTTTAGCATGAGATTCATTTGCAAATATTTTCCAATACAAAATTGTATAAACATTTTTTTTCAAAATTTACACTGTGTGAAATTTCTAAAATATTTTGGGAATAAAAATGAATTTTAAAATGTCAAACATTTTCAAGGTGGAAATTCCCAGTTTCAGTCAGGGATGTGTCTACACCGCAGGGCTTAACTCGAAATAAGCTCTGCAAATTGAGTGAATTGAGTAGCTTATTTCAAAATTGGGAGCACTCTTCCTTCAACCTCCCTTACTCCTCATACAATGAGGGTTACAGGAATCGGAGTAAGAAAACCTCCAGCTTGACAGTATTTCAACATTATTTTGAAATAACTGCCTGCTGTGTAGATGCGGACTAAGTTATTTCGAAATAACACTCGTTATTTCAAAATGATGTTGCTGTGTAGATGTACCCCAGATCTGCTGGCAACTTTCTTGCCGGGAAATGGCCAGAGGTGATAAGATGGGGAAATGTATCATCTAGTGCTAGTCCTAATTACAAAGGAATGAGCCTTGATTTGACAAAGACAAATCACATTCTGGATTTCTAGCATATTAACAAAAAATGTCTTTAAGACTTTTTTTCTAAGGGTACGACTAGACTATATCAGTTTGTCAGAAAAAGCGACACAAAATGCGCTCCACAGTTTGAGTAGCTTTTTCTGATATTTTTGTCAGACGAGGCTTTTCTGACATTTGGCCCCTCTAGACTGGGCCAAATGTTGGGGAAAACCCCTCTTTCGAAAGCTCCCTTCTTCCTCGTAGAACGAGGAATACAGGGGCTTCCCAAAGATCATGTTTGCTCTTCCTCAAAAAAAAGCGGAAGAGCAAATGCATTCCCTGGACACGGCGGAGTTTTTTCGGTATACCTGCGGTATCTTGAAAAAAAAACCCCGCAGTCTAGCCATACCCTAAGTTATCTTAGTTATACAAGAAGTCCCCAAATGATGAATGGGTTGTCTTCCAAAAGTTTGTTTAAGTCGATTGTTTGGAACTCAGAATGCATTTTCCCATAGAAACCATGTTATAAACAGTAGTTAGGTTCCCAGACAAGACCACAAAGCCTATGTAGCCCATAATGTATCTGTCATACTGTATATTTGCACTGAAAAATTGTACAAAACAGTTTTTTGTATTAAACCTTGAATGCTGGTGCTTATGGAAAGGCAGGTTTAATTAGAGGAGGATGCAGAAGGAGGTGGAGATTCTGAAGGGGACTTCTGGAAATCCCCTGGCCACCGCCCCCTCATCGTGGGCTCTGCACCGACATCTACGACCAGCCCCATCTCCCAGTCACTCCACCCTCAACACAGGCTCCGTTCTGGCTGCTGCAGCACCCCTCCCCTGACTGCCTCCTGCCGTGGGCTGAACCCAGCCCCCCGTCAGGAGACGGTGAATGGAGCAAGCACAGGCCAGAGGATTTCAGAGGAGCAATTTCCCTACAAAATACGACTTCTCTCCAGCCACTGGCTGCACGACCAACCCCTGCTCCTCCATAGTCCTCCGACCAGCACTCGCACCTCCCGCTGCCACCTGTGCCTCTTGCCTGCTCCCCTGCTTTGCTTGTATGTGCAGATGTTCATAAGTCGGAAGTTAGTAACGCGGGGAGGGCCTGTACCAGCAGAGTTTAAAACACATGCAGACTGGGTAAGAATAGATGTTGGAGAAAAATGGGGAGGAGGGGGATGTGTGTGTGTATATAATGCAGTGTAATGCATAGAAAAAGTAGTGGAATGTGACTTGTGGCAAATATTACAAATGGTTGGACATTGCATACCAAATCCTTGGTAACCCTTTAGGGGTCTTATTCAAGGAGTTCAGGGTAGGTCTATACATTGTGACAAGGTCAGGCCACAGGGCTGCTACAGAGTGGGGAAAAGGCAGCCCAAACAGGGGGAAAGGCCTGCTAATTAAGGGTGGAGGGCTGCAGGACAATTAGGAGCAGCTGGCAGGGAGCTGACCCAGGCATACTAGGGCCAGCTGACTCCTATTCAGACAGCTGAAGGCAAAAGAAAGAAAGAAAAAGAAAAAGAAAATCCCGGGAGGAGTGGCTGGGCTCTCTACAAACCAGCTGCAAGCCCAACCCCTGGAAAAGGTTGCTGGCCCAAACATTGGATAAGGAAAGGTTGGGGGGACCTTGCCACAACATATAGTATTAGCTGCACCTCTGCAGCATGTCTGGTGAAGACACTCTGGGTGTGTCTAGACTACATGGCTCCATCGACGGAGCCATGTAGATTTGTTTACTAGACATAGGAAAATGAAGCGGGGATTTCAATAATCGCCACTTCATTTACATCAAAATGGCCGCCACACTGTGCCGATCAGCTGTTTGGCGGCACAGTGCGGTAGTCTAGACGCTCCACAGTCAACAAGGGAAGCCCTTGTCGACCGCCCTGGTAAACCTCATTCCACAGGGCGTCCAGACTACCGCGCTCTGCCGCCAAACAGCTGATCGGCACAGCGCGGCAGTCATTTTGATGTAAATGAAGCGGCGATTATTGAAATCACCACTTCATTTTCCTATGTCTAGTAAACTAATCTGCATGGCTCCGTCGATGGAGCCATGTAGTCTAGATATACCCTTTATGCCAATAGACACTGACATAATGCTGTGCACATGAGTGCTTATTCCAGGGTAACTGATGTCACTCAGAGGGGTGGGATATTCACGCTCCTGAGCAACCTAAGCTTTCTGTCAGAGGCTGTAGTTTCACCATAGCTTACATCACACGACAGTAGCTCCGAGAATCTTGAGTCTCATGGCAAAAGGGCAAAATGTCCTCAGCTGGAGGAATGGTTCCAATACATGGAATGGTGAGCGTGTGGGAAAGTGAAAACGGTAAGTATGCACACCACAAAACAGACCAATAGAACCTTCCGTGTCTGATGTGTTGGCTATAGAGACCAAGTGCCCATGGCTACAAAACCAAGCATTTGGTGATTTTCTTGAAATTTTAATAAGCACGATAGGCTTTGTTTGATTTGTCGAGACTAGGAAAGAGAGATTTGTAATATCAGTGTATTGAGAAAGTACTTAGACGTAACAGGACCTAAACCAGTGACTCTCAACCTTTCTAGATGGCTGTAATCCATTCAGGAGTCGGATTTGTCTTGAGTACCCCCAAGTTTCGCCTCACTTCAAAGCTATCTGCTTACAAAAATCAGACATAAAAATACGAAAGTGTCACAGCCCCAGATCACTGACAAATTGCCTAGTTTCTCGTTTTTACCATATAATTATGAAATAAATCAATTGGAATATAAATATTGCACTTACACTTCAGTATATATTATAGAGAGCAGTATAAATTTATTGTCTGTATGAAATTTTAGTTTGGTGCTGACTTAGCTAGTGCTTTTTATGTAGCCTGTTGTAAAGCTAGGCAAATATTTAGATGAGGGGATGTACTCTGTGGAAGACCTCTGTGTACCCCCAAAGGTACCTGTCCCCCTGGTTCAGAACCACTAACCTAAAGGGCATAGGGAGTGTCATCCTGTAATCTGATATGATCCTGTCATATAGGAAAATGTGGCTGTATCCCTAATAATCCCTATGTCCTAACAAAAGCAATAGATTCATTTCTGTCATGGTTTTTCCTGGCGGATTTCCATGGTGCCTCTTCTAGTGAGGGGTTGTAAAATTACTGATGCCTACAAGGTCTATTTGTGGCTGGCCAACAAGAGCTTCTGCACCCAGCTGACTCAGCTTGGTGCCATTCACGGGGCATGCAGCAGCCTTTTCTTAGTCTCCTCTGTTCTTAGCCCCTGGAATGAGATTTAGCGCTGCAGACTCAGACTTTAAGTTCAGAGGAGGCCAGCTTGATCTTCTAGTACAGTGTTTCGCAACCAGTGGTACAAGTGTCCTCAAGAGACATCGGGGGGGGGGGGGTACATCAACACAACTGAAATTTGGAGAAAACGGAATTTTTGTTTTACGTTTTACAGCGCTTTATCATTTTTGTACTTTTTACTCTCAAAAATTTCATCGCCCGCCCAGCTATGATTAAGTTGTTTAAACCAATGTGTTGTGATGGTAGAAAAAAAAATTGTATGTCTGAAAACTGTAGGTACTGGGGGTACTTATAATGTTTAAAGGGGGTACTTACATTTTTTTAAAGGGGTACTTTATTAAAAAAGGTTGAGAAACACTTTTCTAGTCTGCCCCCCTGCCAGTCGCAAGCTGCAGAACCCCACCTCTCCTCCTGTTGAGCAGCAAGATGCCAGAGCTCTTCTGCTGAGCGGCTCTAGACTTGGGAGCCAAAAGGCTGCATGAAGGGCAGAGGTGAAAGGAAGTGCGGGTGCCCTGGTGCACGGCTCCAGCAAGAGCTGGCTGAGCTGCGGCAAAAGCCAACTGGGAGCTATTGAAAGAGCCAGCAGGGACCTGGATTGCCATGGGAAAGTACCTGTAAGAAATGTTAAGTTAATTTCACTGCTGATTAAGGGTCAGGGTAATTAGTAATGAGTCCTGTCGGTAGCTGTGTCTCATTATGCCAGCGAGGCTCTGAAGAAGGATTAGATGAGTATGTGGGAAAGGAGAAGAAAATGTAGGCTCAGGTTTGCGGGATCTGAGCTACCCAGAAAGCTGACAGGCTGGGCTGCATGCTGGCACCGGGGTGTGCGCTGTGCAGGGCGGTGGGTTCCACACGCTGCTGTTAGAACTGCAAACACGGGCCGGCGGTTGTCACTAGGGAATGTGCAAACAGGTCGGGAAGTAGCATGGTCACCGAGAGCAGCAGCTGGGGGCTGAGGGTATTTGGCCCCCGGAGTTGGCTGCTGCGTTCTGCCATTCCCACGCGGAGACTCGGAGGTTGGGGTAGAGGTGAGAAGAGAGGCTCCTCCTGGCCCCACGTTCCTCTGCATAGTTGTGCACGGTTATTAGCTGTGACAATGGAACCACAAGTACAAGTGATTTGCTCCATGATGACAGCAGCGTCTGGTGCCCCTGGGACTCCAGGGACCTGCTGCATTTCCTAGTCCATTGTGCTTAGCGCTGGTGCTGCTCCCGAGCAGTGTGGAAAATGAGACGTCAGAGGATAGACCCCTCATCTACTAACAGTAGCTCGTGCTCCTCTGAGGCCTGTGAGGGCCAGCAGTCCAGAGAGTGAGCACAGAAAGGTATCACACTTCACCTGCAGGCAAGTGCATCCATCCCTGAGTGGATGAGGGCAGCTAAGCCCACGATGTAGATGCACACGGCACTGTGCAAGGGCAAGGATGTGCAGGATGATGGAACCAATCTTATGGCCTGTGAACACCAAGGGCGCTTAGTCTTCTCCCAGCCACGTGGGATCTTGGCCTGGATAGTCTCGTCTGGAAGAGCCATGTGCAGACAACTCTTGGCCCTGGGAAGACCTGAAGGGAGAGCAGGCATCTGGTAAATGCTCTGCTCCAGCCATGGTGACACCACTAATGCTTGAAGTGCTCTGAGGATGTAAAGGAAGATAGAAACGCTGCCCTTTCCTTACTTTTACAGGTAGTCTCCAGATAAAATTGTATCACTGGACCTGGCTATGTCCCTACTTTGCTCTCAGGGTATGTCTGCACTACAGAGGGTTTTTTTGGAAAAATGGCCGTTCTTCTGGAAAAAAAACCTTCAATTATGTCCACACTGCAATTGCATTCTTTCGAAAGAAAACCAAAAGAATGGGGGGAAGAGAAGGAGGGGTTCTAACATTGGTAAACCTCTTTCTATGAGGAAGAAGCCTTTTTGCAAAAGAGTTCTTTCGAAAAAAAGCCTGTGTGGACGGGGAAGAGGGTGTTCTTTCACAGGAAAAGGAAAGAGGAAAAAGCACAAATTGGTGGCCATTCTGCCCATAGTAATCACAGCTTACATGCAAGATAGCGTCCATTCAATGCAGATTGCTTTTTCGATGTGCTTTGGCAGTGTGGACGCTCTTTTTCGGAAGAAGTTCTTTCGGAAGAGCTCTTCCGAAAAAGCTTCTTCCAAAAGAAGCCTGAGTCTAGACATAGCCAGTCTAAGAAAGAGGCTGCAGTTAACAGGCCCACTCCATCCTAGTTGTGACTCCATTGGCTCTGGAGGGTTACAACGGAACTGAACCAGTGTCAGCATGCTTAGTTTGAAAAAACAAGCCAGCTGTCTCCTTATTTAACTCGCGATAGCACGTTTAAATCAGAGCTGCAGCTTTGGTGTTACTCAGGACAGGGTAAAGAATGGAGAGAGAGATTTGTAGGAGAAGCAGCAAAAGAGGCGGGGAAAACAAAGGATGGCAACGGATAATAAAATCTCTTTCCTTTCCCTCCATTATCAAGAACTTAAATACACTGGACCAGCCCATCCGCTTTCCAGCTGCAAAGAGCAAGAACTGGGTCCTTTTTTTTTTTTTTCTGATGTCCTTAGAAGATGGAATTGTAGCCTCACTGGAGACAGCTGGACGGACACAAGTCCTGACGTTGTTTGAGTCTAAAGCACAGCGGGAAGAGCCCTCGATGAGGTTATTTCCTGTGATGTTTCAGAAGGATGGGCAGCCCTGGAGCAGCTTTGAAAGCACAAATTGGGGAACCGCATTTTAATACACTCGATTTTTTGTTCACTCAGTCACAGCTGAGAACAGCATCTGTAGTAGTTACATGAACATGAGCATTAATCACTTCAGATGATGTAACGTAGCCAGCCTGTATAACCGCCACTATTTGGGTTATATTATACAAGGGCGTGATAGTCACAGAGGATTAACAGTTCAAGTTCTCCCTAAAATCAGGCCTCAGATCCCTTTAATCCCAAGTGAAATCATTGTGTATTCTCGCTCAGCATATAGCCGAACGGTAATCAGAGTGGCAGTGGCACCAATGAACTGCTTACGAGACCCTGGAATTCAATGAGCGTTCAAGGAGAGAGTTGTCTCTGTCTAGTAAGGAGGTGGTGAAGCTTCAAAACCTAGGGCAGTAGCCAATCTTGCATGCTTGACAAAGGACAAGTATACCCCACCTCCCACTGCCCTAACACACCTCTGCTCTTGGGTACAGTGGGTGGGTTTGGAGACTTATTAAAAGAATCTCGGTATGGATTGCTCCAGGGATCTCTAACCCTATCATGCTACCGTGCACTCACTCCAAGAACCAATAAGCAGCAAGTCTCCTTGAGACGTGAAAGCAAAGCATCACCAGCCCCACGCCCAAACAGCCCACGACTTTACGACGGCGTGAGGTCAGATCAGCCGTCCAAAACAAGGGGGTGTTAGTCAAAACTTAATGAGCTTCCTAATCATTAGGGTGGTTGAGCATTAGTTACACTTTTGCTAGTATTACCATTTGGAGGATTAACTAACAACCCTAATGGGGCCACTTCTGCAAGATGTTAATTAGATATGGCAATTCCACTTACCAAGCAGCCTCGGCACACCACCATCACACATCAATATTTAATTTAATTACGGGTGTTGTGGTGCAAGTCACATCTGATTTAGGAGATAAATACGCTTATTTATTAATGAGCTAAAAGGCATACAGTACATCACCTTTTGTCATTTGGGCTTCATTAGGTACATTCAGGGAAGATAAATGCCACAAGTCCACCGCTCTGTGCGATCCTTGTCCTTCAGCTGACGTGGACTTTCACTGGATTGCAAATAGGAGAAACAGAGTGCAGGTTTTGCATTTGCATTGTTTGGTTGACCAGACAAAAATGGCCGTTAATCTAGTATTCCGTGTACAGTAAGTGCTGACCAGAAAGAAATTAAGGTTCAATCCACTCTTTGCTATGCATGGGATTGGATGCATGATCTAGACAGGCTTAGTTTGTTATGTTTATACTATTACTAGCTTCTGATTTGCTTTGGGGGAGGGAGTGGTACAAAGGCTAGATGGGTGAGAAGTTGGGTTTGGCTGGGGTGGAAGAGGCTGCATTTTGTTTTTTGTTGTTGTTGGGGTTTTCTGTTTCGGTTTTTTTTGGGGGGGGGGGTTTAGTTAGCAACATTTCCATCTGCATTGTATATGACACATGCGCTGCTTCCCATAGGATGCGGATGAAAAGGGCAGGAGCTTCAGGGGGACAGTTTCTGAACAACCCAGATGCAACCCTGGGGAGGGTTTAGGCAAAAAGATTGGTTGTCACTGGATACTGTGCAAGGGGGAGGCATCCGCAAATATAATTAGGCATGTAGATGAGATTATGACTAATTGGACCTCAGGATTGAGGTCCCATTGTGCTAGGTTCTGTATAAACACAAAACTAACCATTTCTGCCCCCAAAATAATGCACACTCTAATCAGAAAAGACCGTAATGGATAAGTAACTTACAGTGAAAACATCAGGTGTTGTGAACCCAGTGGGACTGTCGTGTGTAAGAGTTCATATGAGTACTGCCTTAGGAAGTTGCCTGTACCTACAACAGGACCTTTATAAATTGTGTTTCCAGGGACTCTGCTTGGTTACCAAGAGTTCCCAAGTTCCTGATTTGCCAAACAAATTAATTTATTGGAGCTGGGCAGATTTTTTGGACTCTCCTTTGCAAAATTATTTTGGGGAAGTTGTATGGCAGGTAGAAGGACATCAGTCTAGGTGATTGCAGAGGGCCCTTCTGGTCTTAAATCTTAATCCATCGACAGTGTGAAATTTCCCTCAATTTATGCAGCAATTCTAAAGGCTTTGCCAGTGCCGTAGACTTACCATAAGATAATACAAGCTTCTAAACCTTTTGGCTTTCAGGCCCGTCCATAAGTGTTTTTAGTTAAATACAACAACTCACTGTCTATATTTTATATTAAAATGAAATTAAATAATTAGCAGATCTACAGGGAACCTGCCAGGCCACCTGCACTGTATCAACGCAGTCGGTTGGAGAAGGAAGCTGTTTTGGTTTTGGTTTTCATTGCTTGGGAAGACAGAAATAGTCGATTTTAGTACCATGATTGTGTAATTGGAGTACGTGGGAACACCAGCAAGCCAGGATGTGGGAACAGATAGACCACTGCCCACAACCTGGGGCAGAAGCAGGACTCACCAGCAAAGTGGTAATTGGAGCAATGAGGTGGGGCCACTGAGCCTCTAAACACTTCTTCAGAAGGAGAAAGTTCTTCCAGGAAGTGAGTGAGAACTTCTCTGTTCACCAGCTCCATGAAGTGGGGTTGTGGGCAGTCACGGGAGCGACCCACCCTGGGTGATTTATTCACTGTTGTGTTTCCAAAGGGCGTGTGCGAGGTGTGAGTGGGAGGCTGGGAGGGGGAGGTGTGGAATTCAGCAGAACTGAGATCACACCTTCCATCTGCTGCCAAAATGGGAGAGGCATTCTGGGAACCGCTCCTTCTAATTACATTCCCCATCTGGTCCTGACAAGTATGTGCATCCAGACCAGAAGCACGGGGGGAGGAGAGGCATCTCTGTTCCACAGAGTCCCCGCCAGCTTAAAATCCCCCCAAGGATTAGTGTGCAAGGGACACGATCGGAGTCTTGAAATCTGGGGGTCTGGTGCTGGGACAGGAAGGGAACAAAGAAATGCTCTTCATTGCTGCGGGAAATTCGTGCTTTGTTCCCACTAGGAGAAAAGAAGAGACACTAGGGGAGAGCCTCATTGCAAGGGTGTGACTGGCATGGCAGTCCCTGGGCGAAATTCCACCGTGGGGTAAACTGCATAGCAGGCATTGCATTATGGGAAGTGGCATGCCTGCTGGTGCTTCCTGTTTTAGGGGGTGAGCGAGGCTAATGTAACTTACCCCCCAAGGGTGTGCACGGAGGGGGAGACAGACGGAGTGGGGCATCCAAGGAAATGCGGCTCCAGCGAGAAGGAAGCATAAAGTAGACCCTTTTCTTCCGCGGTTGTGCAGGTTACCAGAGGACAAAACTTTGTCCCTGCACTTGGAATTCCGTTAACAGTTCTGTTGGTCTGGGAGCAGAAGACCGGCCGGTCCCTCTCCCTAGCTGGGCTGGCTCAGCAGAGCTAACAGGAAGAAAGTGGAGGAACATGCATGGGAGCCGCTGAATGCACAGGTCCTTCCCTGGCAGGAGCTGCTCACGAGGCCTGTGCCTTTGGAAAGGATTTTGCAATCACTCGCTGCAGCACTCAGCACTGCTCTTGCAAAAGCCGGGGGCTAGTGCAGAATGCAGGTCTCGTGCTGCAGCCTGCGCTGAGCTCGGGCAGATGCTCGGGACACGTTGACCATGTGGAAGGCATGGATGGGAAGCTCCTCTTTCCTCCACTCTCTCTCCGCTGCCTGGGGGACAGCTGGAGATGGCCTGGCCCCAAGTGATGATGCATACAAGCAGGCTAAAGCCTCAGCAATTCCAAGTGTAAACGCCTCCCTCTCCCCTCCCTCAAACTCTTCCCTCTGCCTCTCGCCCTCGGGCTGTCCCTTGTGATTCAGACAGAGGTGGCAGCAGCCACAGAGGTGCAGCCAGCAGCCGCCTCGCACGGTCAGCAGCAGCTGTAGCATAGAACCCTTCAGTTTAGTCTAGCTGCTGTTCCCAGTTCCCCAGCGCCTGCAGGAGGAGACCCTGATCCTCTACTCTTCCCTCTTCTCCTCCTTGCCAGAGACCAATTGCTACACTGTGAGGACTAAGCTGGACTCCAGGTTTCCAGGGGACAACATCATGCCATTGATTAATAATAGCAATAATTTAATTTAACCAACTGAGACACTGCACCACAGAACAAAGCAGATTAAAATATAATCATTTTAGAGTAATGGAATAGCACTCACCAACCCTCTACCAACTCAGCCCGGCTTCTCCTTCCTTCCTTGGGTGCTACAGAGTACACTTCCTCCCAGGCCTCCTCCCTCTACCAGCCACGGTGAAGCCTGGATCTCTAATTCCGAATCCGTTCAGGTGTATTAGTCCTTTCAATTGTTCCTTCCCATAGCACAGTGCTCTGCACTTGTCTACACTGGTATCTAATGGAGTTGTGCTTCACAAGATTCGCAGCTGGATCTGACAGTCAGAACCAGATGTTCACACCCTAGGCCAGGTGCAGCTGGCTCTGTGTAGCTGGCAAAGGCTGAACAGCACGTAAATAGAGAGAAAGCAGCCTGGAAAAAAATGTAAAGTAATCAGGTGGGCTTTGACTGGAGATTTAGGCCATCTGGAGTATAGCCAGAGGGTAATTTATTTTGATCTCTATGCCTGCTGAATGGAAGCGCCGTGTGAGAACTCAGAGCCTCCAGTGATACTGTCACATGCTTTCTCCACTCTCCCCTCCCTCGGGGAGCCCCGATGGTTTGATAACCGGCTGTGCTCTAACTTCTTTAAAAAAACCAGCAACCCTGAGTGTGTTGGCTGCAGAGTGAGCAAGAGAGATCTAGGCAGAGAGCAGCAGAAACGTGATGGGAGGCCTGAGGGGAGGGGCTGTTTGGTTTGTATCTGAAAATCAACCCTTCACCCACCAGAGCATTATAAGGCTGCAGCTCCGGTGGCCTGCCGTGCCTCCTCCGTGCTCCCGGGTGGGCTTGTCTGCTGATCTCAGTGTCCGAGGAAGTGTGGGGAGGGGCAGAGGATGGGTGACCATTAAATGGGTGCAGGGCGAGGAAGGGGGCAGAAGGCACTGCTGTGCGGGAGGGTAGGCAGCGTGGTACATCAGGTTTACCAGTCATGGGATGGCACTAGGAGAACACTCGGAAAACAATCAGAAAAGTTCTTTCCTTAAGAATGTCTTTCCATTTCATAATAATTAGGCTCTGTGAACGCCGTGGGACAGGCTTGTTCCCTGCCACCGGATCTCCCACTGGCCAGTCTTGGGAATTAGCTCTCCCAGCTCCAGCCTGTCCTCTTCCCGCTGGTATCTCACCTGCTGTTACCTGCTTTTTCCAGTTCTCCGCCACATCCCATCAGGCCCTACATCCCTCCGGGTATGACTACACTAGCCACCCTCATTCGAACTAGGGTGGCTAATGTAGTCATTCGAACTTGCAAATGAAGCCCGGGATTAAAATTTTTAAATGCCCGGTAGTTCGAACTCCCTGCCCACGGCTACACGCAGCATGGGCTAAGTAGTTCGAACTAAAGCCCCTAATTCGGACCATCATTACTCCTCATTTTAATCCCAGGCTCCATTTGCAAGTTCGAATGACTACATTTGCCACCCTCGTTTGAACTAGGATGGCTAGTGTAGACACCCTCCCAGACTGTGGATCCTCTTCCCACTACCCTGCAGTAGCACCCACACTCTGGGGTCCTCCCCTTCCAGGAACCCCCATTACCCTTAAGCCACCACTTGACTCAAAGACTCACTGCCCTTCCTCACCTAGCCCCTTCCCTCAGTTGGAACTGGCCAATTCATCATTGGCAAAGGCTGGACCTGCTGCCTTCTCCCGTCCTGGCTACTCCTCTGCAGCCCTAGTACCTCCCTGGGCCCCTGCCACTGGGCCTCAACTTGGGGTTTATTCAGGCTGGAGCTCCCCTGGCTCATCCTGCCTTTCCCCAGCACTGCTCTGTCCCGAGGTACTCCTGCTAGCCGGCAGCGAAGTCCCTCACCCTCCAGAGCTGGAGCAAAGAGAGAGCTCCTCCTAACCAGGAGCCCTTCTTATAGGGCCTAACCGAGCCCTGATTGGCTGTTCCTAGCCCTCTTCTGATTGGGTCCCAGCCCTCACTCAGGACTGTTTTACCCCCTTATGTGTCTGTGCGGGGCAACCCCCCCACAGCACACTCCCCAGATGCGCAATGCCCTACCCAGCCCATCCAATGCCATATGGCCATAGTGCCTCCTCCCTGTGCTCCACCTGCCCAGTGCTTCCTGCCTAGTGCCCCCTGTGCATTGTGCTTCACTTGGCTCAGTGCAAGACAGGCACATTGCCCCCATGCATGCTTGGTCACCCTTGTGCACTGCGACCCAGGACTGCATCTGGGTGCATAAGGATTTCTGGGCTTCGCTGGTTCTGATATCCTCATCCTAGTTCACTAGAGGGTGCCGTGTGAGGGCCCAAACAAAAGCCTGTGTCATACTGGTCCTCACAGTCATTGTAAAATGTATGGCTGGGTGGCATATAAGGAATTAAGTCCATACACTGAACGTTGTGTTCTTAAGGTGTCTGGGGCTTGGGGTTGGTTACCCTACAAGTTGAGAAACAGATTTACTTCAGGCCAGTCTATCTGTCTACACCTAAGCAAAATATTGTATGGTCCGCAATGGGTGTACACTTAGGGTACATCTAAACTACATGCCTCCGTCGACGGAGGCATGTAGATTAGTCAGATCGGCAGAGGGAAATGAAGCCGCGATTAAAATAATCGCGGCCTCATTTAAATTTAAATGGCTGCCCCACTCTGCCGATCAGCTGTTTGTCGGCAGATCGGGGCAGTCTGGACGCGCCGCGCCGACAAGCCTTTCTTGATCGGCACAGGTATGCCTCGTGAAACCAGGTTTACCTGTGCCGATCAAGAAAGGCTTCTTTGTCGGCGCGTCGCGTCCAGACTGCCCCGATCTGCCGACAAACAGCTAATCGGCAGAGCGGGGCAGCCATTTAAATTTAAATGAAGCCGCGATTAAAATAATCGCGGCTTCATTTCCCTCTGCCGATCTGGCTAATCTACATGCCTCCGTTGACAGAGGCATGTAGTCTAGACACACCCTTACAGCCTGAGCAAAATGCTGATCATGTGATTGCAAAATCTCCAGAGTAGATTCTAGATAGGAAAACACGTGTATGTCTGTGTGTGTGCGCACGCGCGTGCACATGCATGTGCACGAAAATTAGTAGCAGGGGCAGACGATGGATTTTTTTGAGCTCTAACTGTAGAGACAAAGTCTGCAGCTTTTACCTGGAAAGTAAATCAATGAATGGGAAGTCACAGCTTTGCCTGGCTGTAATACGCTGGAAGGATGTTGGGTGACTTTTTGCTCTTCTAGCTGGGCAATGTCTTTGTGAGTGACATTTAGTCTCTGGCATACTTGTTATGATTGTGTTTTGTATAGTATCCTTTGTTTCCCATATTTCTGCTTGCTATCCTTTTCCTCTCTCTTCTGTGTTACACAAACTCACGTTTACTTTCTACAGACGCACCCCGTGAGTGGTGTATGGCAAAAAGCACCATGCTCTGCAGTACAACCGGGGAGCAGTGTGGGAACAGAGGCACTAGGAATTCTGAGTGTCCCATGGATTAAGGACAGGATGCTCCTGGGATTTGCTTGGAGCCCTGGGAAGTCGGCGTGTGCTTATGGTTAACCTGTACAGAAAGAGCAGGATGTGCACACGGTTGGGAAGGCAGCATTTGTGTGGACAAGGGCTGGTGGTATTTGGGAGCTCAGGCACAAACCAGGCTCCCTCAAGTGAAAGGCATGTGGTAGGAAGGTACCTCACAATTCTGGGAACCTTTCACTGTCAACATGCTGGGCACCCTCTAGATCACTTGCTATAGCTCCCATGTTTCACATGCTCTCATGGCATAAGAGCAGCCAGACTGGGTCAAGCCCAAAGGTCCATCTAGCTCAGTGGCCAATGCCAAGTGCCCCCAGAGGGAGTGAACAGAACAGGTGATCATCAAGCGATCCCTCTCCTATCACCCATTCCTAGCCTCAGACAGACAGAGGCTACAGGCACACCATTCCTACCCATCCTGGCTAACAGCCGTTGATGGACCTAGCCTCTTTGAATGTGTCTAGCTCTTTATTTGCATTTATTCCTGGCACTGTATTGGTTTATCTAGCGTCCTCTCTTCTGCACTAAAGTGCTGTCGCTGCAAAGGCTGAATCAGAAAATAAACCTAATGTGTTCTTGAGATGCCTAAAGGCCATTGGTTCTGTGTACGCTAAGTGGACAATATGATAGAGCAACTGGCAAATCATTTTGCTGACACTGATTATCGCTATAAAAAATGAATTCCAAATCAGAGGGGCCGTGGGTGCCCTGGACAAGGCTCAGATACGTCCAAACAGAAAAGGCTCCTAAAGTGACCCCGCTGGGAATGGTATTTCCACCATTGCAGAAATACTGGCCAGCCTGGGGGCTGTGTCGTAAGGGCCAGAGACAGAGTCATAGCACTGCGGTAAAGAGGAGCTGGTGGCACCACAAGAAATAGCACAACCACTGGCTGGCCTTTTGCTGAAACAACGATGCCCTCTGAGCCTGCTAATACCTGAGCACCCCCTGGATGCTCTTTTTCTTTTCCTTGGTCCTGGGTTGGATGGGGGGGCCATGCACCAGGTTCCTCATTACTCACCGACCCTGCCGTCTTCCCGGCAGTTTGCAATGCAGCACACACACCATCTTCCTCAGCATGTGTGGAGCTGTAGCCCTGCTGGAGTTGACACGGTGCATATGCAGCTGCACAGATTGTAATTGTGCTTGCTGCCGTCTGTGCCACTTCCAGCTTCTCAGACATGCAGCAAACAAGCATTTTAACTTCCTGTTCATGCAAGAGACTGTCCTTTGAATACTAAATATTTGTTTTCTCGAGGCAAGAGTAAATCTAGTGGGTTATCTGGAAAAATACCACAGTGCCTTCCTCTAGTTGCTAGCTTTCAACAAGTGCACTGGCTTTTTTTTTATCCACCTTTATTGCTAGGACAATGGCTGGTTCTTACTCCGGTCAGAATAATGGGGGGGAATGGTACCTTTTTTCTTCCTTTTGCTAAAAATGATAATAAAATGCCGCTTTACCTTGATTCTTTCTAATGGCTTTTGGTAACACAAGGGAAAATTTCAGGGCAATGTTGTCACTGACACTTTTGAAGGACACATCACTTGATAAATAAAAGGAGTGTTAGAAGTAATAGTCAATTATTAAAAGCCTTGTTAAAGTATTGTTGAATTATACTTCAGCACAAAAGTAGTTATACTGCATTTCATGGTTAATTCAATGTCAATTAGTGGATTGCTAACTTCCCTCCAGCTAAATCTTGTTCAGTGCAGAGAAGAGAAATCAAAAACATTCTAGCTTTCACAAGTTTGGTGTTTCCAGCCTTCATCTCTGGCCACAGGCTCAAAATCCATGTCAACAGCTGTTCCATTGCAATTTCATCAGCCATTTCTGCATGTCACTGTTTTCTCAACTTCCCCGATTATCCCTGAAAACATTGGGAATCAGACAAGTGGGAATCAGACATTTCAAACAGAAATCCAAGCAGATATCACTGACTCTTTGGTTTCCCTTTCTGCTGGAGAGTAGCTAGTGATGGCGTAAAAGTGAAAGTCCTAAGCCACTCCGGTAATTTTAGGGACCAATAAAATGTCCAAGGGATCTGTGTAATTCCTCAACCCCACCAGTATCCAAAACCCATTCCCAACAAGGTTCAACGTCCTGCTGGGTCATTGGGCAGTTAGCCACGCAGGGTTGCTCCAGTCCTTGGCTCCGTAACTTCAGCACCATGGCCAGAGCACAGCAGCGGAGCTCTGCACCAGAGCAGGTAGAGAAAAATTAAGCGGGGGAAGGAAATGCTCTTAGGATTTGCAGTGCTTGCCACAAGGGCAGAACGCTGACTTCCTTGGCATACCTCCCACCCCAATATTGTGTGGATATAAAGTATTGACAAACCAAAGTGACTATTCTCATTCAGGACTAGCTGAACTTCAGTGGGCCCTTCAGTGGCCTCTCTAAAGGGTACGTCTAAGACTACAGGCTTTTGTCGACAGAAGCTTTGTCAACAGATGCTGTCGACAAAGCTTCTCTCAACAAAGAGTGTCTAGACTACATCCAGTTCTGTCGACAAAGCAAGCCGCTTTGTCGACATAAGAGTGTGGACGCAAAGGACAGTGTAGATGCAATAACGCCTTCTGTCGCGAGAACTCTGTCGACAAAAGGTATTATTCCTCATAGAATGAGATTTACCACCATCGACAAAACTGCCGAGTTCTGTCAATGTTATGTCGGCAGAATGCGGCAGTAGTGTAGATGCAGGTATAGTTTTGTCAACAAAAGTCCACTTTTGTCGACAAAACCCTGTAGTCTAGACACACCCTTTTAGGCTACGTCTACACAGCACAGTTATTTCAGAATAAGCTATGCTGGAATAGTTATTCCTAAATAGTTTATTTCAAAATAGCATGTCTACACTGCACAGAAGCCTCAAAATTAATCTGAGGCAGGCTTCCCTAATGTAGACATGCCATCTCAATTTGGAGCCCCAGGAGGAATAACTTAGAATGGCCCTGGTGAGGGGCTATTTTGAAATAGTAGCAGTGGAGTGTCTACATAGCCTCTATTCCAAAATAACTATTTTGGAATAGTTGTTATTCTTCATAGAATGAGATTTACAGAAGTTGGAATAAGCCGTCCTTTATTTCGAAATTATTTTGAAATAACAGAATGGATGTGTGGATGCTGGCATAGTTATTTCAGAATAACAACCATTATTCCAAAATAACTTTGCTGTTTAGATACACCCTTAGTGCTTCTTTCCATGTTTTAGGCTTCATGCCCATGTCTCGCTAGGGTGGAATACTAAAACTCTTCCACTCTCTGACCTGGTGCTGGACTCTGTTCGTGAATGAATTCAGCAGCGGGCGAGTCTTCCCTTCAGGAACTGTGGGCATGTGAATAATCATAGAACATGAGAACTGGAAGGGACCTCAAGAGGTCATCAAGTCCAGTCCCCTGCCCTCATGGCAGGACCAAGCACCGTCTAGATCATCCCTCATAGATGTCCATCCAACCTGCTCTTAAATATCTCCAATGATGGAGACTCCACAACCTGCCTTAGCATTTTATTCTAGCGTTTAACCACCCTGCCAGTTAGGATGTTTTTCCCCATGTTCAGCCTAATGACCCCAAACAGCCTGTTGTTTACTCTCAATGGTAGAAACAAACTGTAACAAGACAAAGAGTTTATAGGTACCTCCCCATCTGGGCACGGCCGTCCCACCTGCTTCCCACAGTCTCTGGCCCTCTCTCTCCTGGGGTCGAGGGACTCCATTTTCTGTCCATTCCAAAAGTCTTTGTTTTCCAGTTCCTGCCTGATAGCCTCCCAAGGGAAAATAGGGAACTTCCCTGACCCTGGACCCTTCCCCCAGGTCATCAGTCAGACAGTCGGACCCAATATCATTGTTTCCAAGGAATTTTGGCCTGGAGAGTCTAGTGATTGGCCCAAGGTACTGTCACATCCACAAGTGATACATTCTGTCATCCGGCTGCTGAGGCAATTCCATCCCACCATGACAAACTCTCACCTGGCCCTCGCGGAAATGCCTGCCTTTGTCATCTGCTGGGCTGCAACAATGCAAAATACCTGGGCATGGAGCCATCCACCTGCTGGAAACTTCAAATAGTACAGAATGCTGCGGCCTGTTTCCACAGCAGGATGGGCTCCTGCAACCTTATCAGATCTGGCCTGTGCTCTCCACATTGGCTTCCCATATAATTGTAGGACACAGGGTCACACTAAGGGTCTTCAGTCCATATCTTCAAGCTGCCAAATGGGTTTGGGTCCAGGGTAGCTAAAGGTTGGGATAGAGGACTGCAGCTGAAAGCACTGTTTCTTGGGCATGGTGGAATAGGACAAGAGACAGAGCTTTAGCCTGTGAGGTGAACTCCCAAAAGAGCTAACAACCCTCGCTTCCTTCACCACCTTCTGCTGTAGCCTGCCTTTGCAGATGTAGTATATTGCCTGTGCCCTATAGGTACATCAAAAACCAAAAACCCAACCCGGTTTCCCCCAAGGGAGTTGTGAGGAGAAAGAACAACTTACTCATCACAGCAGTGAGTTATGCTGCTTAATGGACCCCTAGAAGGTGCTTTCATACTATGGGTATGAGGATGCGCTCAGAACATGCCTTTAACAGGGCCTATAGCAGATCTGGAAATTGAAACCAGCTCATCTGATTCCCAGGCAGGGTGCCTTGCTCACAAGAGACTCCTGCCCACCCCCAAAGGGGATGAGGACTGCAGAAAGAGAGGGTGAGTTCCAAGAAACTACATGATTATTCCTGAAATACAAACTGGGTTTGGTGCTTCTAACTAGGCAGAGCCGGATGCTCTCACCCGCCTTCGCAGAGTGCCAGCTCCCTGCAAATGCCTTGACCTGTCTAGTGAATCCTTCTTGGGAAAAGGCTGTGGTGTCCCTGGTTTCACAAGTGCCGTGTGCTGCTTTCCAGGAGAGGCGGGCAGCAGGCATTGCCTAGTGCAGTGTTTCCTAAATGGTGTTCCACGGAACCCCGGGATTATGCAAAGTGAAAATAAGGGATCTGCGAGAAAATTCCATTACAATAACATTTCACAATTTAAAATAATACTAATACTAATTAATATTTAAGCATTTATAAATTGTATTGAAAACCATTTTCATTTGTGTTTGCCATAATATGTGTCCCTGTGTAATGCCAGCTTAGCCAGAGAGTGGGGACGATGATGTCACTCCTCAGCGCTGTGTACGCAGTCAGTGGTGCGATCATCTGTTATATACCACAGTAAATCCCCGTACTCCCTCTCAGGGAGCATAGATCACGTGGGTGACTGAATACGAATAGACTAGTGCCGCATCAGAGAAAGTCAAAGCTTCAGCTGTCAAACCAATTGCTTATTATTATCCTTACTTATTTGTGGTCTACTTTCTCAGCTCCATATATAAGACTGTTATTAGGGGGTCTGCAAAATTCTTTCGAGTTTAAAAGGGTTCTGTGGCCAAATAAAATTGGGAGACACTGGCCTAGTGACATGCTGGTGTTTCCTTTTCCTTCCTCTTTCATCTAACAGGCAGAATGCCTTCCATCCTTGGCTGCCACAAGAATTTTCTTAATGTAAAGGCCTCCTGAAACCTCTCTGCTCCGGTGACACCACAGTCATGCAGTCAATAGCACCATGTTCGGTACTGAAAAAAGTGAACAAGCCACTGAGTTGTACCCATACCTGACATGGTGGGATTGTAACCCTAGCTCTTCCCACGCTCCATCTGTCATAACCCACATTTCGTTTGGGGCTCTTCGGCACATGACCTGGGGGTCTCCTGTGAAGCTCCCAGCCAACTGTCAAAATGGCCATCCTTCTTTGCTAACGAGAGAAGTAGGACAGCAGCTGTCTGGATTACCTGAAGCGGGGCGCCTATGAATGCTCACTATGAGAAATCTCACTGCATCTCTTCTGCTCAGCTCATTCACAAGATTTTTGTTTTGTTTTTTTGGACAATTTAATCACATCGACAGCATCATGAATTTCTGTTTTTACTGTTCGGACGCATTCTAAAAATAAATTTCTTCCAGTGCTGTGTTATAAACCAGAGACGCCCAAACACAACTCTGTGGAATTACTGCTCCCTGAAATGGTCTCTGATTTACAGTCACCCAGAGACCTGATTTTCAGCACTGCTTGGGCTTGTATTTTAGCCTTAAAATTCTATTCCTAGACCACGAACAGAAAATATAATGACTCTTGAGGTTTCAATTACTCATGCCCATAGAGTTAGTTTGGGGGCTGGTTAATGATTTTATGTGGCAGAGGAGAAATGCAGGAGGGCTAGAAGTAGTACCTATACACTGCACATAAATATAAAGAACTATAAGAAATTTGCAGAAGAGGGCAAATCTTTATTTTTATAACTGAGACTTTCCTCCTTCCTCTCTTGCTTTGGTTTGTTCTCCTAGGCTATGTCTACACTACAGGGTTTTTGTGCAAAAACCCGTGGAGCGTCCACACCTCAAGCGAGTTTTTGCACAAGAAAATTTACAGTAAAATGGCAGAACAGGGCTTTTTGCGGTGTAGGTAAACCTCTTTCTATGAGGAATAACTCCTTTTTGCGCAAGAGCTCTTGCACAAAAAAGTGTGTGTGGATGTTCAACAGGCGTTTCTTGTGCAAAAAGAGCCTATCAGAAAAAGCACAGGTGCTCTGATGGCCATTCTGTGAATGGCTATCAGAACTTTCTTGCGCAATAGTGTCCATGGAGTGTGGACACTCTCTTGCACAAAAGCACATCTCTTTTGTGATGCGCGTTTGAGAAGTGGATGCACTTTTGTGCAAGAAGTTTTTGTGGAAGATCTCTTCCGCAAAAAGCTTCTTGCATAAAAACCCTGCAATATAGACAAAGCAGAGGCTTCTGCCATTAAAACATCTACGAAGTGACCCAGGAAACATGGATCTTTGTCCAGAATTGACCTACAGCCGGCTCACTATTCAGCTGGCTGTCAGAGTCTATGCCAATTGGCAAGGAAGACTTACTGTGAATAATAAATTGACACTGTTGAGTACAGTACACTCCACCGGTTCTCCTTGGTATTTGCCCAGTCCAGCTCGCACTCTGCTAGAAGGCATGTGACTTGCCTTTCAGGAGTGTGGCTTTTAGCTACTTGCTTCAGAAGCGGCACATTCCAAGCCCCCTCTTGGTGGCATGTCAAACTTCAAGGGCATGTCTCTATATTAGGAGACCAGGGCTGTGTCGTCGCCATTACCCTTAACACTTTATTGGTTCTTCAGTCATTAGCCTCATTCACCTTGGATGGAAAGATTTAGTGGAACCATGTGATCTAAGTCTCCTCTCCAAGGTCAGGAGAAACTTGGCATCGCTCCAGACAGCGTCATTTGGTCTATGTTGCTACCAAGGTGGATTGGAGGCAAGCCAGCAAAGTTGTGGCTATTTCCTGGGCGCCTAGTGAGGTCAGGAGAGGTGTGAAAAAATGTCTATGGGTCAGGTTTTACAGAGCATTCTGCATTTCCATGGCAAAGATAGAAATGCAGGAATTTCCCTGGCTTGTTTCAGACTGGTGGGTACGCTATGCCGGAAGATTATTCAGGGCACTACGGAGAGGCACGTTAAAATAACCCACCCACTGTCATAATGCCTGAGTCTGAAGAAGGGAGCTTGACTTGAATTTATGACACCTCCAGCCATATTCCCTCTAGTCACTATCAGTGAATTCCTGGCGCCTGCTTTTCCCCTTTTCTCTGCTGCTTTTGTGAACTTGTTATGCTAATTTTCGCTTCTTTTTCCTCGTTGCTTGTAGACAAAGACCCTTAAAAACAGAATGATGCTCAGGGGAAGTCCAATAGCAGGTACCTGCTACCCAGCAGGTCATTCATCATGGAGTTAGTGGGGGTTTTTTAAAGAAAAAAAGCATCTTTTGTTCTTCTTGTCACTGTAATGTAGACTTTTGTTACCATAGCAAAGCTTTGCATTAGTACCTTCTATCCCAGATCTCTTTTGCTTTGCCTTTGGATGGTTCTATGGCTTGTCTTACTACTTTGCTAAACCTCTTTTTTTTTTAAATGTCCTTGTCCTTTTTCCCTCTGTCGGAATAAGAGTTACATCTAAATCATGAGACATCGAGGCAAGGAGTCATGTGTCTTCATAATGCAGGATATGTAAATGCACATCCCAGTAGCTGATGGAAGGGTCAAACAGGAAAGCAGCACTGGCTATAGGGAAACGTCTTCCGATCACCCTAGTTCAGGGACAGCTCTTTGCCGTCGAGCCGTCATTAAAAAAAAAAACTATTTTCAGTTATCATTAAGGATCCAAGGGAAAGCACGGCGTGTCTCATTGACTGGCGAGGGTATTCGAACCACTGCAGCATTCTCCGTGTTCCCAGTGACGCATCCCACTTGTCACCCAGGCTTTGCAATGCACCCTGATGTGCTGCTTTCGGCTGCACAGCACACACGCCCAGTCATAGCACCGTCTGACTGGTGAGTTCTGCTATCTCCAAGTGCAACGAGAAGAGAGGAAGGGAGGTGACTCAGGGGTTGCAATTTCCTTTATTAGATTAAGACCAGACACTTAAAGTGCCCTTCGCATGGGAATAAGACAAACACACACACACACACACACACCGAGTCTGTAGACGGACGAGGCAGCCGTAGACTCGAGGTGACTGAAGGAGCAGGAACATCAGGGGTGCTCAGAGGCAGGGGAGATAAGTTGACTGAATGCTATTTCTCCCCCAGGGTCATGGCGGTCTGTCTCCCCTAGTGGATTGTGAATACATTTGAGGTCGTGGAATAAATATTCCTTGTTTGCAATGCTGCCTCCCCCTCCCTCCCGGCACCGTCCTTGACTCACCCAATTGTTTGTTTCACCGCTTGCTGCATCTTTCACACTAAGCTTGCAGTCTCTTTGGGGCAGGGTTCGCCTGTGGCTGTCACGCTGCACAGTGTCCAGCAGAATGGGGCCCGGTTCAGCTGAGGCCTCCAAGAGCCAAAGTAATACCAGGGCTTGACAAATAATGCAATCTATTCGCCCGTGGCGAGTAGTTTGCAACCCGGAAGAGCCGGGTTCAGGCGATCTGTGCATGCGCAGAATGATCTTTCTAAAAGAGCCCTGGTAATACAAATAATAATCGTGTCCTTGTGGGCAAACCCTGCAGGGGCTTGTTTTCACTATACACCAAGAAGCTGAATCTGTGCTGGTGCAAAGCTGACCTGAAGAACTGGGTTGACCCACAAAAGTTCATGATACCATCTACATGTGTTAAGTAACAGTGGGGTTGCTGTGTTAGTCTGAATATGTATAAACAATGAGAAGTCCTGTGGCACCTTATAGACCAACAGATTTGCTAAGTCAAATGCTAAGAAGTGGGTCTTTGCCCACGAAAGCTTATGCGCCAATAAATCTCTTAGTCTATAAGGTGCCACAGGACTTCTCATTGTTTCTACATGTGATGTTAGTCTTTAAGGTGCTACTAGACTATAGCTTCGTCTATACTGCAGTGTTTTTCTGCAAGAAGCTTTTTGCGGAAGAGATCTTCCGCAAAAACTTCTTGCACAAAAGCCATGTGCTTTTGCGCAAGAGAGCATCCACACTGCATGGACATTCTTGCGGAAGAAAGTTCTGACTGCAATTCACAGAATGGTCATCAGAGCACCTGTGCTTTTTCTGATAGGGTTTTCTTGCGCAAAAACCCCTCCGGAGCATCCACACCTGCCTTTTTGCGCAAGAGCTGTAGCGCAAAAAGGAGTTATTCCTTGTGGGGAGAGGAATAACTCTACCAGCAAAAGCCCTCTGTTCTGCCAACTTACTTGTGCAAAAACACACTTGAGGTATGGATGCTCCGCCGGTTTTTGCGCAAAAACCCTGTAGTGTAAACATAGCCTATTTGGGTATGTCTACACTACCCTCCTAATTCGAACTAGGAGGGTAATGTAGGCATTCCGCACTTGCAAATGAAGCCCAGAATTTGAATTTCCCGGGTTTCATTTGCATAAGCCGGGCGCCGCCATTTTAAAATCCCGGCTAGTTTGAACCCCGTGCCGCGCGGCTACACACGGCATGGAGTAGCTAGTTCGGATTAGGCTTCTAATCCGAACTAGCTGTACTCCTCGTGGAATGAGGAGTACAGCTAGTTCAGATTAGGAAGCCTAATCCGAACTAGCTACTCCATGCTGCGTGTAGCCACGCGGCACGGGGTTCGAACTAGCCAGGATTTAAAAATGGCGGCACCCGGTTTATGCAAATGAAGCCCGGGAAATTCAAATCCCGGGCTTCATTTGCAAGTGCGGTATGCCTACATTACCCCGCTAGTTCGAACTAACGGGGTAGTGTAGACATACCCTTTGTTTTTTAAGTTTTTCCAGTTAGGCCATGTCTAGACTGCAGGCTTATTTCAGAAGAACCTTTTTTGGAGGAGATCTTCTGAAAAAACTTCTTCTGAAAGAGAGCATCCACACCCAAAAGCACATAGAAAAAGCGATCTGCTTTTTCGAAAGATAACGTCCACACTGAATGGACGCTATCTTGCATGTAAGCTGTGATTACTATGGGCGGAGAGGCCACCAGGGCACCTGTGCTTTTTCCTCTTTCTTCGAAAGAACCCTGTCCACACATGCCTTTTTCCAAAAGAGCTCTTTTGGAAAAAGGCTTCTTCCTCATAGAAAGAACATAAGAACATAAGAACGGCCGTACTGGGTCAGACCAAATTACCCATTAATTTCATTTGGGGTGTGTCTAGACTACAGGGTTTTGTCGACAAAGGTGGACTTTTGTCGACAAAACTATACTTGCGTCCACACTGCCTTTGAGTTATGTCGACATAACGTTGACAAAACTCAGCAGTTTTGTCGACGTATGTAAACCTCTTTCTACGAGGAATAATGCCTTTTGTCGACAGAGTTCTGTCGATAGAAGGCATTATTGCATCTACACTGTCCTTTGCGTCCATACTGTTATGTCGACAAAGCGGCTTGCTTTGTCGACAGAACTGGATGTAGTCTAGACGCTCTATGTCAACATAAGTTTTGTCAACAGAATCTGATGTCGACGTAAGCCTGTAGTCTAGACATACCCTAGGGCCGTGTCCAGACTCAGGGGTTTTTTCGGGAAAAGTAGCCTTTTCCCGAAAAAACTTCCCCTGCGTCCAGACTCAAGCCGCGTTCTTTCGAAATTATTTCGAAAGAACGCGGCTTTTCTTTCGATGGCGGTAAACCTCGTTTCACGAGGAAGAACGCCTTCCTTCGAAAGTTCTTCTTTCGAAGGAAGGCATTCTTCAATGTAAAGAGGCCGTCTTCGAAAGAGAGCATCCAGACTCGCTGGGTGCTCTCTTTCGAAAAAGCGGATTTCTCTTTCGAAAGATCCGCCTGCAGTCTAGACGCGATCTTTTGAAAGATGCTCTTTCGAAAGATGCTTTCGAAAGAGCCTCTTTCGAAAGAAGCCTGCAGTCTAGACATAGCCTAGGTGTCCTCTAGTTCTTCTATTTAGGGAACTAATAAATAACTTTTCTTTATCGGCCCTCTCCACACTACTCATGATTTTATATAACTCTATCATATCCCCCCTCAGTCTCCTCTTTTCTAAACTGAAAAGTCCCAATTGCTTTAACCTCTCCTCATATGGGACCCGTTCCAAACCCCTAATCATTTTAGTTGCCCTTTAGTTACCAACACTGGAAAAACCCCTTTGTTCTTTCGATTTACTTTCAGAAGAACGCAATTATAGTGTGGACTCAGATTTTGTCGGAAAAACGGCCGTTTTTCCGACCAAACTCTGTAGTGTAGACATACCCTTACAGACTAACTCAGCTACCCCTCTGAAGCTTCTGAACTTATTTGGTGGAACTATCTCTTTGGACCAGGCTGCTCAATCAGGTTGCCTGTTCTTCCTGGATCAGGCATGCCCACGGCCAGACTCTCTCCCAGCAGCTTAAGAGGCAGCCTCCAACGATTCTGGTCAGACAGATTTACTTGGATTCATCTGTCAAGACCAACAGGTCTGTCCCACGCCTGCTGCTGAGCTTCCCTCTCTCACACGATAGAGCTGGGCCTATGTTCAAGTATATTGAAACAAACATTTACTTGTACCATATAAGTTTTTTTTTAAAAGAAAGACTCAGTCTCCCATGGAGGGATGTTGGTGCATGTTGACAGGAGCCTTCCTGCCTGCTGAGATTGTGCGAGGTGATGTTTTCGGTGCAGGAAGGCAGTTCTTGTCCCAGAGGAGCCTCTTCCTCCTAGGGCTGCAGGAACAACAGCTGATTTCTTTTTAATTTAAATTAGTTCAGGATAAAAAGAGTGAAACATCCTGGGAAAAAATCTAGAGGGAAACAAAGAGATGGGGGGGATTTTCAAATCTTTAAATTAAAATTTTTTGGAATAAAATGGTGTCATTTAGATTTTCCTGCTTCTAGGGCAGCAGGCCAATAAATCAGAATCTTATTTTCATTAGGAAAATTGTTTTCATTTTCCCGCAGCGAACGAATAGAGTTTTGTTTCTAATGATGCAAAAAACTTCCGTGCAGCTGCTGAAGAGAGAGAGTGGGATCAACTATCAGTGCCTCACTAGCTAAATGTGATTTGAGATGCAGTTTGCTTTTCTATATCTCAGATCTCAGGGCTAAACCACAAACTGTACATGACACAACTAAATTAATATTTAAAAATAATTACTTGCTGCCTGAAGGTAAACAGAAAAAAGGGTAAATAATTGATAGCACTGGGACTGCCACACTGTAAGTCTGCTGAGCGTTTATGATGTGCTGAAAAGGTTCAAAGGGATTGCGCGTCTGCTGCCTCTGAAGGAGGTTTTAGCTAATCATTCCAGGGCTTGTTTTGTCAGCCAGAAATGTTTTCCGAGTTCTGATGCACTAGAATAGAATGCCAGCTTAATTTAGGCAATTCTCTAACTTAATTTACTAACTTTCCTTCCATGATTTGCATTGTAAATGATATGAAGATTTTAAAAAAATATATCCTATGAATTTTTTTTTACTCACCATCTGAAGGAAGATTTCATGTGGTCTCCTTCCAGGAATGTAGGATAATGTATATTTAAAGGAAGCTTATATAACATACCACCTTACGACAATGTATCTCTTTGATGCTTCAAAATGCACTGGCTTTTGGAAATTATTCACGTCCAGTAGTAAGTCCAATGTTGCCTGTAAGCTGAGCGCTTGGGCGGCCACCCAGGAGGGATTCAAATGCCACCCAGCTGATTAGCAGAGTGCCCACAGCCAGCAGCCTGTGTTTCTACTAGTGGTGCACATCCACATATATCTCAGTGCACGTAACAAAATGCATTCCGCACATGGATGGAAAAAATTAGAGGGAATGCCTACATACCCCCCTCTATTTGCTGCCTGATAGTTGAGCATGAGAATAATGAGGGAATCAATGGGAACTGATTTTCTTCTCTGGCCAGAAAAGAACTAGGACTGTTGATTGCCCTTTCCAATAAAAAGGGTCTTGCTAAACAGAGCTTTGCAATGTGCTGGAATTGAAGCAAAGAATAGGATGCTGGCAGAAAAAGGAAGCTCTACGATTAGAATGTACATTAAAAAAAACGTGCACTACACACCTATGGCAGCTTATGGCACCTCATGGGCTAAAGCCAAATGTTACAAAAAATAGGGTGCTTGTAACTGCCAGAAAGCCCGCAGCACCGGTGGCCAGGCCCTAGTCATCTGGTGATGCTCACCAGTCAGAGATACACCTCCACTTTGCTCTTGCCTATCACTAGGGATTGGAACTTGGGCTTTTGCCAAGCTCTTTGCCCGAGCGGCCCTGCAGCACGAATGGTTATACTAATGCTTAGCATCCTCTCTAGAAAGTGCAGAATAAGCCAGGATTAAACCTCACCCTTGCAGTTCCCCCCAGAGTCCCTAGGCTCCAATTATCCCCATTTTACAGACTGAGAGGAGACGGGCTGTCTCCTAGCAGAACTAGCTGTGGAACCAAGTCCTGGCTCCCAGATGAGTGCGGTCAGAGCCATCCTGAAGGGGGTGGGGCCTAGCACAACCCCCTGAGTGCCCCAGGACTAGGGCCTGGGGCAATCCCCTCCGTCACTGGCCCTGCCCCATCCCCACTCTACCCCTGCACACCCACCTCACTTCCTTGCCCGCTTCCCCAAACCCAGGGTGTCTTGGCGTAGGGTGGCAGCAAGGGTCTCTCACACACACACACACACACACCCGGCTGCAGGAGCCGGAGCAGCCCAGCAGTTTATTCCGTGCTACCCTCCCAGCCTGCTGCGCCCTGCTTTTCCATGGCGGTGGAACACTCTGCTTCCTGCAGCCACCGAGAAGCCCAGTGCAGCAGGCTGGGAGAGGGGGTTGGGATCGAGTGGAACAGGGTGGCAGGGTGGCAGGCCATTCCATGCCTGCCGCCATGGTAATTGCAGGGGGTGGATGGGCAGGTCCCTGTCCCCAGGTAATCCCATGAGTCCTGCCCATAGGACGGTTGAGGCTGCTGCCAAAGGATCCCCCACAAGCACAGAGACTGAGGCAGCTGCCCTGAACCCTAAGGGAGGTCTAGGTTGGATATTAGGAAAAACTGTTTCCAGAGGAGGGTGGGGAAGCACTGGCACAATTTGAGCACCAACGAACTGTGTCTATCGATCAGCTTTCCTTCTGTCCCCATCCAGGCTGCCTGTTCTGACTAGAAGGGCTATTCAGCTCTTCTGATTGATGGGTCTGTAGCACACAGAGGCTAACAAGACGATGCACCAAGCCATCAGTGAGCGGAGGGGCGCAGCCTGCAGCCCAAAGCACCACCCTCGCCAATGTGCTCCCACATTACACTGCCCGCGCACAGCTTCAGGCAGAAGTGGGGACGTGGGTGTAAGGCCTGCGAGCCTCAGGCCAGCGAGCGAGTCTCATTCCCACATTCCTGGTGCGCAGCGTGGAAGGGAGCTGACTCCGGTCCCACAAGGACTTCTGGACAAAGGTAGGATGGAACCTCAACTCCAGTTCTCCAGCAGCACACGGCTGTGTCTAGACTGGCCAGTTTTTCTGAAAAATCAGCCGCTTTTCTGGAAAAACTTGCCAGCTGTCTACACTGGCCGCTTGAATTTCCGCAAAAGCACTGACGATCTCACATAAGATTGTCAGTGTTCTTGCGGAAATACTATGCTGCTCCCATTCAGGCAAAAGTCCTTTTGCACAAAAGGCCCAGTGTAGACAGCTCAGATTTGTTTTCCGCAAAAAAGCCCCGATCGCGAAAATGGCAATCGGGGCTTTTTTGCGGAAAAGTACGTTTAGATTGGCATGGACGCTTTTCCGCAAAACGTGCTTTTGCAGAAAAGCGTCCATGCCAATCTAGACGCTCTGTTCCGAAAATGCTTTTAACAGAAAACTTTTCCATTAAAAGCATTTCCGGAAAATCATGCCAATCTAGACGTAGCCCATGTGTCCTTACCCAGGTGGTGGGCACAACACACACTGGCCACAGATCCCTGGCATTCCTCATCCGCGCTGCTTCCGCAGTGGTGCCAACGGGCAGCTTCTGCTGTGGAAAACTAGCCTTGTTCGAAGTCTCCCACATTGTTCTTCAGGAGAGCCACCTTGCTTCCCTACTGTGCTTAGGCCTTTATGTTCAGTGCCGTGTCATCAGGTGCCCTCCTTGGAAAATGGTGACATAAGTGTATGTCTATACTGCAGAGCGATTTCAGAATAAGCTATTCTGGATTAGTTATTCCAAAATAGCTTATTTCGAAATAGCACATCTACACTACAGGGAGGCTTCAGAATTAGTCCGAGGCAGGTTTCCCTAATGTAGATGTGCTATCTCAATTTAGAGCCCCAGGAGGCACTGAGGAGGAATAACTTAGAATGGCCCTGGTGAGGGGCTATTTCAAAATAGCAGCAGTGGAGCATCTACACATGCCTTATTTCGAAATAGCTATTTCGGAAGAAGTGTTATTCCTCATAGAATGAGGTTCACAGATTTTGGAATAAGCCGTCTGTTATTTTGAAATTATTTCAAAAAAATGGAATTGCTGTGTAGATGCGCGCATCTTTCTTCTGAAGTAACACTCGTTACCTCGAAATAACAGTGCCGTGTAGACCTATTCAAGGGGAATATCTGCTGTCCAATTGCAACTTCCGGAAGCACACTTAATTTTCCTCCTCAGCTATGTCTAGACTATGCTGTATTTTTGAAAGAGGATAGGCAAATTCAGCGGGAATTTGCCTATCTTCTTCCGATCTCACTTTCGAAAGTGGGTCTTTCAAAACTGAAAGTAGTTTGGACGTGTTTCCCCCCCCCCCCTTTTTTTCAAAAAAACCCTCTTTCTTAAAAAATGAGGTTTACACGGTTCTTCAAAAGGGGGGGGTCCCGAAAAAACTGCGTCCAGACTACTTTCACTTTCGAAAGACCCGCTTTCGAAAGTGGGATGGGAAGACGATAGGCAAATTCCCACTGAATTTGCATAGCCTCTTTCGAAAATTCAGCGTAGTGTAGACGTATCCCTCATGCGAAAAGCTGTCTTCCTGGTCCCCTACATCAGGGAAAGGGTTTCTTCTGCGTGTCCTGACGCTTGCTGTGTGCTGCCGGTAACATGAGCTGTGCTGCTGCTGCTGCTCTGTGTCTTAAAAGGGAATTGTAACTGAATAGTAGGATTTTTTTCGCCTATTCTGTTGGAGCCTCGTTGCTCTTGCGGAGGAGAACTGAACAGAAGGGTTGGAACTCGGTGTGTACATATTTACTGACTTCACCGCGCCGAGACAGCTCGCACCATTCTTTTCCAAATGCTTGTTTGGAAAGGATAAGCGAGTGAGAGGGATTTCTAGAGGGATGTGCTGGCCAGTCGCACACGCGGCTCCCTCTCCTTGTCCCATTGTGTATCTTCCTTAAATGAATAATCAAATCAGCCACCTCGTTCTCCAGACCTCCACCTTATTCCTAGGCTGCGGCGATGGCAGGATATCTTCTCTGAGCCCCATTCTGCCACCTTTACGTGGCCAAACCTCTCCTTGAAGCCCGTTGATTGATTAGGTTTATCTCAGGCCACTGTACAGCCAGCGTTTGTCAGCTCAGGTTGGCTCCTAGGGTCCTTATACAGCTGCACAAGGGGTTGTGGGTTTGGTGAAATAATTATAGAAATGCAATACTGGAGTGACCTCGAGGGCCCTCTGGATAGAGGCAGGAGCATACCTAGATCAGGAGTTCTCAAGCTTTTTCTTCCTGAATTCCCCCCCCCCCCCCACACACAGTATGCTATAAAAACACCACGCCCTTCCTGTTCCTCAGCAATTCTCTTTCTGCATCTCCAGTGGATTAAAAGCCAGGGCTGGCACTAGAAGGCAGCAAGCAAGACAAGTGCCCAGGGCTCCATGCCACAGGGGGTCTGCAAAGCTAAGTTGTTTGAGCTTTGGCTTCAGACCCAGACCTCAGTGAGTCTCACACTGGCCCTGTTCTCTGGTTTATTTTGTCAGACCCCTGGAAACCTGCTCCCGGACCCGCAGTGGGCCCTGGGCTTTGGTTGAGAACTAGTGACCTAGACCATCGGAATACATAGGAAAGATCTAATGTTAAAGCAGAGAGCTAATCTCCAGACCTAAACATTGATACTGCTCAAAACCAGGGCTCCTATTGCCAAAAGAGAGCATTTGGGAACGTCCCAGGGACCCAGCAGCTGCAAACTTCAGCATGCTGTCTGAAAAATGGACCAGGTGAGACGCCGTGGGGATTACAGTGCCAGGAGCATGGAAGAGGTCAGAGAGGAGACTAGGAGTGGACAGAGCAGAGATGGAGGATAGCAAGAGAAGGCTTTCTTTGCTGCCCTTAACCACAGTGGCTGTCTGAAGCACATTCCTTGTGGAAATCCCTCCTGACCATTCCCCTTTTCTGGGATGCTGGTGAGCCAGGCAAACTCCCTCGCTGAACGCTTGCTCTTCCATATCTTCTTGGCATATTAAAAATAAACCATCACGGCCCTGTCGCAGGGTGTTCCAGTGTCGAAAGTTGAAGAACTGTACTGCTCTGGCCCTTCCAGCATTGAGAGGATGGGCACTAGGCTTGTGTGTTCCTGTCCTCTGTGGTGCAGGCCTTGTGTGTTCCTGTCCTCTTTGGCGTTCCCAGGGCTCTCTGGGGTGCTATGAACTTGTAAATGTAAACAATGAGGCTTTGTCTACACTGCAGGGTTTTTGCGCAAGAAGCTTTTTGCGGAAGAGATCTTCCGCAAAAACTTCTTGTGCAAAAGCGCGTCCACGCCTCAAAAGCACATCGCAAAAGCGACGTCCTTTATCACGATAGAGTGTCCACACTGTATGGACGCTCTTGCGCAAGAAAGCGCTGATGGCCATTCACAGAATGGCCATCAGAGCACCTGTGCTTTTTCTGATAGGCTCTTTTTGCACAAGAAATCCCAGCAGAGTGTCCACATGTGCCTTTTTGCGCAAGAGCTGTAGCACAAAAAGGAGTCATTCTTCATAGGGAGAGGAATAACTCTACCGGCAAAAGCCCTCTGTCCTGCCAATTTTCTGTTGGGGGTTTTTTTGTGCAAAAACGTGCTTGAGGTGTGGATGCTCCACCGTTTTTTGCACAAAACCAGCCATTTTTGCGCAAAAACCTTGTAGTGTAGACATAGCCTTAGAGACTGGGAAATGGGCTTCTTGCATGGAGGTACGAACTGGCTGGCCCAGGTTTCTTTTGGGTCCCAGCAAATCAGCCTGAGCCCATTTCAATAAACACAGGAGGTCGGTAGAAAACCACACCCGGGATTTGTGGTGAGCAAGAGGGGCAATTCAATGTAAAACACTGGTGAACAGAACCTGGCTACCAAGAGCAGAGTTGCTGAGCATTCCAGGGGTGCATGAGCTCAGACTTTCTGCGCCAGATGTATTTATCGATGCCACTGGAATTGGCAGCAGGATTTCAAATCTGTTTCGTTGACTTAGCAAGAAGGTAAATGTTTGGCATTTACAACAACGGCTCCTAAATCGAAACTTTGGGCTTTCAGTGGCAGTTTTATTTGCAAACTCCAACTCTGAACTGGAATAATAAATCCAAATGAGCATCATTGTTATTCTTGCTAGATCCTGTGTTTACAGGGTCCATGTCAACACTACTTCCCAGGCACAAGCAAGGAAATGTATCACTGGAAGGAATAAATGCAACTGGATCTCAGATGGTTTATCAGTGGCAACCTATGTTTTGTTCCAAATGCAGATATAATCTCTATGGCCATTTCCACCTGTCCTTTGTTCCCTCTTCCTCAGACAGATTAGGAACAGACAAAAGAACATGAGGAGAAATGAATAAGCCTGGGACTTTTCAGCTTGGAAAAGAGAAGACTAAGAGGGGATATGATAGAGGTCTATAAAATTATGACTGGGGTGGAGACAGTGAATAAAGAAGAGTTATTTACTCTTTCCCATAACACCAGAACTAGGGGTCATTACAGGTACCATAATTTAGTGAATATAACACGCACCCGAATATACCCCACAATTTTTTCTATTTGAGTAAAAAAAATATTGTATACCCCGCGCATGAATATAATCCGCGGGGTATACAAGACTTTGTGCTGGGGGTATATTTGCTGGGGGTATATTTATGATGCGGGGGGGGGGGGAGATTAGCCACTCACCGCCCCAGGTTCCAGCGCAGCCGCCATCCTCCGGGCGGGGTAGTGCTCATCCCCAGGTTCCTCCGCAGCCGCAGTAAGAGGCAGGGGAGTGAGCACTCCCCCGCTCGGAGGCTGGAGGCTTGGCGGCCAGGAAGCAGGGGATGAGCGCTCCCCACCCCTTCCTGCGGCTTCGCAGGAACCAGGGAGTGAGTGCTCCTCCGCACGGAGGCTGGAGGCTGGCGGCTGTGCAGCCACAGGAAGAGGCAACTCACCACCTGGTGAGTAAAAAAAATTCTGTATATCCATACCCTAGTATACCCCACGGGGCGGGGGGGGAGTGCGGGGTTTGTAAAAACAAATATAACCCACAGGTTATATTCGCTAAATTACGGTATGTCTGCACTACAGTTTTTTCGGAAAAATGGCAGTTTTTCCAAAAAAACTTCAATTATGTCCACACTGCAATTGCGTTCTTTCAAAAAAAATCGAAAGAACAGAAGGGGTTTTCCAGCATTGGTAGTCCACATTCTACGAGGAAGAAGCCTTTTTCTGAAAAAAGCTCTTTTGGAAAAAGGCATGTGTGGATGGGGGAAGAGGGAGTTCTTTTGAAAGAAGAGGAAAGAGGAAAAAGCACAGGTGTTCTGGTGGCCATTCCGCCCATAGTAATCACAGCTTATAAGCGAGATAGCATTCATTCAGTGTGGATGCTATCTGTCGAAAAAACAGATCACTTTTTTGATGCACTTTGGCAATGTGGACGTTCTCTTTCAGAAGAGTAAATAAAGGACCTATCCATGCATTTGCGGGAGCTAGTACAGTGAAGGACAGGTTCCATGAATGCAGTAAAATAGCCTAGTGCTCTTTAATATGGCTGAGAGAGACAGATAAAAGCTCCTGGGAAAATATTACAAGAAGGTTGTCCCTCAGTATAGCTAGTGGACTGATCAGCCCCTACAACCTCCAGGGATGGTGAAGGACGTGCAAACTGCTAGTGCTGTACACCACCCAAGATGCATCTTTTCATATAATTTTTTTGCATAGATGGCACCTGAAAATACTGCACCGACCTAAAGTTCATTTGGTATACAACTGGATGTTAATGCAGAGAGAGAGACATTCCTTCCAGGCTGCCTGCTAGCAGCATGAAGACGGCTTTTCTAAAGTATGCACTGGCTTTCCACCTGCATGGTGTGGTGCTTCTAGGAGTCAGCCCAGGGCAAATTCCCGGTGTAAACAAGCAGCCTGCAGAGATCTTCTCCCTGTATGCAGGTCTCCAGGACGGAGTCACTTACTGCTGCACACCTACCTCATTCTGCAGTCCTTTCAGCAAAGAAATTCAGTATTTAACTGTTAAAATGATAGTGTGGAGTTCCAGAAAGAAACAAAGCAAAGAGGCTTGAAATTCAGTCTGTTCCCACAGGCCCAATTCCTGTAATGGGCCAATGAACAGCCCTTTGATACAGGATCCATCAGGGCTGATCCCCACTCTGGCACTCCGAGTGCAAAAGGTGGGGGCCCACAAGAGACCTTAAAAATATTTTGTCTCTACAGGCTCTGCTTACAAAAGCTCCCCAGAGTCACAGATGTACTGACTTTGGGGGTAGCTGCCACCATCAAGTGATTTACCCTAAAAAAACAGGGGGGAACACTTCAATGCCTTCCCTCCACCCCCCAGGGATAACCCAAGCTCTTTTACCACAAGAGAGCTTGAAAAACAAGAGAAGAGAAAAACAAACTACAGTCTCTGGCAGCTGACACATACGGATCCCTGACACAAGAATCAAATCATCACCTTAAAAAGGTGACTTTTATCAACAAAACAAAAGATACACTTGATAAAGTATACTTGATTGCTAGGTGTTACAGAGCAAAAAGAAATTAAAACACAGAGAAAATCTCTGGGAATAACTCAGATCATGAATGGGGGAGGGGAGGCATAGAATCACATAGAGAAGTTCAAACCAAACCACAAAAATAAAGAAAAATACCATGATCATGACTAGATACACTTTTTCCCTTTATTTACTCAGAATTCTTCCTGGTTCCGCACACTTCTATGCCCTGAATTCCTTAGAGACATGGTAGTCCTATCTGGGTTTAAATCATTCTGAATTTCTCAACTCCTGGCTTAACTTCCCCACACAGAGAAAGCAGGAAGGTATCTTAGACAATTCAGATTTCAGCACCATATTCCCATTTGGTTCCCTGCCAACACCCTTGCTAGCTACCTGAGTTTAACTCCTTAGTCACCGGGTGCTGGCAAGCTCTCCTATCCATCACAGCATCCCACCCCAGTTTTGGTTAATATTGTGCATAGAGGGGGACATGCTGAGGGTTAAAGTGATGGGGGGAATTTTCAAAAGGCACCAATGAATATGAGTGCCCACCTCCCATTTTATCTCCCTGCAATCTGCTCCTATTTTTGTAGGGCTTGTTATGCTATTTATTTCAGGCCAAATCACCATAATGCATGCCTACTCTGGTAATTGGGGCTCATTTCCTGATTTACCCCAGAGTAAAGTCTCTATAAAGGGGGATTCATTGGCACTGCTATGAACAGAGTGGCATTGCTAAAATGGGTCTCATTTAGCAAAGGATTTTCCACATTATTGGTATATCTGTGAGTTAAGAGAAAGACAATGGTTAAAGCAGATGCTGTGGGCTTATGGAACAGAAAACTGAAAAACATGCTCCTGGAGAGAAGTCCCAGGAAAAACAGCAAAACTTTCCTGAGCGCATACAATTGACTGTGGAGCTAGCTCGCCTAGGTTAAGCCCTCGGGATAACACAGTTGCACATGCAAGCGAGAGATTTTGCTAGTGAAATATCCACTTGTGAACTGTTCATGGGTAGAAGAAAAATGGAGCTGAGACTTTGCCACCTGAATTCCCTTCCTCTCCTTCAGTGGGTTATCAGCATGAAAACAGGAAATGAATTGGCCCCCATTAATAATACATGAAGCCTCTGTATTCAGGCTCTGTGCTCTGCCGTCCAAGTGTAGGAGACACCGTGTGAGGAGGAAACACTAGAGGAATGAAACCCGCAATTTCTTTTTGCTCTTTCTAACTGCGCAGTAAACTTTGGGTTTTTTTCGTCTTTCTTCTCTGCCCCCTAAACTTTCTGCAAAGCTGTTAATTGCTCATATAAAAAAACCTGAAGCTGTGAGAAATAGTTCCCCAGAGCCTAAAGATTTCCTTTTATAGAGACCATAAATAATTAAATGCTGTGTGTTACCTTTTCCTCAAATGGGGCCTTTTTCATCAGAGTTTAGTCCATCGGCCCCCCCACTTTACACATTTTCCACATGACAAATGCTGGGTTTTGCCAGGTACACCCACACCTGTAGAACACATTGCTACTTGCTTATAGCTTTTGAGGTCTTGGTGTGAGGGAAATGTGGGTCACTCTTGGATGGAGGGGTTGAAAAGAATTGTGTAAAAATTTCAGACTCAAGAGTATATGCCTCAGCATGACTTTTCAAACATCCATCATTTGCATATTCATGTCATGGTGCTCTTACAAAATAACGCTTTTTCGAAAGAGCGCCATGATGCAAATATGCAAATGAAGCACAGGAAATTCAAATCCCGGCTTCATTTGCAATTTCGAAGTGTCTAATTTACATCCCTCTGTTGAAAGAGGGATGTAGTCTAGACACACCCACATGTGTGAGTAGTGTTGCCAGATGGTTTCAACAAAAATACCGGACACACCTGACATTACATCACAATCTATATTACATCTTATTTAGAAAATACTGGACATTTATATTTTCTCAATTTGTTTCCCAAACAAAAAGCTCAAATACTGAACTGTCCGGTTCAAAACGGGAAACCAGGCAATCCGATGTGTGAGCTGAGATAAACTCCAGTTACCATGGACTGTGTTGTATGTGTTCTATAAATGTAACAGCTCCTTACTGTGTAGATTTTACTTCCATACCTGGCTGGTAAGGAACCCTCTGAGCTGTCTCTTGGTATCAGCAGTGGCCTTGGGTTCAAACCCAACTGTTCCCCTACCTGGACCTGGTGTTGTTATTGTAGTTTTGATTAGAGTGTTAGAAAATCATTCCTCACTGGTAAATGGAGCCAAGGCCTGGGGTGAAGGCTCCTCACAAAACTCCCTTACCATCACCTGGCACCTTAGAGAGGAAGGTGCAGTGAGTGGTGACCCCCCTTCTCCCGCCCCCCACCGGCCGTGCATAGCCGAGGCCCCCCGGCAGGGCAGTCGGGGTGAGAGCGGGGGCAGGGGAGGTCTATCTATGCACTTTGGATCTCACTCACTCGCTCCCCGAGCTGCCGGGTCCTTCTGTCCCTGCCCCTCGCGAGCCGGCTGCTTCCTCCGCTCTGCCCTTTGTATCATGTACCTGGTAGAAAGCCTGTATTCCTTTCTAATCTGTGACAGGGCCCGGCCCTGACCTTTCCCCGCTGAGGCGCGGGTGGGGGGAGCCCCAGGGGCCAGGGTGTTCGCTCGCTCTCTGCTGCTATCCTCCACTTTCCTGGCCAAGAGCAATGACTATTTTTTCTATGGCACATGATGAGACAATAAACGATTTCGGATAAAAAAAAAATAACCTGGCACCTTCTTCTGAGACTGATTCCTGAGTCCATATTTTGGATCTAAATTCCTCTAACTAGTCCTGCTCTGTAACACTGGTTCAAAAGTGCCTCCTTGCTAGTCCTGTCTCTCACTTAATCCCTGCAACACTTATGTAAAACCCTAAGAACAGCCACAGTGGGTCAGACCAAAGGTCCATCCAGCCCAGTATCATGTCTTCTGACAGTGGCCAATGCCAGGTGCCCCAGAAGGAATGAACAGAACAGGGAATCAAGTGATCCCTCCCTGTCACCTATTCCCAGCTCTGACAAACAGAGGGTAGGCACACCGTTCTTACCATTCTAGTTAGAAGCCATTGATGGACCTATCATCCATGAATTTATCTAGTTCTTTTTTAAACTCTGTTAAAGTCCTGGTCTTCACACATCCTCCAGCAAGGAGTTCCACAGATTGACTGTGCATTGCATGAAGAAATACTTCCTTTTGTTTGTTTTAAACCTGCTACCTATTAATTTCATTTGGTAATCCCTAGTTCTGATATTATGGAAACTAATAAATAACTTTTCCTTATTCACTTTCTCCACACCAATCATGATTTTATAGACCTCTATCATACCTTCCACCCCTCCCCTGTTAGACTCTTCTTTTTAAGCTGAAAAGTCCCAGTCTTTTAAATCTCTTCATATGCCAGCCTCTGACATGGTGAGAAACCTGGACAGCAGCAAAATTCCACATCCAGTGAAACTACCAATTCAGAGTCATAATTCAATCCAATTAAACAGAATTGTGTTGGCCACCTTCTCCAAGTTGATAGGAAATTGGATTTGGCTCATTATGATACAAGGGGGCAGTTTGGCAAATGCATGCTTTCAGCCAAAATCATTAATCAGCTATCAAGCAGAATTATGTTTTCATTGTAGTTTACATTACCATTTGGTTTACTTGTTCTTGTCGTCTGGCTCCATCCATAACAAGCGCAGCCAACTTCTAATTCCTAACTGTTTAAAGATGCTCATTCAGTCCTATTAATATAAGTGAAATGCTAGACAATTAATCAATATCCAGAGTATTAGTAATGAGCAGTCTGTGTGCAGAAGAATCTATATTGCCATCTCAATTTCGGGACACTTCATTTTACTTGTGTTTTTTTAGATTATGAATGCAGGGTTTGGAAATAATCACATTTACAGTGCCAAAGTGCATAAATATTAAATCTTCGGGATAGCTATAAATCTGTTGTCCGAAACTTTATTGACCAATATGCCCGGTATATGAAAAGATGATAAATGTTCAGTATTGCCGTCCGTGCAATATGTCACTCATAGGCCTATGTTCTTAGACATCTGCAGTTCTCATTCTGATGCCATTGTAGTATTTGTATTTCTGCAAGTACCCTTCAGCCAATGCAAGGGAAAATTTCACTTTGGCCATTTGCTCTTGAGCAGTGCAAGACCGTGTTCCTTCTTCTGCTTTCTTGGATCTGTCATCTCCAAAGCTTCAGCATAACTGTAGCATTTAACAGCAGCAGCAATGCCTTCCTTTGGATTCTGCCTGTGAAATGAGTAAACCCAGAGCGGCCCCCCTTGCGCATGTACAAGTTGCATTGATGGCAGAAGATCAGGTGCCAGGAACATGAAGAAAGTTTGGAATGGGTGCCTGAACAGCACAACCAGATTTCAAGCACTCCGGCTATGTCTACACTAGGGAGTTATTTCAAAATAGTTATTTTGGGAGTTATTATTTCGAAATAAGATATTCCTGTTGGCTACGTCTAGATTACACGCCTTTCTCAAAAGAAGCTTTTTCGAAAGAATCTTTCACAAAAGCCTCTTTTGAGAGTGTCTAGACTGCAACCACTTCTTTCAAAAAAGCAAGCCGCTTTTTCGAAAGAGAGAACCCAGGCAGTCTGGACGCTCTCTTTTGAAAAAGCCCTATTTGCATTCAAGAACGCCTTTTTTCAAAAGAGCACTTTCGAAAAAAAGGCGTTCTTTCTCGTAAAATGAGGTTTTTTCAAAAGGCACTTTCAAAAAAAACGCCACGTTCTTTCTTGTTGTTGTCCCACCACAAATTCACTTGGTCAGTTGAGCAATTGCCACAAAAAGGAACGTGACCTGAGAAGTTCCCCAGCTGAAGCTGTGAAGTGCCATGTTTGAAATTGACACGAAGTCTCCATAAACAGGCCCTTTGTCTCTGGCAGGCTGCATAGGACTTCCATGTCTATATACTGCCTTATCATCATCCTTCTGGGGTTTGCACCCTGGTAGGGTGTGTCTACACAGCAAAGTTATTTCAGAATAACTGCCAATATTCTGAAATACCTATGCGAGCGTCTACATAGCAAGTCCGTTCTTTTGAAATAATTTCAAAATAACGGACGGCTTATTCAAACTTCTCTATACCTCATTCTACAAAGAATAACACCTATTCCAAAATAGTTATTTCGGAATAGGGGCTGTGTAGATGCTTCGCTGCTGCTATTTCGAAATAGCCCCTCACCAGGGCCATTCTAAGTTATTCCTCCTGAGGCTCTAAATCGAGATAGCACATCTACTTTAGGGAAGCCTGCTTCAGATTAATTTTGAGGCTTCCCTGCAGTGTAGACATGCTATTTTGAAATAAGCTATTTCGGAATAACTATTCCAGACTAACTTATTCCAAAATAACTGTGCCATGTAGACATAGACGTACAGCCCAGTATTTGGGGGAGGAACCTTGGCCAGTAAATAAAAAATAAGATTAATAACTAGAGGCCACAAAGACTGGCCCTGCAAGGCTGCTTCCCAGACAGGAATCACCTTCCATTCAGAGTTTAAGGTTATTGGAAATGGATGAAATTCAACAAGGAGGAGCAAAGAGCAATGCAGTTGGAGCCTTGCTGTGTATGATCAATTGAGTGGAAGTCTGACTGAACATGCTCACTGAGGGGGTGAATGCCATAATATGATTGAGGGGATGTGGGACTGAACATGATTTATTGGGTATAATTGAGAATTCAGTATTGGAGTAGGAACAGGAGTCACTTAACTTAGATTAAAACACAACAGCACCTGGTGCTTGCTGCCAAAATAGATTCCAAGGAAACCTGCATTGCTAGAAAAAAAAAGGCTTTTTCTTCCTTGTAGGATGTTTTGCAAATAAAGGTCCTGAGCTATTTTTGGAGAGGGTTGTATGGAAAGGGGAAGGAGTGTTGTTAAATGAATAGAGGTGTCCATGTCACTCAAGGAGCTCCGTCCTTTCCGGTGGGAGTCACTGGGTTACAGTCTCAACGCAGAGCCAAGAAAGAGGGCCCGGCCCTCACTCAGATGCTCTGCCCCTCATCAGAGGTCTGACTAACGCCCATCCCATTAGTGTCTTATCAGGCCTATTCCTGAGGCTTTACCATGAACATGTCATCTTCACCTCCCTGTGGGTAGGGTTCCTAGGTGTCCAGTTTTTGCCCAGACCGTCCAATATTTGTGGCCCCTGTCTGTTAAAAAAAACCAGAAAATACTGGACATGTATTTCTGTTTTTCTTGGACAGAACGCCAGCGGAGACATTCTTCCTCTGGCAGGGGTGGGAGGAGCGAGGAGCATGGGTATTCTTAAAGGTGCAGTGACCTTTTTTTTTTTTTTCAACAACTTTGGTCCCCCGTTGTTGTTTTTTCTCGACCAATTTTTTTCCTGACGTGTTCAGGATTTTTTTTTTAAGTATCTGGCAACCCTACCTGCGGGAGTCTGTGCTGCTGCCAATTGTTTCTGTTGTAAGAAATTTCCCCTCGATGTGTAGCCTAAACGTTTCCTTCCTTTGCTCCAGGCCACTGCTTCTCGTGCTAGTGTCTTCTGTGAATAATCTCTCCGTTTGTTCACGAATTGGAAGATAATTAGAGACTCTGCTCCAGTCTCCTTGAGTCTTCACTTCTCAGACTAGGGTCTGAATCCTGGCTCCTTGTGGCAAGCCCCACTGAGATGGACTCTTCTTTTATATCTTGCCCTTAATATGCGATTTGTTCGACGTTATAATCAATGTGATAGTCACAGGAGACCCTGGGTAAGTGAAAATACCACAGAGCCCCCAGCCCTTGGGTCAGCTGCACCCAACTGAGCAAGGGGTGAACAGTAACATCTCTGGCCACATTCCTGTTGTGATGTGTCACAATTCCCGTGTCACGTACCACGGCAGAAAGAGGCAGTTCTGATGGCTCCAGCACCCCCAGTCCTGGGTTTAGCAGGCTCAGAAAAGAATAGCCCCTACATCTTTTTAAGGTTCTTGAGCTGTTTGATTGTCTCTGCCTTGGGAAGGTGTCCTGTAGGAACTCTGAAACTCCTGCCTGGTTTTAAGTTTAACCTAGCCCCAGACTGCTGTCTGACCGGGCAGGTGTGGAATAGCTTGCCTCGCCCTGTCCTATAGGTCCTGCCATGAGCTTTCGCTCTCAGCTCCCTCTTTGCCAGCCGGCTGTTACTGCATGCTGTGCATATTGGTTATCTGCTTGTTTATTATGCAGCAAGACCTAATGCAGACTTAGTCAGCTGCATTTCCCTTTATCTGCACAATCCAGGCTTGGCAAAGGAGTCTATTCGATGTCTTTGGCATGACCTACTTTTAATAAGCCCCCCTGCATGGCACTTGTTAGGCCTTATTCCCAGATATTTGACCGCTGCCTCCCTTGTTGTGTGTGCCAGTATACTGCCTGGCACGGGTCTCAGGCTGATGGGATAAGAAATCTACGGTATGGCCTTCTCCACAGAGCAGAGCCATGCATGTGCTTCAGGGTGCAGGCAGGAATTTGCACCAGGATTTCTCCAGCAACAGGCTCTGTCCATAGCTGCTAGTGCCTGATCTTCCTCAGCAGCTCCAGAATGTTCCGTAGGACACGCCAGTGAGAGGCGCCTGACCCAGGGCCTCTCCTCAAGCCCTGAACAGTCACAATGCCGAACTCCCAGCTCGTGGGGTTCAGTCCTGCTCCACATGTCAGCTCAGGCTGTCCTGGGCTTGACAGCTGCCTCACCCTGGGCAGGGTGACAGCATCCTCTCTCTGGGGGATTTATTTCCTTTGAACCAGCAAATTCCAGAAATAGGGAGGGAACGGAGGAGACCTGGGAGCCAAAACAGAAAGTCTCGTCTGGGCTCGGCAGGCCGCAAGCCTCCAGGACTGAGAGGAGAGGGTTCCATTTTTAGGGAGCTCTGAAAGGAAAGGACTCTGAATCCAGAAGCCCTTGATTTTCTTGTTCCCAGTGCAGCAGGCCTGCCTCGGGGAGGAGCCGGCGATCCCTTACCCCGGGGAGAAACACTTCCTGGTGTCACAAGATGCCTCATTATCAGCTGTTCCCCCTCCTGCTCGCTTTACCGTCGGCTCCGCCCTTGCAGCCAATGTGCTGTGCTTCATTTTACACGTGAGAAGGTGGGGACGGAGCTGCCCGGCAAAGGGAGGCGGTGGTGTGGTGAGCGGCTTGTGCCTGCTCCAATCAGGTAGTGAGTTAATACTTGAATGGACCTCACGGGACCGTGGCCCCAGCAGCAGGCAGGTTGGGCAGTCGGGTGACCTGGTGGGCAGCCATAGTTGCTGGCCTACCAAGGCTGCTATTGACCGAGGGGGCCGGGAATGGGAGCAGCTCAACCCACACTTATTGCATTTGAGCCAGGCACAAGAGAGCTTTTCCCCCTGCCCTCGTTTTTATTCTTTGGGAGGGGGAGGGGTTGCTTGGTTGCATGAGTGTTAATAAAGGGTTTGGACCCTGTAAGGGGGAAGGCAATTCGGGGAGTTTTCTGGTGAGAAATGCTCCTAGAATTCTCAGGCGTGGTCCTGGGGGCTTGAGGACTTCAGGCAGTGAAGTCCCCGAGTGTGGCAGAAGCTGGGACTCCGGCTCTCAGGGTGCTGGGTCACAGTTTGGGGCCAGTCTGAGGTGGATTCTGTTCCATGTGGGGGTCAATATTCACAGCACCCACTTCACTCTTATTGCTGCGCATTGATCTTTTCATTTAAACTCTAGGTCACATTAAACCCCCCCCCCCCCGGAGTTTTGCATCTCCCCCCCTCACCAGAGTGATGGGCTAAACCTCCCTCACTGGGGCCAGCTAGTGCTGCTTGTGGTGTTTCTGGCCATGGCAGGGACACTTCTCCCTGGGAACTTGGCTGATGTTCCTCACACTCGTCTCTCGGGTGTCACAGAAAAGCAATGAGTGGTGACAGCCTTCGGTCCCGCCTGGCTGGAGCTGGGTTGGCAGCTCTGGCCTCCCGCTGGAGGTCTCTGCTACGCGTCATCAGCACCCTAAGCCTTCAGTCCTGCTGAGGTGGGGGTTCTGGGTGGCACCCCATGTCTGTCAGAATGGGGGATCCTTTCCCTCGACTAGACAAGCTTGGGAACTGGAGCGTGTTCAGACAGGCCCAGAGAGTGGCTGGGGCAGTCTGAGATTCCGGGTATGTCGTCCAAACCAGGGAATCCACATTGCTGCATCTCACTGGGCCTCGGGTGCCAGCACGGTGCCTGGGCGGGGAAGCACCCACGTCCCAGCTGCCTGCTTCAGACACCCACAGCATTTTCTCCTAGGCAGCATTTCTGACAGGCCTGTGACTGGGGACAGGACCTGCACCCAGCAGACAAGTGGTAGCGTGGCTCTCAGAGGGGCTGCTGGACAGAGCGCAGGAAAAAATGTCTGAGGAAAGGCAGGTGCTGGTGGCTGGACCACCTCCATGGTCCCTGGTTGGGTCTGTTTATAAGGATTCCGGCAGGCCATGTCTGCCTGGTGCTGGGGTTTCAATCATCTAGCCCACCTGCTGACCAGGCAAGCAGTGAAACACACAAAAGTGAGCTAACAGCTATAGCTGTAGAGTGGCCTAGGGGATCACTCATTTGCCTTGCAAGCACAGGATGGTGGGTTCAAATTTTGGCTACTCTGGGAGCTGCTAGACAGCCAACATGGGCTGCCCCAGGGATGGACCAGGCTTCTACATTAGGAAGGCAGAATAGGGGGTTATTTTGTTAATATTTTGTTTTTTATTTATTCCAAAATAAAACCACAAAATGTATATTAATTTTATATACAAAAACTGTCAATTTTTCGCAATGGCTTGCATATTTATATCTTTATGCAAAATCTCAAACTGACAAAGGATCTGAAATTTTCACAGAAGCCTTGTCTGTTTGCTTAACCATGCTCTATACTTGTTTTTATTTCCACAAAACAAGTGATGTATCATATACAAAATTTAAAAGTCCCTTACATTTATATGTAAATTAAAAATTATGTAAAATTAATTTTTACATTATTTAATATGAGCAAATCATTTTACAGGTCAAATTATTGTAATATTATAAAATATACCTAAAACATAATCTATAATAATAAATATCTACGACTTTCTGACAAAGTACATTTTCTTTGGTGTGGCCCTAGGGTTGCCAGGGGTCCGGTATTGGTGACTTCTGCCTGGCACCTAAAATGCCAGGGAACCCTAGGTGGCTCTGAAAGGTGTCAGATTTCGTTTGTGAGGCCCTCAGTAGGCTTCGAGTTTGAAATGCCTGGTCTAAAATAACCTGAGTTTGTCTGACCGTTACCTGAGCCCAGTGGTCTGGGACAAACTTGGCCCAACTGGAGGCTGCAGTCACTAAAACCAGCTGAAAAACCCCAAGGATTTGGGCTGAATCTCATGGCCAGCCCATCCCCCCAGAGCAGCTGGCCAGCAGGGGTCCACTATCTCAGGCGTAAGGAAGCAGGTCCAGGACCGAACTTCCCATCTTTGCTCACTCAGCACCTTGCAGAGCACCAGGGCATGGTTTGGGAGAGTGGCAGAAAGCAAGGCTAGCAAGCAGTCCAGCACACAGCCTGCTGCAATCCTGCAGCGGTGAGCCCAGCCGGGCAGTGCTCGTGCAACCCACACACCTGCTGAGTGTGGTGCACTCTCCCACCGAGTGGCACCGACCCAGCTTACAGAGAGAATAATGAGTCTGCTCCACAGCCTTAACTGAGAGCCAGCTGGCTTTTAGCTCATGCAGTAGAGGCTCATGTTCCAAGCCTGCGGTTTTCAAACATTTTTTTTCCCATGGTCCAGTTGAAGAAAATTGTTGCCTGCAACCCAACATAATTTGACTAGCATGTGGGCTCTAGGATGGGGCTGAGGAGAGCTTTGGGGTATGGCAGAGGGCTCAGGCTTCAGTGGGGGGTCAGGGCTGGGGTCGGAGGGGCTTTCCTTGAGTGGCTCCCGGTCAGCAGTGCAGCAACAGTGCTAAGGCAGCTTCCGGGCACCGCAGGCCATGCTGCTCCCCAGAAGCGGTCAGCAGCAGGTTCCCAGCCAATGGGAGTGCGGAGCTAGTGCTCCAGACAGAGACAGTGCTGAAGCCCTGTGCGCTCTCTTCCTCCCCAACCCCCAACCTAGAAGCCGGGCCTGCTGCATAGTGTGCGGTACCAAGAGAGGCAGGAAGATGCCTTAGCACCCCTACTGGTCACCTGATCCCCCTGCAGCAATGGGACCCGGCGCCCGACATTCCATGACCCAGTCCTAGATTGCAACCGCTGATCTAAGCTCCAGTGGTCCCAGGTTGGAGTCTGCCTGCCGGCGTTACACTCCAATGCCCTGGGATTAGATGTGCTGGCAGGACAGCGTGCAACCACAGATCCTGCCAAGGGGGGGTGTTAAAGTGAGAACGCAGCGCAGAATGCAAGAAATAACAGCCAACAATTTACCCAGCAGGGCGGTCCAGCCAACAGTCCTGGGAGATGCTAGCACCAAAGGTAATGTAGCTGCCCAGAAGGGCAAAGCGAATAAACCAGGGAAATTCTGTATCCCTGTGAGAATCTTACCTCTCGGGTTAAGGTACCAGCGATGTGTGCTCAGTGCTTCACATCAGTAACGTGGGGCCATTCGTCTCAGCCGTGGCTCTGTTCAGCTCAGTGTTAATCCTGGCAACGGACTTTTAACCAACAACTGGAGAAAGTTTGACACAATTTAAATGAGGGCTTTACTGGTTCCACTGCACCCGCAAGCAGCTTGCACAGTGATTGGATACATGTCAGGTGACCTGCAGTGGAGAAGGTACTTGTGCCAAGAAGCACTGCCTGCACAAATCTTTTAATAGTCTTTCAGGGCCTGTAAGGCCTTAAAATCAATCAAAGGATTAATGCAGAAAAGCTGGTTTTATGATACATGATCCTGCTTTTTGCAATTGGATCTAAATTTGCTTAGGTGCCTAATTACGATCAGACTTGCTCATGCACCTTTGTGATTCAGGGAGCCTGGGGGAAGCCAGGAGAAACTCCAGCAAATCCCTAAGGACTGGAGGCCACCTCATGGAACTGCCCAGCGGGCCTGTTGGCAGCTCCACAGTGGCAAACTTAATCAGCTTAGAATGAGAGCCAGACCACCCCTATTCTGAAGGGGAATCGGGAAGGCAGTATATGTCAAGAGAGCCTTTATGGCAGTTTCCATAGCAGGATCCCTAAGGCTCTGCACTCCTCCAAAACCACTCACTTGCCAACTGTCCAAGGAATGTCATTCGACTGGGCCTTCCACAGGCACTGGGGCCAGTCCAGCTAAAAATAGGGATGCCAGATGGTTTAACCAAAAAATACCGAACACCCCGCCCCCCCCCCCAAAAAAGGGGGAAAAAATTCTGTTGAGAAAAAAAGGGGGAAACCAAAGTTGATGAGCAAAAACAAAACAAAAAAACAGGCTGCCAGCGGCCGGCCGTTGTCTTCCTGCTCAGGGCCAGACAACTCCCCTGTGGAACCAGATAAGCACCCAGGATTTTTGCCTCCTGGCTGGGAAAAAATTAGAAAATACCGGACATTTTAGGTGTCTGCTATTTTCTGAATTTTTTTACTGGACAGGAGGCAAAAATACCACACTGTCCGGGTCAATAGCAGACACCTAGCAACCCTAGCTAAAAACAAATTTGTGGTGGGCACACTGCACCCTCTGTGGCTGTTTATCAGGATTATCAAGCACAGACCCATTCCAAACCCTGCTCCAAAGGACAGTGGTGAAATCTGCATTGCCTAGCTTATATCTGGATAGCAAGGCAAACGGTATAAAACCAGACACTCGCCTTGCAGAAGTGACTCTGCTAAAATGTTACCGTGACATGGAAGGTGCTAAAATGGACCTCTTGCTCCTCACACAGGGAAGCAGGGTTTGTGTCAGCCAGGTTGGAAAACATCTCTGAGCAGGGATGTTTTCCGTTAAAAGTATTTTTGGGAAAAGCGCGTCTAGATTGGCAGGATGCTTTTCCGGAAAAGCACTTTTTGCGGAAAAGCGTCCGTGCCAATCTAAACGCGCTTTTCCGCAAAAAAGCCCCGATCGTCATTTTTGCAATTGGGGCTTTTGTGCAGAAAAGAAATCTCTGCTGTCTACACTTGCCCTTTTCCGGAACAGTTTTCCGGAAAAAGACTTTTGCCCGAACGGGAGCAGCATAGTTTTTCCGGAAAAGCACTGATGATTTTACATTAGATCGTCAGTGCTTTTCCGGAAATTCAAGCGGCCAGTGTAGACAGCTGGCAAGTTATTCCGGAAAAGCGGCTGAAGTTTTGTTTTGTGATAATTAAGGTGGCATTAGGACACACGTCACCATCCCGAAACCTTAAAGTTGCATGTATTTCCTTTGTCGTGAAGCAAGGAAGGGATCACAGTGCATCACCTGGAGCACTGAATCCTTCATCTGGCAGAGAGGCTGCACAGCCCTTGTGCACGGGGATCCTGGTGATGAAGGAGATAATTGGTCAGACATGCTGGGTGCATCCTTCAAGCAACAACGGCTGGGAGCCTCTCTGAGATGGCTGCTTCCATGCTACGTGTTCTGCAGATTCCCTGTGATCTTGGCCTGGAAAACCATCCGGCCAGGAACTCCAGAACTTTTGTCAGTGGGGAAATTCTGAATGGTTTCCCAATAGTGAGTCTTCAGGCTATCAATGACGTTTGGTGAGTCCTTGTGACTGTTGGTATGCCGGGATCGCACTCTAGTCCGATGACTAATATTGCTTCCTTATTCTCCCCCATCTGTTGAGTCGTTTGTTCTGTGTTTGTACAGCGCCTAACACAATGGAGTCCTGTCCTTGCTCCCAGGGGCTGTGGTAATACAAACAATAAATGGCACTAATTATCCCTCCCCGCCCTTCTCAGTTTAGAGAGAAGATTTATTTGTTCATTACACTAAAAGTGGCATTTCCTGGTTTGGGCAGCAATACTTACCTGACTTTTTTTTTATTTTTCCTTCACCCCCTTAGTTTCTTGCTTGTGGCCCCTTCTGCATCTCTCAGGGGATTGTTTTCATTCATTGCTGTTTCTCACTGTCTCTCTTTAGTGGATTTTTTAAAACTTTTATTCTCAGTGATTTTTTCCTAATTTTTTTTGTGTGGCTTTTTTTTCTTTTTGTTTCAACCTTTATTCTTTTTAAAATAGGCTTTTGATTTGATTTGCTTGTTTTATTTACACACATGCACCACGGTGTGTGGGTGGCTGCGCATAGACAGCTTTTATTTAATAGACGTTCAGTACCTGACTTTTTTATTCCATTGTTGTGTTTTCTTCCTAAATTCATCATTAATTTTTCCCACTGCAAATGTGTCACGTTGGCCAAGCTGGAGTCAGAGGAAGACGGAAATTGCCCACCTGGCTCTGTCAATCTCCTCCCATGCCCTGGCCAACATCAAGTGTTTCAAAGGGAAGTGTCAGACCCCTGCAGCAGCGGATGTGGGATAATCTGTAGGTCTCATCCTTGTCCCTACTACAGTTTGAATCTCTCTAGTCCAGCACCCTTGGGACATGGCTGGTGCGGAACTAGAGAATTTGCCTAACGTGCTGAACCACGGGAGGTCCATATTATCTAGGGGTACATCTACACTAGCCCCCTAGATCAATAGAGGGAGGCTAATGAGGGCGACCGGAATTGCAAATCAAGCCTGGGATTTAACTATCCCACGCTTGATTTGCATGTTCCCAGCTAGATCCCATTTTAGAAATTGATAAATGGGGCTAACTACAGTCATGCCGGAACACAGATGTTGTTGAACCAGAAAGTGCCGGACTAGAGAGGTTCAACCTGTAGATAGAAGCAAGAGGTTTATTATCCCTCTGCCATAAAATGAATTATAAGTAGTTATTATCATCCCGCATGTTGTTATTCATATTCTGTCCCTCTTTGGCTCTGGTTTAGGTCTTTTCCTCACCAGTGTCCTTTGGCATTCAGTTCCACAGTCTAATTACACTTTGTGTGAAAAAACATTTCCTTTGATCAGTTTAGAAGTTTCCACCTTTTAATCGCTGAATGTTCCCTCGTTCATGTATTATGAGACAGGGAGAGGCAAAGTTCCCAAGTCATTATTTTAGACACTTTTATCAAGTCCCTTCTTATCCATTTCCTTTTTAATGTGTCCAGTCCCAAACAGGGTTGCCAACTGCTGCTGATGGTATTTAAGATGAGACTGCACCTCTCACTGATCTAGTCTCATTATATTAGTTTCCATATTATACTCAATCCCATTCTGTGCTCAATCTAACATTTGATTTGCTTTTTTTGGCCACAGGAGCACGTTTCAGTGGCCTTCACTGAGCTGTTCATAGAGACGCCGCAGTCCCTTTTCTGAGATGATAAAGTTTATTTAGAATCTTGTTCGGGAAAAAATAATATTTTTCCCCTCCAACATGCATTACTTTGCTTTTGACAACATTGAATTCACTTGCCACCATGTTGGTCATTCACCTAGCTCAGTGTTTCTTAAACTGTGTTCTGCGAGGCAGTCGGAGGTGTGCTGTGGAAAACAACAGAGTTCAAAATGGCCACCCTTAAAGGGCTCAATAAGTTTCCCCCTGACCCTATTTTTCTTTTCTTTTTTTTTCTCAACAAAAAAGCCTTGGTGTTCCTCATAAAAATAAAATATTGCTTGGTGTTCCTCCATCTTAAAAAGCTTAAGATTAGGTCTTGATTAGGTCTCTTTGAGGTTCCTCATATGTGCAAGGCTGTATTCATGTTGGCTAGAAATGCCAGGGAAAGGACAAAAGATGAGAAACAGTTGCAACTAATGTTCTAGACTGCGCCTGTGTTTAATTATTTTTAAGGTAGAGAAGTGCCTGATGTAGGAATAGAGAGTTCTGTATAATCTATCTTGCTTTATGATAAATATTTCTATGTGAATAAAGGTCAGCATTGGTTAAGAAAATGCAGATTGCTGACCTGTGATTCTGCAGCATGGTTAACAATTTATTCTCTTTAAAAGCCTTGTTCTCGGTTAAATTTAGCTTTACATTTTCTATCTATTCTTTTGAACTTCTCAGTGCCAATCCTCATCCCTCATATCTTCTCCAAACTATGAAACCCCTGCACTTTGGCCACACATTTGAGAGCTAAACTAGGAAGTCTCTGGGAATCTTCATGCTTGCTGACAAGAACATTTCTGAGGAACGAAATTTGGGCCCTGCCAAAGAATCCGATCAATGTGCAATTATACCCTCAGTCAGATTGGGAGGAAAAATGTGACTTCATCTGCACTGATCAATCCCTTCTTTTTGTGACTTTTTCGATTTGGGTGGCTTGAGCTCTCTATTTCTTGCAAAATAGTTCTTTATGATTTCTCTGACTCGTGCTTAGATAAGCAATGACTGAGACTCTGGGAATTTAGGATATAATATAACAGATTCCTCCAGGATTTTCGTCTCTTCCACTGAATTTAAAGATTATTGAATTGAGACCAAATAGCTCGCATTTGAAATCTGTGATTGTTTGTTTACTATGAAAAATCTAAAAAATCAGCCTCAGTAAGAAATATTATTGCTACATATCTGGCAATAGTCCAACAGCCACTGACAACAGCTGGATGTTTGCCAATAGTTATTTTCCTATGGGCATAGTGACTTCTTCAGCAGTGTTAAAAGTGCCGTTTGCCTGCAACATTAATCTGTGATGAATTTACGTTCCAGGCTTCCATGACCACGATATATTATTTATTCACTGCAGGATGCTTTAGAATCATGATTGCAAAGGAATGACTTAACGGAATCCTGATTATTTTCTGCTATGAAATCGAGATCCAGTTAAAATTGTTAAGTCCAGTGTTCCCTGGAAACTGGGCCCTTGTGCGGCCACTCAGGAGAAATTTAAATACTGCCCAGATGATTAGCAGAGCACCCACAGCTAGGTTTTGTGTTTCTACTGGTGGTGCACATTGGCACATGCCTCGGTGCATACAAAATTATTCCACACATGGAAGGAAAAGATTAGAGGAAACATTGGTTCACATGTACATCTGCTTATATCTCTGGGTGCAGGTTAAAGTTCCAAAGTGTGGGAGGGTGTAAATGTCTTATTTTCAAGACAATGGCTCTAAAACCATTGGTCCTTTCAAACACAGCATGCAATGCATGCACCTTCCTGAGGAAAGCCAGCTCAGCAGCACATGGCAGAAATCGAGCTCCAGATGGAGGTATAAAACTCCTGGGCTGAGGATAGTTCTAGCTCCAAACACCTTAGTGCAGTAGTTCCCAAACTTTTCAGCATCACGCCCCCTTTTTGATTTTTGAGAAATCCTCATGCCCCCACCCACACCCCCACCCACACCCCCACCGCAGCAGCAAAACTTGTTGAGCAAAAAAAAACCCAAAGAAACTGACCGGGGCCTAAAAACAAAATAGAAGCAAAACTTAAGAGGGGATTAATGGGGGGGGGGCTGGGTCACCTCGTGCCCCCCCCTGGAATTTCTTCACCCCCCCCCAGTTTGGGAACCCATGCCTTAGTGAGAGGGAGATGCCCACTACAGACCATGCAAACAGGAGGTGCAGAAGCACATTTCAGTCCTGGGGGTACTAGGAAAAACAGGTGGAGCTGCTTTAGGAAGGTAGTCGTTCCCCTGTCCCAAACGTCCATTCGCAACTCATTATTTAATGGTGACTAATCATTTCCACCTGCCTGCTAACTAACATTCTCCAGCGGGATGCCCATGAAATCTCCTTCCCTTTTGGCCCCCTACGTCCCTGCCATTGTGGCCCCTCTCTTCTCTGGGCTGAATTTTAAAAACTCTTCCCTGAATGAGGCCAAGAGAGTTTGTGCCCATTTTAATGCTCTCATTTCCCAGGACCGATTTGAAGTCTGGGCACCAATAGGGCCTGTTCAGTGTCCCCTGTAAGCTGAGCGCTTGGGTGGTCACCCAAGAGAAATTCAAATGCTGCCCAGCTGATTAGCAGAGCGCTCACAGCCGGCAGCCTGTGTTTCTACTGGTGGTGCACATCAGTGTCCCCTCTTATCCTTTGTTCCCATGTGCAGATTTTTGCCAATTGGGTGAGGAATGGTTTTATGTGCACCCAGGCATAGGTGAATGTGCATCACCAGTAGAAACACAAAACCTAGCTGTGGGTGCTCTGCTAATCATTTGAGCAGCACAGGAATCTCTCCTGAGTAGCCACACAAGTGCCCAGCTTACATGGAACACTGGTGCACATCCGTACATGCCGCGGTGCATATAACAAAATTTATTCCACACGTGGATGGAAAAAACTTAGCAGGAACATTAGGTCTGCTCCTGCTATACTAGCCCATGGGCTGCCCACTGAAGGCTGCCAGTTTTGAGGTGCTGGGGGGAAGTCTTCATTCTCCATGCACTGCTGCTATCCTGACAGATGCCCATTTCTGTTTTATTTGATGACCATAGGGAAAGATTCACTCTGCTGACATCCAACAGCTTCTCTGTTTCAAACCAGGTGTAGGAGTGTTTAGCGCTTCAAAAGGCACTTTGCTTGCTTGCAGCTTGACAGACGTGTCATCGCTAGAAGTTTCTCCTAGTGACAATGTCTGAGAGACGCTGCCAGCACTTTGACAGAAGTCTGGGTCCCTCTAAACACAGAGAAGAAACACAGCTTACAGGTAAACTAGGAATGTTTATACACCGTCTGCCTGCTACTCATTTGTAACAGCTAGGTGACATGAGGCGGAATAGCTAAATTTCCCTACCAGCACAGATTGAAAGGCAAGATACACTGGAAGGATTTTCCTTTCTGTTAAATCCCACATGCCTTTAACAGCTTTTCTGGGAATATCATCCTCTGTCCCTTTCCCTTGGGTTTGAGGGCTGGCTGGTGCCGTTCTAATGGGTCACATGTATGAATCTGTGATGTAATGTAACACAAGATGATGTCTGGATGCTAAATTATTCTACTCACCAGGATCTGAATTGACTTGTGAGCCTCTCAGCTTTAGGCCTGACAGCCACCAGGCATTCATCTATGCAAATCTACTACAAGAAAATGAGATCTATAAATAATAGACACCTTGGGCCTGCACGTCTCTACAAGGTAATCCATTGTCTTGCCTGAAATTCATCCATTTACAGTTCATGCTTCTGTGTGAAAAGTACAAGGAAAGAAAAATACCCAGGACATAATCCAACCTTCAGTCACCTTTTGACCTAGAAAAAGAAAAGAAGTAAGGCTGTGAACAGTGTTCCCTGTAAGCAGTATGCTCATGCAGCCACTCAGGAGAGAGTCCAATTCTGCCCAGATGATTAGCAGAGCACCCATGGCTAGGTTTTTGTTTCTATGGTGGTGCACATGCCTAGGAGCATATAACAACATTTATTCCACACAGGGAACGGAAAAATCGGCACCGGTTTTAGTATAAAGAAGGTTATTTACACCTCTTACTTGGATTGCACAGGATACATCTACCCTAGGTGTTAACATTGACACAGGACTCAAAATCTTCACTACCGTAACTCATCTGCCACCTCCATAAACTGGGCCCACCTAGGTACATGTAGCGTCATCTGGTGTAGGATTGTAAAGTGGCGCTTCTCCTCTGCCTAAGTTGTTTGCTTAATGAGTCCCAAACCTGGGGAATCAGATGTTAGTTCATGCATCTGGGTAACATCATTTCAAAGGAGCAGCCTCCCTTTTTGCATCCACAGATCAATTTGGCCCCATAGACTGGATGCAAATATCAGCCTTACACTCACAAAAAGAAACATGGCTGTAACTTCTGAGGAACATGTTGTGCCTCCCAAAATGCTGCCTTGCTGCCCTTGTGCCTCTTTGCCTGGCTCTGTGTGAACGACACTGGCTGTGGAAAACGCACTAACAACTAGCAATAATGCCGATAGAATGTATTTGTATGCTGAGATGGAATTTTTCATCTTCAAAGCACCTTGCTAACATTAATTACTCCCAGGAATCCCAGAATGCATTGCTTTTGTAACAATCATGGGGAATATATTATCCCCACAGGTAGAACAAAGATCTGGAAATCTCATATTCAACAAGTAAGTGAAAGCCTGGGATATTTTAATCAGCCCAAACAAGGCACATGTGCTGTGATGCAGGAAAGGAGCGGGTGGAACGTTGGGTCAGGTGCCCTCTTCCTGAGTTGGATGAACAAACATGTTGTGTGGGTCAACTAATTAATGCTGGTGCCATAACCAATGTTCCGTCTAAGCTTTTCCATCCATGTGTGGAATAAATTTTGTTATGTGCACCAAGGCATGTACAGATGTGCACTACTATTACAGACAGATGCTGCTAGCTGAGGGAGGCTTTGGGAGCTCTGCTAATCAGCTGGGTGGCATTGGAATCTCTCCCTGGCGGCTGCCCAAGAGCTCAGCTTACAGGGAATGCCGGAAATAACTACTTGCCATCCAGACACCATGTTTTAAAACAGTACAGCTGAGGTAATTAACTACATGAGGCTAAGTCCAATCTGGATTTCTGCCCTGAGGGCTGCAAAGACATTGCAGTCTGATTATACCTGTTGTTAAATCAAAACCAGAGGTCAGGTATCCAATGGAAATGGTACCTAGTGCAGAAGACAGTAATTCATAGCTCCTAAATGATACAGACAGAGGGGACATACAACCCTTCTAAGCAGCCACTTGGGAGAGAGTCCAATTCTGCCCAGATGATTAGCAGAGCACCCATGGCTAGGTTTTTGTTTCTATGGTGGTGCACATGCTTCAGTGCATATATCAAAAATTATTCCGCACGTGGATGGAAAAATCCGCACCAGCTCTTGAAGCTGTTCCACCTGACCTTGTGCACCTTACACAGCAAATTCAGAGCATATGCTAAGGGGAGAAATTTAAAAATCGCGTGAAGAATGAAGGGCCACCACCAAAGGATGTTTTCAGTACTCAATGCTGGAAGGCGGTTCCCCTTTGAACACTGTTGATACCCCCACCTATTCATTTGCACTGGGTGCCTCGCCTGGGGTCAGGATGCTTGGTGTTTCCCCCCAGCCAGTTGCATTGGTAATTGCAAGCGTTAACATTTAACTAGCCATGCTTCACCCCATCAAAGCGCACCTGCCCACATGTACAGAGCGAACAGTGGGGGTCACAGACTACGTCTAGACTGGCATGATTTTCCAGAAATGCTTTTAATGGAAAAGTTTTCTGTTAAAAGCATTTTCGGAAAAGAGCATCTAGATTGGCACGGACGCTTTTCCGCAAAAGCACTTTTTGTGGAAAAGCATCCGTGGCCAATCTAGACGCGCTTTTGCGCAAAACAAATCTCAGCTGTCTACACTGGCCCTTTTGCGCAAAAGTTTTGCACAAAAGGAACTTTTGCCCGAACAGGAGCAGCATTGTATTTCCACAAAAAGCACTGATTTCTTACAGTAGGAAGTCAGTGCTTTTGCGGACATTCAAGCGGCCAGTGTAGACAGCTGGCAAGTTTTTCCGGAAAAGCGGCTGATTTTCCTGAAAAACTGGCCAGTCTAGACACAGCCCTTGTGTGTCTTGGCCTTCTGACAAGTGGCAGACACACACCTTACATGATTATAATGAGTCCTGTTAGGAAATGTATTCCCTGTGCTCCCAGGAAATAATAGACTCCACTAATCCTGCAGTTCTTGTGACATCCTTAAAGCTGGTTCAATAATCATCCATGTTACACTTTGGGAAGTCTGAGTTTCTGTTACCACCTCTGAGTCCTAACCAATATTTCAATTAATACTCTGCCTGGGAGAGGAGTGTGTCAGGTCGGGACACACGCACATTTTGATATACTGACGAGAGACGCAATTAGAGCATTTTAATAAATTAATAAATGGAGAGTGCCTTTCTCCTAGAGCTGGAAGGGACCTTGAAAGGTCATCAAGTCCAATCCCCTGCCTTCACAACAGGACCAAGTACCATCCCTGACAAATTTTTGCCCCAAATGGCCTCTACTAGGATTCAGCTCACAACTCTGGGTTTAGCAGGCCAATGCTCAAACCACCAAGCTATCCCTTTTTAATTTGCATCCTTTGCAGCACAAAGTCACAGTCCAAATGTTGAAATGGTGATCTATTTTCTGATCAGCTCAGGTAAGGGCCACTTCTCAAAAGGACCTCAGCCCTAAGGTAGTCTCACAGACCAAACATCTGCTCTGTCACTGCTTTAAATGGCATGTGGGCAAGGTCTTCTCTTCTCCAAGGTCTCTTTCTCTTCCATGCCCTCTGTTTCTCTGGTGGTTTTCTCTGCTTCTCCCCGTTTCCCACTTGCACTCAGACCATTTGCACTTACTGCATTTTATCATCCCTCTTCTTTGTGACTCGCCGGCCTTCTCTGTTTCAATAAGTACAGCAGGCTAGGCCTACAATGTCACATTTCCTAGTGCTGCATTTCTAGCTGTCCCATTTCATTAGGCTGTCAGAGCAGTGCACACCCACCAGAGAGAGAAAGAGAACAGGACACAGGCCTTTGCTGGTTTAATTGGTGTATACACACACACACACAGTGTCTAGATTGCACCCCTTTTCCGTAAAAGGGATGCAAATTAGACACAGCGCAATTGCAAATGAAGCAGGGATTTAAATCTTCCCCGCTTCATTTGCATAAACATGGCTGCCGCTTTTTTTCGGCTCGGGGCTTTGCCGGCAAAAAGCGCCAGTCTAGACGGGATCTTGCGGAAAATAAAGCCTTTTCCGAAAGATCCCTTATTCCCCCTTTTAAGGGGAATTTGCAACCCTTTTATGCAGCCACACAGATCTGGTTCTCCAGGGTTAGCCCCTGATGGGCCAGTGCCAATATATTTACTTGTGCCTCCACAGGTATGGGCAATAGCAGCTCCCATTGGCTGCAAAGCGCTGTTTCCGACCAATGTGAGGTGCAGGAAGTGGTAACCCGATCTACACCGCTTCGTGCAGCTCCCGTTGGCTGAGGACGGCATTGGTGGCCAATGGGAGCTGCAATCGCCTGTACCTGTGGAGGCACAGGTAAATATAGCGGTAGCAGCACAGCAGGGGCTAACCCGGGTGAATCACTGCTGTTTTATTGCCCATCCATGGACTAGATTGTGTTCAACCCTCCTCTCTGACCATACGAGGGAGAGGAAAAGCATAAGGAGTTACAAAGTTAAGGCTCCATGGCCAAGAAGTTGTTTGGGTAGCTAGAGGTCTGGACAGTTTGAAGAAAATCCGGATTCTGTCCCTTTACATCTCCAGGACATCATTCTCCTGACATTTAATGCCAACCGAGTTACTCCTCATGGGGTAAGTGGGAGGAGAGCCGGTCTCTCCTTCTGCTTCCTAATCCCCTCCTCTCACTGGAAGGACCCTTTTCTCACAACTTCCTGTGAATAATGGTGCCCTTTCTTCTAGCTTGTCCTCAGGCCCAGCTCAAATAGCTTTTCTGGGACGTCACTGGAAAAAGGACTAAGTGAAAAAAAAGGGAACGCCCGCCATGTTTTGCACAATAGATACAGCACAGGGCTGGTTATGTCCATCAGCATCCATACTGCCCCTTTTCTGCAGGTCGGAGAGCGAGGAATATGGTCCGTGTGTACAGCAGGGCCTCCCAGTGCTCAGAACCACATTTATAACACCCAAGAAGTTCAGAGGAATTGGACTGTGGTCATTTTAAAGGTTATTTCCACATATCTGTTGCTGCATGTTGGATACATGGATTCCTAGAGAGGAGCTATATACAGTTCTGATAAACTAAGTATAGGTTGAACCTCTCTGGTCTGGCACCCTCACGACCTGACTGTACCAAACCAGATCATTTGCTGAACCACCAGTGGTCAGTATTGTCTAGAGCAGCATTACCAACACTTCCACTTCTTACTGGTCTCTTAGAAGACATTTAGGGGTAAATTAGAGCTAAATAACAGCACAGACCATGGCGAGCCAGGACTGATGACTGTAAACAAACTTTATGGGATTGCAGGAAACTTGGCCACATCCATGATTAATGGCCATCCAGTTAACTAAAATCATGCCAGACCACGGATGTTGCTGGACCAGAGAGGTTCAACCTGTATTTGAAATAAGTTTTGGATCAGAGCAGTCAAATTGGCTCAGGGACAGAAGCATGAAAACCCTTTAGATTGAAGGTTTCTTTGTGGGACTTTTCCATGACCAATTTTGTTGCATTTCACTGAATCGGAAACTCTGTCCTATGTCTGACCCTGTTTGTTTCAAATACATGTGGTGTTTGTCTGCCACAGTGCCAGCAGTAATATGCACATCTGGACGAAGCAAGCCTCTGTTTGCAATCTGTTTGCAGCAACAAAAATCCACTTGCATATCAGAAGCAGGGCTTTTGTAAACATGCAATGATTCATGAGTGGGCTAAGGTGCATGACGAGACACAAGCAAAGGCGCCACAAGATGCATAGTGAAACACACAGCATATTGTGTGAACTCATGGTGGGAAGGGGAATGTTTAAATTGTTCACCAGTTCCTTATGCATCTGACTGCTGGGAGAGAGATTTCAGGATGTAGCTTCTATTAGTGCACATGCAATTTTGCACGAACAATCACTTGTGTGCTCAATGTTGGCAGACTGGTACTAGTGCACGAACCTGACAGAACTGGAAATCGAGCCCAAACGTGTTTTGCATATAGAGGTTTTATCTGCAAGCTCAACGCACAAACAACCAAAGCTGAGCCAAGGCGCCTTTGGAAATCTGACATGGAATATTAAACAACTCTCCTGCCATGTTTTACTCAGCCAGGGGGTTAAACAGTTCTGAAAGGCCAGACTCGGGACTCCCGGGACAGAATTTGCCACAAAAAGATGGATAGAAACAAAAATAAAGATGAAAAGCAGTGACGGTTGTGTAACCTTTTATTTCTCTGCGCTACAATAGTGTATGGAGTTTTCTCAGACTTCTTTAACCAGCCTCCTAAGCTGGACAATGGGGCATTGTCTGCCAGTGCCCCAGTTAGGAGCATTGCTCCCTGCTGTATTTTTACATCATTCTTAAATAACCAAAGCAGTGTTTGGGGTAGAGGTTCGCAGGCTCCTGCCCCTGCTGAACCAAGGAAACTTTGGTGGGAGAGAGGTGGCTATGGATGGACAAACAGGCTTTTATACAAGCTCCCAGGTTTCGATCACAGAAAGCATCGTTTTCCCAGATGAGGATGAAGCAAGCCCTGCCAATGGAAACACTGTGTCCTAGGTTCTAGCCCCTCTCCAAATACAGGTTGGACCTCCCTGATCCAGCACCGGCAGGATCTGACTGGTCCTGAACGAGGGATTTTGCTAGTCCAGGGCAGGTCATTTCTGGCTCCTCTGCTGCCCCTCCCTTCCTCTCCCCCCACTAGCTTCCTGACTCCTCCCACAGCCCAGCTGAGCCAGCACCCACCCCTCCCAGCCCAACAGGGTGGCACATCGCCCCACCCCTGCATCATGCTGGGCTCCCAGCCACCTACCCCCTGCAGTGCCCTAGGACTCTGATCCTGGAACATCCATTCCGAACCACAGATGTTGCCAGACCAGAGAGTTTCAGTTTCTAGAGGTGCAACCTGTATTGCCTTTTTGTGGCAAGAGTGTTTCTCAGTACAAGGGGTGCCCGGGCGCACAGCGGTAGCATGTGTACAGGCAGTGGCGGATTGAGGGCAAGGCGAGCGGGGCGGCTGCCCCAGGTCCCACGCTTCTCGAGGTCCCACGCATGCACCGTGTCAAAGGAGGGGCCCTGCGAAATGTCGCTGCCCGGGGCCCCACGGCACTGCCCTGGGCCCTTTTGCACTCTCATCCACCCCTGTGTACAGGTTTTAATGGTTCCAGCCTTATATTGGCTCCTAGGAGAACTCCCCGAGTGTCCACTGTCACTCCGGACTAGTGGAGGTGGCTCTGCTTCACCACCATCACCCCCACTGGCGATCAGAGAGGACACCGCCCGGGAGATGCCCGGCACATGTCCAGATCCCATGTGACATGCCAACTCCTGCTCCTATCCCAGACTGGGAATTTTGCACTGACCTCCCTCTAGTAGCAGGACCCTAGGAGAATCTGTACGCTCCTCCCATGTGCTGAGCCCTACAGGAAACTGATGGAATCAAATCCCAGGCATCATGAGTGGACGCCTGCTTCTCCTGTCGGAAAGAGTTAATGAAGGCCAGGCTTGCCTGGCTGGCACAGCTCCAGCATGCCCCCCTGAGCCCTGCTCAGTACAGCTGTGACGCAGAGGCACCGAGCATCCTGGCAGAGCATAGAGCAGGATCCTGGTTCTCAGCCCTGCCTCACCAAACACGCTCTGGGGAACAGTCAATATTGGCCCAGTATCATGTCTGGAAGGGCCTGTGCCTCCCAGCATCTGCTCCTGTCCAGCCTTTCAGAAATACTTGCGTAAGCAAGGCAGCTGCTTGCATCGCGTCCTAGCTGGCTGGCAGGGCCTAGATTGTGCCTTACCCATTCACATGTGGAGGGGCCCATCTGTTTTGCACGGCAGTGCCTCCTTCCGCCCTCCCCTCAGATTCCGTCAAGGGCTCTCCACAGCTCTGTGGTGCACGCAGCAGGAGGAGGCAGGGACAGTTGGAAGGAGCGGGGAGACTCAAGGGGATGCACATCCTCCCTCTCTCCCATCCAGCAGGCTGTAAAAATCCTTGGAAGAGATTAGGGCGGAGGGCTCCATTGCCACTCTCCCGCACTGCTTTCCCAGAGCATCTGTCAGCAGGAAAGCGCCAGGGACTGAGAGTCTGCTGCAGACTTAGAGGAGTGAGGAGGCATGAAGATTCATAGAATCCTAGAGCTGGAAGAGACCTCAGGAGGTCATTGAGTCCAGCCCCCATGCAGGCCTCCCGTGGCTCCAGCAGGCTGTGTTGGGTGGCACCCCGTGGCCTGTTCTGTGAGGGAGCCCTCCCCTCCAAGGGTATGTCTAGACTGCATCCCTCTGTCGGCAGATGGATGCAGATTATGCAGGTCGACATTGCAAATGAGGCAGGGATTTAAATATCCCGTGCCTAATTTGCATTAAAATGGCCTCCCCATTTTGCTGACAGCATTTTGTCAGCAAAAAGTGGCAGTGTAGGGGGGGATCTGTTGAGAAAGAAAACCTTTTTTGACAGATCCTGTAAACCTCCGTGCAGGCTTTCTTTCTTGACAGATCCCCCTCTAGACTGCTGCTTTTTGCGGACAAAGTGCTGAGTCTGCAAAACGTGGCGGACATTTTTATGCAAATTAGGAGCGGGATATTTAAATCCCTGCCTCATTTGCCATGTCGACCTGCCTAATCTGCATCCCTTTGCCGACAGAGGGATGCAGTCTAAACATACCCAAGACAATGGTCAGGGACAACGCCCACAAGAAGATACCCCTCCATTTGCTGCTGGGATTTTCCTCAATATCCAATACAGCAAATCAAATCTACTTTCTGGCGAGGTAAGTAGGTCGTCTGCTCCTCTCCCCAGTGACACTGATCCAACACTTGCCTGAGGAAGGCCGAGAAGAGGTAAAGTTGAGAAAAATAAGCACTTCTAGCCAATGTCCACAAGAGAGTCCTCTTGAGAAGTGAGTTATACTAGAAACTGCTGCTCTTCGTCCCCCTGAGTTAGTGATGGGCAACCTAGGCTAGTGAGTGGGCTGCATGTGTGGCCCTCTTTCATCTCAGTGAGCTGCAAGATTGTTGTAACCAAGACAGACTCCCAGGACAGAGTAGTTTTGCTAAGTTCGTTTGCCTCCCCTTTATTCGGCTCTGGTGAAGCCACATCTGGAGTATTGTGTCCAGTTCTGGGCCTCCCACTATAGAAAGGATGTGGACGCATTGGAGAGGGTCCAGCGGAGGGCAACCAGAAAGGAGCACATGACCTATGAGGAGAGACTGAGGGATTTGGGTTTGTTTAGTCTGCAGAAGCGAAGAGTGAGGGGGGACTGGATAGCAGCCTTCAACTTCCTGAAGGGAGGTTCCAAAGGGTATGTCTACCCTTGCACCCTAGTTCGAACTAGGGATGCAAATGCAGTCATTTGAAATTGCTAATGAAGCGGGGATTTAAATATCCCTCACGTCATCAGCATGATCTTGCCGGCGCATTACTCCAGCTGTTTGAGGAGGAACGTTAGTTCGAACAAAGGGGTTTGGTTCAAACTAACGCATCCTGGCACGCACTTTCACTTTCAAAACAGCTGGCATTCGGAGTAACGCGCCGGCGAGATCATGCTAATGAAGCGCAGGATATTTAAATCCCCACTTCATTAGCAATTTTGAATGCCTGCATTTGCATCCCTAGTTCAAACTAGGGTGCACGTGTAAACATACTCAAAGTCATACCCAAACTGAGTGAGTGGGCAACAAAATGGCAAATGAAATTTAATGTGGATAAATGTAAAGTCATGCACATCGGGAAAAATAACCCCAACTATACGTACAGTATGATGGGGGCTAATTTGGCTACGACAAATCAGGAAAGAGATCTTGGAGTTATCATGATAGTTCTATGAAAACTTCCACACCGTGTGCAGCGGCGGTCAAAAAGGCAAATAGGATGTTAGGAATTATTAAGAAAGGGATAGAAAATAAGACCCAGAATATCTTACTGCCCCTGTATAAAACTATGGTACGCCCACATCTTGAATACTGTGTACAGATGTGGTCTTCTCACCTCAAAAAAGATATTTTGGCCTTAGAAAGGGTTCAGAAAAGGGCAACTAAAATGATTAGGGGTTTGGAACGGGTCCCATATGAAGAGAGGTTAAAGCAACTGGAACTTTTCAGTTTAGAAAAGAGGAGACTAAGGGGGGATATGAAAGAGGTATATAACATCATGAGTGGTGTGGAGAGGGTGAAAAAAGAAAAGTTATTTATTAGTTCCCATAATAGAAGAACTAGAGGACACCAAATGAAGTTAATGGGTAGCAGGTTTAAAACTAATAAAAGAAAGTTCTTCTTCACACAGCACCTGTGGAACTCCTTGCCAGAGGAGGCTGTGAAGGCTAGGACTATAACAGAGTTTAAAGAGAAGCTAGATAATTTCATGGAGGTTAGGTCCATAAAAGGCTATTAGTCAGGGGATAGAAATGGTGTCCCTGGCCTCTGTTTGTCAGGCTGGAGGCTGGAGAAAGATGGCAGGAGACAAATCGCTTGATCATTGTCTTCGGTCCACCCCCTCTGGGGCACCTGGTGCTGGCCACTGTCGGCAGACAGGATACTGGGCTAGAGGGACCTTTGGTCTGACCCAGTATGGCCATTCTTATGATGGAGAAAGGCTGTTCACAGTAGTGACAGATGGCAGAACAAGGAGCAGTGGTCTCAAGTTACAGTGGGGGAGATCTAGGTTGGATATTAGGAAAAACTATTTCACTAGGAGAGTGGTGAAGCACTGGAATGGGTTACATAGGGAGGTGGTGGAATCTCCATCCCCAGAGGTTTTTAAGTCTTGGCTTGACAAGGCCCTGGCCGGGTTGATTTAGTTGGGATTGGTCCTGCCTTGAGCAGGGGGCTGGACTTGATGACCTCCTGCGGTCTCTTCCAGCTCTAGGATTCTAATTTCTGATTCTGGCTGAACCAGATGTAGCACTTTGATTGGATGCAGGGGAAGCACATGGCTCTCCCAGTGAATGGGACACTCCTCACATCGCATGTGCTTTCTTTATGTACGTGTCACATTAGTAAAACCGGTAGGGAATAAACCAATGTCGATGGAAAGCAGCAGAATTTGGCGACCCCGCCCGGCATGACCATTGGCAAAATGTCTTGTAAGCCACACATAGAACCCCCATGGGCATCAAGTTGCCCACCCTTGTCCTGAGCTGTAGCTGTCCTCTGAATGACGACAAACATTTACCACAGCCGCCAATAGTGCCAGGTCCAACAGGAGCGAGAGGGAACAGCAGGACTCGACACACCACTGTCAGTCTGATGCATCTCTCATCAAGTATGTGGAGATGGTCTGGACTTGGGCACCTGTGTCAGGAAGTTTCAAACTCCTCAGAAAACCAGTGAGACTCGGGGGGTGCTGATTAATTCACTGTCCCCAAAAGCCCAGCAGTGAGGGAATTGCCTTTTCTCTGCCTTTCCAGCACCTTCCAAGCGGAATATAGTTCGATAGCCAAGTGACACAAATGAACCTGGAAATGTGGGTCATAATCAACTCGCAGCCCGTGAGTGGTGAGGGCTCCCCTTGGAACCCTGGCCTGGTTCTAGAGAGCTTGGGCAGGACTGAGGAATTCACAGGTCCTGTGCCAAGTCCTGTCCGAGAATGAAAATCAAATAGCAGTTGCTCTATTTTGAGTTTCTCGACAATCCAGCGCTGCAGTTTGCTGAACTCGGCTGCAATCTCTGCTTCGTCAGTGTGGGAAATAATTATACAGGCGCTGATGAATTTTGGCAAACGCTGAGTGTGGTAATTCCTGGCTATCCTGTCACTCACCGCAGCCGGGTGCAATAAGGGCTCCTTCTCCTTATTAGAACCCATGTTAGATTGACAAGATCAAGTGACAGCGCAATTGGAGAGACACTTCTATTTGCTCAGTGCATAATCCGCCCTGCTGAATCCCAGCCAAACTCATCCTCAGGTCTCATCTTTCCAAGACTCAGTATTTATTCATGTGGTTGTTTTATGTAAACTGTAAAGATCCTCATTAAATGGAAATCTTAACTCACGCGCTGCCTTATTAAGGTGGCACTGAGTTCAAGCCACCCAGGGCTGCTTTGTGAAATGACTAAGCTGGTGTGCTCTGTTTTGGGCAGTGGTGTTTTGTGCCTTAAGGGCATGAGCTCAGAGCTTCACTGAGCACCCTCAGCTCCTGCCGAGGGTGGTGGCCTTTCAGCATCTCTCTGGAAGCACTGGGCACTTTTCCGAGTTCTGTAATCAGGTCCTCCCCACACTGGTGTCAGTAGCCAAAGGTCCATCTATTACAGGGGTGAAGAATTAAAAACCTCAAAATGGCCAGACTGGGTCAGACCACAGGTCCATCTAGCACAGTATCCTGTCTGCTGACAGTGGCCGATGCCAAGTGCCCCAAAGGGAGTGACTAGAACAAATAATCATCAAGTGATCCCTCTCCTGCATCCATTCCTAACCTCTCACAGAGGCTAGGGACACCATTGCTACCATTCTGGTTAATAGCCATTGATGGGCTATCATCCATGAATTCATCTAGTTCTTTTTAAAACCCTGTTAAAGCCTTGGTCTTCAAAAAATCCTCTGGCAAGGAGTTCCACAGGTTGACTGTGCATTGCATGAAGAAATACTTCCTTTTCTTCATTTTAAACCTGCTACCTATTACTTTAATTTGGTGACCCCCTAGTTCTTATGTTATGGGAACAAGTAAATAACTTTTCCTTATTCATTTTCTCCATACCAGCTATGATTTTATAGACCTCTATCATATCCCTCCTTAGTCTCCTCTTTTCTAAGCTGAAAAGTCCCAGTCTTTTTAATCTCTCTTCGTATGGGACTGGTTCCAAACTCCTCATCATTTTTGTTGCCCTTTTCTGAACTTTTTCCGATGCCCAGATATCTTTTTTGAAATGAGGTGACCATATCTGTACAAATATGGCCTTTTAGCACTAAAAGCTACACGAGGTAAAACCAAAGGATTTTGCCAACTGCTAATAAAGAGATTGCCACTGAAAAAGAAGGGAATCTTTTTGGGTGGGTCTTGTCCTGGCGTTGGGCTTCCTTCCTGATAAGTATCTAAGAGAGGGGTGCAGGGAGGATAGCCTGGGGCTATGGAGGAGAACAGTGCAAGGGAGCATGAGCTGAACACTGCAGAGGGATTGGCTGGGTATGGACTGTGTCCCGGTGTGGGCTGATCTCCTGCGACAGAAGCATTGGTCCTCCCCTGCCACAATCAGACCAATGGGAAAATCCCATTGATTCCAGGTACAGCAGGCCTGGTCTTGTGTGTTAGGCTGACACAGGCAGGTCTGCTCTTACTACCACGGCTGGAGATATGGAATAGCATCAGTCGGACAAAAAGACATGGGGCCTCCCAGCACAAAAGGAGCTGTGACGGCCAAGCAGGGTCTTAGCCCTTTGGAAACAGCCTGTGGATTCCCTGAGCTCCGGGCATTGGCTGCACTACTCATTCTAAACCCCAGAATGCTGACGGAATTCCAGGACAGGCAGCAGTGGTTCTATGGTTCGCCCCAGCTCAGCTGCACGAACCCGCTGCATCGGTAAATTGGTAAAATGAACATGAAGGCAAGAGAAAAACCTGTCTCCTTGAAGGAAGTGCAGGCCACAGAATTGCATCTCAGGAGAATGCACTGGTCCCTGTAGATTGGTTGGAGAGATCTCTGTACCCAGCAAACAGAAACATGCACCAGCTGGGATAGATCACTGTCTGGAGCAGTTTCACTGCCCAGTGCACCATACCCAGAGTCACAGCATTTTCTTACTGAACAAAGGGGCTAATCCCATCTGGGATGAAATGATACAAGAAAGCAGCACATGGGAAATTTGCATTTTCTTGCCAACCCCTGAATTTTCAGGGACTAAGCAGATATTTTAGAGCTTGTTTTCCGAAACAAAGGGCGACTTTTCGAATCAAACTCTTTCTGGAACATTAACGTGCTCAATGCATTCTTCTGGGCTATGACACCCTGTCATCATTCTTATCTAAAGGGCAGCCCCTCCGACAGCAAAACGCCCCATCCGTCACTTGGGAATATTAACAAGTGTCCAGTGGGCTTGAGTAGGAAGAAAACCCGTAGACCCACTGGATTCATGCCAAGTCTGCTGTTGGCAAAGCCCTCCCCCCTCGCAGGACACTGATACAAAGGAGTGGTCTGTGGAAGACGTCAAGGCACTCGCTGTTTAAATAACATTGTGTTTGTGACACTCACTAACAAGCTGGCTGGATAGTGTGACGCTGCAGCATCATTTGCTCATCCCAGATTGCATCGATATCAGGGCATAATCTCGGGTATGTCTACACTACAGAATTATTTCAAAATAGCTTATTTCGAAATAACACGTCTACGCCCAAAATGCATTTCGGAATAGCTTTTTGCTATTTCGAAATAGTGCGTCCACACAGATTGGATGCTGAGTCGCATTTAAGGCTGGTTCCGGCAGGGCATCAGGTCAGAAGTTACCTTGTGTCCAGAACGGCCAGCAGAGCACCCTGGGAAGAGCTGGAGGCCCCCTATTTCAAAATAAGTGTCTACCCAGCCCTTATTTCAAAATAGCAATTTTGAAATTGGTGCTATTCCTCATGGAATGAGGTTTACCAATGTCAAAATAAGCCCTCCGCTATTTCAAATTAATTTTGAAATAACAGAATGGCTGTGTAGACACTAGGGATAGTTATTTCAAAACAACGGCTGTTATTTCAAAATAACTTTGCTGTGTAGGTATACCCTCCGGGAAAAGGGATGAAGCAGGCTGGGGTGTCACTCTTTACTGCCCTTGGCTAGTTTGTGTTAGGCTTAACCTCAGTTTGTGTGTCTGACTTGCCTTTGTTTTGTTTGCTATTTCCTCAGAGGCAAATCTCCAAAGTGAGAAACTTTTAGAGCTGATGGAGCTGTTTAGAGTGGGGATTATGTAAATACATATTATTGGTCTTTCATAAACGGGGATTATTTGCCAAATACATTTTTAGTGCTTCCTTTGGAGCCATTAAGATCTGTTGTGTAAATAGGAATGTAGCGACTGTCTATTCTGCATATCATTGATTCAGTAATAGACCAGAACAGCAATTTTTGCATTTATTCTGGACTATTGTGCAAAGACGTTTTTAGATACATTTCAAATCACAAGTTTCTGTATGTAATAAGAAAAAGCTAATCCTGGCCTTACGTATTCACATCGGCGACTTCAAATTCAGCCGCTACACTGCGGTTTGTTTGCAGAAGAGGATATGCAAATGGCACGCTCATTTGCATATCTTCTTCCGATTCTTTATGCAGAAGAGGTTTTGCCACTTGAAAGCCCCATGTAGACAGGCCATTTCTCGGGGAAAAAAAAACCCTTTTCTGCACGATTCTGTAAAACTCAATGTTTGAGGAATAAGGGAACTTGCGAAAAAAAGGGGGTTTTCCGACAAATGGCCCCGTCTACACGGGGCTTTTTAGTGTCAAAATCTCTTCCCCAAAAAGAATCAGAAGAAGATATGCAAATGAGCGTGCCATTTGCATATCCTCTTCCGCAAAAAAAACTGCCGTGTAGACATAGCCTGACTAAGGGCCACAACAAAGAGAATATTTTGCCAGTCGTGTAAAAATATTTGACATGGTTATCGATGCAGGAGCCGGTTTTCTGGACGTGTGTGACAACTGCTCTGCTGACTGCCAGGTGCCGGCAGCAGCTACAACCCGGGAGCAGCGTCATCTTGCAGCTGAGAATCGTGAGAGGTGATGATCCGGTTGCAGGCTTCAGGTGCTCAATAGACAAAGTCAGTAGCTTTCCCTGCTGCAGCGAGGGTGTCAGGCCACAGCTCTGACATCTGACCAAACTGTTTGGTCAGCCACCAGACATGAGCACCCAGTAGGGAACGACAGCTGCTTTCCACACAGCACCCACCTTTGGGTAGGCCCAGAGCCAAGGCCCTAGGTCAGACATCATGCGATAGCATGTGCCAATAGACAACATAGCAGTAATACTGAACACCTCTCTCTCGTCCCTCGCAGTGTGCTCAGAGCTGTGCAAACACTAGAGGTAGCAAGACAGTCCCTACAGCAAAGAGCTTCCACTCCAAACATGGGATTTGTGTGGTCAATGAAAGATACGCAGGAAATAGGTAACTGCACTGATTGTAGGACTGATGTCAGCTGCAGAGCGCCACCCTCATGCTCCTCGTCTGTTACAGTGACTCTTTCACCGGGAACTCATTAGCCAAGACCAGTTACAGCCTTTCCTCTCAGCTTCCGTTTTGCTTCATCCTTGGGGAGTCTCAGTAAACTGTGGATTGAAACCAGGGTGTTTTCATGGATAGACACAGCACAGAAGGTGGCAGGGCCAAATCAGACCCAGTGTGCACCCTGTACAGCTCCTCTTGAATTGGGGTGAGAGCACTGAATCTGAGTCAAGATGGAAATGGCCCTAGTGGATAAGAATGCTCATTTAATCCCAGGGCAATGCCACCATAAACGACCCCTTTTGTCACATCGGGTATGTCTAGACTACAGGCTTTTGTCGACAGAGGCTTTGTCAACAGATACTGTCGACAAAGCCCCTGGCGACAAAGAGTGTCTAGACTACATCCAGTTCTGTCGACAAAGCAAGCCACTTTGTCGACATGAGTGTGTAGACGCAAAGGACAGTGTAGATGCAATAACGCCTTCTATCAACAGAACTCTGTCGACAAAAGGCGTTATTCCTCGTAGAATGAGGTTTACTGCCGTCAACAAAACTGCCGAGTTCTGTTGACGTTATGTAGGTAGTGTAGACGCAGGAATAGTTTTGTCAACAAAAGTCCACTTTTGTCACCAAAACCCTATAGTCTAGACACACCCATCGCAATCCACACCCTGGCTCCACAAGGCAGGTTAGATGCTGTCACAGTCACACAAGAAAATGAATCATTTTGAATGTTGCCCTTGGGCTTGGTTAGATGGGAATGGATTACGTGCCGACACTACTAGCAGGGCACAACGAAGGAACCTGTATTTTGCGAGAAGACTTGGATGCCCCCCTAAAATTAGCTAGGTGGTCTGGTTGTAAAGCAACACTGTAAAAATTCAAAACGAAAAACTTTCAAGGCCCTGAAAAATGGACAGGGACCTATGGAGCAACATGTCTCCTTGGGCCAAAGCCCAGGCAGGTGCAGGGACATTGAACATGTGAACATTACGGCTGTGTCTAGACTGCATCCCTTTTCCGTAAAAGGGATGCAACTTAGACACATTGCAATTGCAAATGAAGTGGGGATTTAAATCCCCCCCACTTCATTTGCATAAACGTGGCTGCCGCTTTTTTCTGGCTCGGAGCTTTGCCTGAAAAAAGCGCCAGTCTAGACGCGGATCTTTCGGAAAATAAAGCCTTTTCTGAAAGATCCCTTGTTCCTCTTAAAATTTCGGATCTTTCGGAATCTTTCGGAAAAGGCTTTATTTTCTGAAAGATCCGCATCTAGACTGGCGCTTTTTTTCAGGCAAAGCTCCGAGCCGGGAAAAAGCGGCAGCCATGTTTATGTAAATGAAGCAGGGGGGATTTAAATCCCCGCTTCATTTGCAATTGCGATATGTCTAATTTGCATCCCTTTTACGGAAAAGGGATGCAGTCTAGACACAGCCATAATGTTTGAAACTACAGTATAAACTTAAAAAACAACAAATAGTCCGGTAGCAATTTAAAGACTAACAAAATATATAGATGGTATCATGAGCTTTCATGGGCACAGCCCACCTCTTCATATAACTGGAATGGTGGATGTCCAGAACCAAAAATATATAGGGAAGGAGGGAGGGGGGGAGGAAAAAATGGGAGGGGGGAAAAGAGGTAATGAGTACAGGCAATCCCCGACTTACGCGGATCCGACTTATGTCGGATCCGCACTTACGAACGGGGCTTTCTCGCCCCGGAGGTCGAGGTGGCGGATTGCTACCTGCGAGCTCCGGGGCGAGAAAGACCCGTTCGTAAGCTGCTCCGGTGCCCCTGGTCTGCTGGAGACCGTCTCCAGCAGACCAGAGGCACCGGGCGGATTCCCGCGCTTCTGAGGCTTTGCCAGAGCAAAGCCTCAGAAGCGCGGGGAACCGCCGCGGCTGCCGCTTGAGTCCCGGTGCCTGTGGTCTGCTGGGGACTGTCCCCAGCAGACCACAGGCACCGGGACTCAAGCCGCAGCCGCGGGGGGTCCCGCGCCTCTGAGACTTTGCCAGAGCAAAGCCTCAGAGGCGCGGCACCCCGCTGCCGCTGTGGCTCTGCTCCCCGTGTCCCTGGTCTGCTGGGAGGGAGGGGGCGCGGCTAGTGTGCCCCCCCCAGCAGACCAGGCTTTTGTTTTGGACCCTGGAGCAGAGCAGCTGGGGCGCTGCAGATTGGTCCTGCAGCGCCCGCTCTGGGCACTACTGGACCAACCCGGCAGCACCCCAGCTGCTCTGCCCCAGGTCCTGATTCAGCCGCTGCTGGTCAGTTTCAGCAGTGGCTGAATCAGGACGCCTGGGGCAGAGCAGCTGGGGTGCTGCTGGGTTGGTCCAGTAGCGCCGAGGAGCGGTGCTACTGGAGCAACCCAGCAGCACCCCAGCTGCTCTGCCCCAGGCGTCCCCAAGTCAGCCGCTGCTGAAACTGACCAGTGCTGACTACAGGAAGCCCGAGGCAGAGTTGCTCTGCCCCAGGCTTCCTGGAATCAGCGCTGATCAGTTTCAGCAGCAGCTGACTTGGGGAAGCTTGGGTTTCTTAAGTTGAATCTGTATGTAAGTCAGAACTGGCGGTCAGTTTCAGCAGCGGCTGAATCTGGACGCCAGTTCCGACTTACATACAGATTCAACTTAAGAACAAACCTACAGTCCCTATCTTGTACGTATCCCGGGGACTGCCTGTATATAAATATCAAAGGGAAAGCTGAGTTAGTATGTAACAAGCAAAACTGATAATCTTTAAGCACCTAAAGGCTGGATAGTTAAAAGAAGCAGATAAGGACCATTAGTTAGCAATTAGAGAGGAAGAATACTAACACCAGATTCTGCACAGACAAAGAACCATTGTCACTTTCATTGTTTGCTAGGTTATTAATGTCGCAGCCATCCGGTATCACAATTCAGACCATTGGCATGAGAATTAAACTTGTGAATGATTTTGTAGTTCCAACCCTTCCCTGTATATTTGACTTGTGGAATTGGTCTGTGACAAAACAGCAATTTGAAGATCTCTTAATGAGTGACCAGGCAGATTAAAGTGTTCACCAACAGGTTTCTATATGTTCCCTTTATGGATATCTGATGTGTCCACTGATTCTTTCCTGTAGGGACTGTCTAGTTTGTCCAATATACATTACAGTAGGACTTTGATGGCTACCCCTCTGAAGCTTTTGAAACTACAGTGTATGTGCAATAACCTTGTCCCCTCTCTGGTAGTTTTACTGCAACTCAGTATGCGCCTTCCGTTTCACCCTCCTCACCAGGTTTTGCAAATGAGCTAATTTGCAGCCCAGCTCTCAGTTCTTAAAAGATAGGATTTCTCAGTGTACACGCTAATAAATCTATTAGTCTCTATGCCCTGGTCTACATTAGAGAGTTATTTCAAAATAACAAGCGGTGGGTCCACACTACCAAGCCCGTTATTTTGAAATAATAACGCCGGCTTTCCACGAGGAATAACACTTAGTTCAAAATGGTTATTTCGATGTAGCAATAGTATGGATGCTCCACTGCTGCTATTTCGAAATAACTGCTCCCCAGAGTCATTCATAGTAATTACTTCCCGTGCTTCCTGGGGCTCTGAGTCGACGTAGCGTGTCTACAGTAAGGGCGTGTCTACACTGCACCATTATTTCGAGACAACTAGCGTTATTTCAAAATAGCAGTGTGAGCATGTACACAGCTATTCTGTTATTTTGAAATAATTTCGAAACAACAGACAGCTTATTCTACAAGGAATAATGCTTATTCCGAATTAGCGATTTCAAAATAAAGCGCATGTAGACACTCCACTACTGCTATTTTGAAATAGAATGACGCTGGTGAGAGGCTAAATTATTCCTCCCCAGTGCCTCCTGGGGTTCTAAATCGAGATAGCATGTCCACATTAGGGAAGCCTGCTTCGGACTAATTTTGAGGCTTCCCTGCAGTGTAGATGTGCTATTTCGAAATAAGCTATTTCAGAATAACTATTCCAGAAGAGCTTATTTTGAAATAAGCGTGCAGTGTAGAGCCTGCTTCAGACTAATTGCGAGACTTCTCTGTAGTGTGGACATGCTATTTTGAAATAGTTATTTCAGGAGTAATTTCAAAATAAGTGATTTTGAAATAATTTCCTAGTGTACACATGCCCTAAGGTGCCACTGGATTTTTCCGGGGAGGGTTCCTTATCTTTCCCTGTGTTTTGCTGTCTCTGTTCCTTAAATTTAACTAAGTGAAGAAGGACCCTGTAAACTTTCTGAGCCATAACTCAGATTGTGAATATCATTTGATCAGGCACAAACCCATATAACTGTCTAAAAAGATGATGATGGGGTCTTAAATTATCACAGATGGCTTGTTTTCTCCTTTGGTGCATTCTGAAACCAGACAGATAGAAGTTTTAAATGAAATCCAGTCCTCAGCTTTTAAAAGTGATTAATTTCGATTAATGATATACAGATTTTCAGAAAGCTTTATTTTGCATAAAGTTAGAGCCAGGGACATTCATTCTTCGCAACCCCCCTAAAAATGAATATAAATATCAAAAGCAATTGGCCATCCAAAATTTGAATATTAAGCCACTGCATCATGGAAAGTTGACATGAATATGAGACTGGGTCAGAGAAAAAATATATATAGGAAATGCTTATCCAAATATGATATTTTACAGCATGTTACTGAGTCATCTGAAAAGTTTATATTTGTTAAAGATTAATGCAGCATTTGCAAAGGATGCTTCAGGGGGGAAAAGGAGAGAGCGTTATTTTCCATGGTGATGTAAAAAGCCCCTCCCTCCCTCCTCAAACTCCGGCCTCTTTCTAGGGCTTGGTCTACCTGAGAGCAGAAACTTGGGTCAGTGATGGGACTGGATTACACGGCAATCTGCAGCCAAAATTATACATGTTCCAAACCAGACTTGGCAAGAAGGGGAGTGCAAAGCTGAAGAGTGCCAGCAGCAAGGTGCATTGCTTTTGTAACCATTTATCCTGTGATTCGGTCCAACCAGAGCTTGCAACTCCCCAGTCACATGATTTCCGCCGCTTCTAATCCTGGCAGGCTACCCTTGTAAAACTATTCAGGGAAAAGACGGAAGTTTCCAAATGAGCGTGAGCCGATCACAAAGGCAGCTCACAAGGGGCTGGGGAAATAGCCGGGCAAGTGTGAGGGCATGAGACCTATGAGCAGCCACGCTGTGTGATGTGGCTGTTCTCAGCGTGCCAGTGTGTGCACTACGGCAGAGAGACCATGCCTTTGTTTACACCTGAGTCCGGCTTCCACATATATAAACTGGGGCTGTTAAGCATTTTAAAAAAATTAATCACGTGCGCTGCCCCTTTGAAACGCTGCAGTGGCATTTCAAAGGGGCAGCCCGGGATCAGCTGGAGTCCTCAGCTGACCCCAGGCTCAGTGCAGCTGACCCTTTGAAACGCCAACCCAGGGGCAGCAGGAGCCTGGGATCAGCTGGAGTCCCCATAGCTGAGCCAAGGTGCTGCCCCTTAGAAACGCAGCAGCGGCGTTTCAAAGGGACAGCTCTGCCCGGCGCCCAGGTCAGCTGCGGACTCCAGCTGATCCCAGGCTCCTACTGCACTAAGAGATTAGGTTCTGAGTTCACAATGTATCTCCTCTAAAGTCCGCCCTTCACTTTTTTTGTTGCAGTGGGTACCTCTTTCCCACTCTCCCGGCTCCTCCAGCTATTCGGCTAGCACACACCAGAAGGCAAAAATGCAATAGGGATGACATGTTCAATGAGCAAATGCAATCCACCCACATGGACAGGGCACAGTACATGTGTGGAGGAGAACGCTGCTGCAGGAGATGCAAATGGAGCATGAGGACAGGAGAGCGTGCAGGGAACCCGAAGTGAAGACATTTTGAGGATCCTCGGGGAGCTGCTGACATTCCTGGTAGGCTCTAGGAGAGTCAGATGCACAGATCCCCATTGCAGCCTGTGCTGAACCAGATTCCCCTTACACTCAACCCCCGAGGATTTCTACCGGAACAGAAGTCTGTCAGCTGTGTGACTGCTGAACAGGGGATTGTAATATACAGCTTTCCGTACACCCCACCCCTGCACCCAAAGCTCCCACCCTGAACTCCTTTTCTGTCCCTGCTTCCTTGTGTTCCCTAAATAAAACACATTCTCAAGAACAGTACCGTTATTGCTTGTGTTGCGTGAGGGAGGGGGATTTACAGGGTTTACAGGCCAGCACACTGACTGCCGAAGGCACCTTACGAAGAGTAACATGCCTGGCCATTCACAAAGGTGTTTTTCAAAGCCCCTCTGATTTGCAGTACCCCTCGATGTGCTGTCCCGATTGCCCTGCTGCCTGGCTGCTCATTCGTGGCTAGGCGCTCTGCCTCAACCCCCTATCCTGGCGTAAAATGTTCCCTTGTGCTTCCACAGGCATTATGGAGCACACAGCATTCTGCCACCACGATGGGAATGTTGCTTTCCCTGAGGTCTAACCTAGTCAGTAAACTGCAAAACCTTCCCTTTCAATGTCCAAAACCACATTCTACTCCCATTCTGCAGTTGCTCAGCCTGTAGTTGAACTGCTCCTTACTGCGATTCAGGCTGCCTGGGTATGGTTTCATGAGTCACAGGAGCAGAGGGTAGGCTGGGTCTCCAAGGATCACTCTGATGTTAGTTTTCTGCTCTGGGAAGAAAGTTCCATCTTGCAGCTTTCTGAAGAGACCGGAGATCCGAAAGATGTGCACCTTTCCCGACCATCCCACATGGATGTCAGTGAAACGGCCCTTGTGAGAAAGACCCCTTGTGGTTTATGTATCTTTGGCAAGGTGATCAGGTCCCATGATGTGTGTTCCATCTATTGCCCCATCGCAGCAAAGTCCACCGCCACATCCTGCACGTTTCCCAGAGTCACTGCCCTTTGTAGCTGAAGGGTATCGATTGCCTTGGCTACTTGGATCACAGCATCTCCCACCCCTGTAAATTTCCTCACTGTGAATTGTTTCCCAAAGGATTGGTCGCTGTCTGCTGTTGCAAGCTTCCACAAGGCTATTGCCTCTCTCTTCTCAACTGTCAGAGCTGGTCTCATTCTGTATTGCTGCACCTCAGAGCGGGGAAAAGCAATCTGCCAACTTCCATGAAAGTGGCCTTATGCATGCAAACAGTTTTGCAGCCACTGTTGATTGTCCCATAGCTGCATTACTATGCAGTCCCACCTGTTTGTGCTTGACTCACAGCGCCAGAATCGGCGTTCTGCTGTGTCAAGAGGCTGGACTGCCACCAACATCTGCCAATTGCTCCACTCTAGTGCTTCACACAAGTGTCTGTTCATGACCTCCTCGAATCCCTCCTCGCTCTGGCAGCTCCTGGCTAGACTCCGGATATACTTCAGCATAGAGCATGTGATGTTGGCTATGAGTGCCATAGCACTTTGCAGCTGAACAGGCTCCAAGTTTGCCCTACTATGGCATCTGCATGGGTAACCAGGGAGAAAAGGGTGCTAAACGATTGTTTGCCATTGCTTTCAAGCGTCCAGTTCTGGGCTTCCCATTAAAGAAAGGATGTGGATGCACTACAGAAAATCCAATGAAGAGCAACAAAAATGATGAGGGGGCTGGAGCACATGACATCAGGGTCGTGTCCAGACTCAGGGGTTTTTTCGGGAAAAGTAGCCTTTTCCCGAAAAAACTTCCCCTGTGTCCAGACTCAAGCCGCGTTCTTTCGAAATTATTTCAAAAGAACGCGGCTTTTCTTTCGATGGCGGTAAACCTCATTTCACGAGGAAGAACGCCTTCTTTCGAAAGTTCCTCTTTCGAAAGAAGGCGTTCTTCAATGTAAAGAGGCCGTCTTTGAAAGAGAGCATCCAGACTCGCTGAGTGCTCTCTTTCGAAAAAGCGGATTTCTCTTTCGAAAGATCCGCCTGCAGTCTAGACGCGATCTTTCGAAAGAGGCTCTTTCGAAAGATGCTTTCGAAAGAGCCTCTTTCGAAAGAAGCCTGCAGTCTAGACATAGCCCAGGAGAGGCTGAGGGATTTGGCCTTATTTAGTCTACAGAAGACAAAAATGAGGGGGGATTTGATAGCAGCCTTCAACGATCTGAAGGGCCGTTCCAGAGAGGATGTTCTCAATGGGGACCGATGACAGAATGAGGAGTAATAGTCTCACGTTGCAGTGTGGGAGGACTAGGTTGGATATTGGAAAAAATCTATTTCCTTAGGAGGGTGATGAAGCACTGGGACGGGTTCCCTAGGGAGGTGGTGGAATCTCCAACCCTGGAGGTTGTTAAGTCCTAACTTGACAAAGCCCTGGCTGGGATGGTTTAATTGGGACTGATTCTGCTTTTAGCAGGGGTTTGGACTCGATGACTCCTGAGGTCTCTTCTAACCCAAGGAGATTCTATGAAGGGAGGGGAAGGAGTGGAGTGCATTATGGGACGCTGACAACATGTACCCAGAACCACTCTCTGCACTGACTTTGTCCCATCAGGCATTGGGAGCCTAACCCAGAATGCAAAGGGGGGTTGGCAAGAATTAAAGGATAGCTACCCACAGTGCATTGGTTAACTACTAGGGACTCCTGAACTAAAAGAAAAAGCAGGCTTTGCTTGACCTAAGCAGCATGCTTCAGTTTGAGTGAGTCAGTGTTCACAGCCTGGATTCCAAATGGACACATTCGGAAACCTCATTCATTTGACTATTGCTGTATAAGGTTTAAAGCCTGATGTACCTGGCTCGCCTGAAAGCGAACAGAATTATTCCATAGGAGACCGGTTGTGGAGGAACGCTTCCATTCACACAATCTTCTCAATATCGATACATGCACAAACGAAGGAGAAAGATTCCATAGCTCCTGTCACTTTCATGTCAATGTATGAAATCTAATCAGAAATATAAAACAATACCTGTAACTGTGATGTGGTGTATAAAGCAATTACACTAATTCTTTCCCAGGAGATAAATATGCAGTTCTATGGATGAATACAACACTAACTGCCATAGCAACCTAGCAGAAACAAAAATTTTCAGGGAGAGGGAGAGAGAGCCTACGGTGCTACAGGTTTAGGCAGGGAGCCAGGCAATGGGAGGAGAGTAAGAGAAAGACACAGGAGGCAAATCCTGTTGGCCTAAGGTGCTGCAGTTTAGGCAGGGAGCCAAGCAGTGAAAAGGGAGCAGGGGAAACACACAGGAGGCAAATCCTGCTATCCATTCCCAGGCACAAGAGCTAAAGTCAACTGGGAGCAGTGAGAGCTGTGCCTGTGGATGGAGAGGCTAGCCAGCTCCTGAATATGTTTAAATGCACTGCTCCAGGAAGGTGTGACCACACGCAAGGAGCAGAGTTCAGTGAAACATTCATAAGTGATCACATATACATCATGAATAGTGATAGAAATGAAGCCTTGTTAGTCTGGTGTAACAAACAAAAAACAGGACTATGTAGCACTTAAAAGACTAGCAAGCTAGTTTATTAGGTGTTGAGCTTTCGTGGGCCAGACCCACTTCCTCAGAACAAATAGTGGAAGAAAATTGGCACAACCATATATACCAAAGGAGACAATAAAAAAAATGAACACATATGAAAAGGACAAATCAAATTTCAGAACAGAAGGGGACATTTACCTCCCCTCCCATCCCCCTTCTGTTCTGAAATTTGATTTGTCCTTGTGTTCATTTTTTTGATTGTATCCTTTGTTATATATGGTTGTGCCAATTTTCTTCCACTATTTGATATGAGGAAGTGGGTCTGGCTCACGAAAGCTCAGCACCTAATAAATCATCTTGTTAGTCTTTTAAGTGCTACATAGTCCTGTTTTTTGTTTCACATATACATCATGTGTCGCTTCCTTTTTCAATGTCCCCTCTGACAGCACAAGGGCTACCTTATGACTTCCTGCTGCTGCCCATCACTAGTAGCTGGGCCTTTTCTGTACAGAGCACTGAAGTGATGGCAAGATTTCTTAGTCTTACTAAGTTTCCAGCTCTCCCATCTTTTCAGATTATTTAAAAAAAACAATCAACTCTGCTGGGAGTAGAATTTCTGGGCTGTAGTTTTTAGGGTGTGATGGTCATTGCACAAGTGAGAAAGCAAAACTGATTTTATAATTTTAATTCTTTTATAAATTGCTGGGCATGTTTTCTCCTACACAGATAGCTTTTCATAGAAGTGTCCCGTGCAAATATTCAAAATTCAAGCTTCAAAAAATTCAACCATGATAGGCTACTTACAGAAGTCATATGGACTTGTTGCTCTCTCTTGATTGGACTATTGTATCTCATAGAGAGCCTTGGCTGTGAATTTGTTACTGCAACGAACCAAGCAGTTCAAGATTCCATCCCGTTGACAAGTCTAACTTGACATTCATTTTTCACAAGTGCTGGTAAAACTGGAGCCCCTGAATGTCTGCAAAAAGTCCACAAACAAGGGTCATGACCCTGTGCTTTTCACTTGCAATGGATTCGAGCAGATCTGGCCAGGTCCCTGCCAGTTGCTGCGATTAGGATTACAGCCACAATTTGCACCTCTCCCCAGAACCGCTCTCCGACTGGGAGCAGGGAAAGGTTCCAGAGCAGTGACTGGGGAAGCCGCTCCAGCCTCCTGCACTGCAGACACCCCTCTCCAGCAAGGCGCGGGAGAGACGCGCGGAAGCACGAGTCCCTGGAAGGAGCCGGCAGGGGGCGGGGCGGTGCCAGAGGCTGCGAGTACCGGGCACTTTCTCCGCCAAACCCACCGCAGCATCCGCGGAGCTACAGCCCCGTCGGGCGTCCCCAGGCCGCGCCGGGGCTCAGCAGCGCTGAGCCTGGGGCCCGGCGGACCAGTGCCAGGCTCTGCCGCCGCCCCGGGAGCACCCCGGGTCCCGCTGAGAGGGACGGTGGGTTCATTACCCCCGCTCTGGGCGCTGTTCCCCGGGCTGTGTCCGCACCGAGAGCTGGAGCAGCTGGATGGAGCCCCTCGGGGAGGCTGTCTCCAGGCTCAGCCGGGCCCTGGCTGGAGCCGCGGGCGGGGGAGACGGGGAGATTCCTCCCTCAATCTGAGCCCTCAGTCCGGCCCGGGCTGTACAGACTGGTCCCTGTCCGCCCCGCCGGGCTATAGGGACCCGTCCTTGCCCCGCCAGGCCCTGCGTATCCGCCCCTCTCGGCCCGCTGTGCCGTATAGGCTTTGTAGTGAGCAGCCCGCTGCGAACACAGGTGCTGATAGTGGGAGGGGCTTGCACCCCAGACAAAGCTGCATTTGAGTGCAATGGCTCGCAGCCCCCCATTCCCATTGCTCTACCCCCCGCCCCCCCCCACACACACCCCAGTATCCCGCGCCCGGCTCCCCTACTCCCATTAGCGCCACCAGCCGCGGGCTGTAGGACCCGCCCGCTCCGGCGCTGGCTGCCTGACCCCGCGGGAACAGATTTCAGCCACGGAGCCGGGAGGGGTTGGATAGCGAGGGTCGTCCGCAAAGTTCCGGGCAGGCGGGGCCACCTGCTCCCGGCCAGCCCCGAGGCAGACCCAGCGCCCGCTCAGACGGGGCGCAGCAGGGGAGCGGAGCCCGAGCTTGTTCCAGCCGGGAGGCGCTTTCGCAAGGCAGGGACCCCCTTTCCTTGGGACCGACCGGCGGGATCCCTCCTGCGGAGCTGAAGCCGCCGAGAGGCCGAGCTCGGAAGGCTGCAGCCGGAGGCCGCTCCGCCGGGCATCGAGGCCATCTCCTGACCCTGGCTACTGCCGGGCGAGGCGCAGCAGGTGCCGCTTTGGGCAAGCGGGGGAGGCCGGGAGTTCCACAGGGGCCTTCCATGGGGCTCTGGGCGCCTAGATCCGCTCTCCATGGCAACCGGCAGCGTCCTGGGGCGATGCCCCTGCGCCACACACGCCCCAGGCCTCACAAAAGGCAGCATCTGGCCACTTTAAGCAGCGTTGCAGCCGGGCCCCGGCCAGACTTCGCTGGCTGAGCACGCCCCTTCGGGTGGCTGCAGCGGGGGCAGCTGGGCCAAAGCCCCCAGGGCATTCGCCCTGCCCGTGCTCCCTGCTGGGCTGCGGGCAGCTGGCTTGCCCGCCCCCCTCCTCCAGCTGAGGTTTGCTCGCCGCTGCCCGCCAGTGCCCAGAGAACATCTCCATGGCACAGAGACCTCTGCCCGCCCCTTCCCGGGAAGGGAACCCCCGGCCCGCTGGAGGCCGGTGCACCTGCGCAGGGCTGCTGGTAGGCGAGTCTACTACATGCGGAGCCCTGCGCGCTTGGCGCGCGCCGAACCGAGGGGCAGAAGCAGCCTCGAGCGTCTGGCTCCCCTGGGGCCGGGCACCCGGCAGGGGGGCCGGGGCCGCTGGGAGCAGAGAGCGCTGCTTCGGCCGAGTTATGGGGATGCTGGACCCGCATCCAGCCTGCCCCGGAGCGAGTGGCTGCGACGGGGCCTCCGGACCTCGGGGTCCGTTAAGGCTCCTCGCTCCGTCCTTCGCCTGCCAGCCCCGCCAAGGGAGCAGGGATCTCCCCTTCGCCCGGCCCGGGGTCGGGACAGAGCGAGTCTGCAGCCTCCCCGCTCTCCTCCGCACGGGCCGGAGCCCCGGCCAGGCCGTGCCCCCAGGCACTCGCCGGAGCGGCGCAGCCCCGCAGCAGGTGCCCCCCAAACCCCCTCCCCACGTGGCGAATTGCAAACCGGCATGAATGAACCGCCACCCGCCAATCACAGCCCGTCCCGCTGCCGAGAGCACGCGGGCTCCCCGGCCCAAGCGCATCCCCCGGCCAATCCCTGGGAGCCGCCCGTTCCCAGTCCTCCAATCGGGGAGGGAGGCGTGAGGAAGTTCCCCGCGCCGGGGGCACCCTATGAAGGCGAGGAGCCGGCTGCCAGTCCCGGCCAGCGGAGCCAATGGGGCGCGGGGGGGAGTGGCCGGGAGCCCGGCACCCACCGGCGCCCTGCAGCCTGGCTCTAAAGCGCAGCGCTCCGCCAAGTGCCCTCAGTGAGCACGGGGGAGCCATGGCCGCCACAGCTCAGTACCTGCCCCGCAGCAGCCCCCTGCTGCACCCCGACTCGGACCGCATGCACCAGGGCACCACCTACCGCGAGGTGCAGAAGATGATGCACCACGAGTACCTGCAGGGCTTGGCCAGCGGCTCCGGCCACCCCATGAGCCTCAGCCACCCCCAGTGGCTGCCCAGCGCCGGCTCCGACTGGGGCAGCGGCTCCCACCTGGGCCAGGCCGAGCATGGCAAGGGCAGCGTGCAAGGGGCAGGCCGGGAGGAGCTGCCCGGCGCCTTCCACCCCCGTTCGCACCTGGTGCACCAGCAGGCGCCCGGCAGCCACGCCTGGGCGCAGGGCGGCGGGCACCACCTGGCGCCCATGTCCCCCACGTCCGGCAGCCACCAGCCGCTGCTCTACTCGCAGCCTGCCTACACCAACCTCAACGGCATGCTGGGCCCCCCGGCGCCGGGGCTGCACCACGGCCTGCGGGACCCCCTGGGGCACGAGGAGGCGGCCGGGCTGCACGAGCCGCCGCTGGAGGCCTCGCCGCAGCACCTGGGCCACCCGCCGGAGCACTCGGACGAGGACGCGCCCAGCTCCGACGACCTGGAGCAGTTCGCCAAGCAGTTCAAGCAGCGGCGCATCAAGCTGGGCTTCACCCAGGCGGACGTGGGGCTGGCGCTGGGCACCTTGTACGGCAACGTCTTCTCGCAAACCACCATCTGCCGCTTCGAGGCGCTGCAGCTCAGCTTCAAGAACATGTGCAAGCTCAAGCCCCTGCTCAACAAATGGCTGGAGGAGACCGACTCCAGCACAGGCAGCCCGGCCAACCTGGACAAGATCGCGGCGCAGGGCCGCAAGCGCAAGAAGCGCACCTCCATCGAGGTGGGCGTGAAGGGCGCCCTGGAGAACCACTTCCTCAAGTGCCCCAAGCCCTCGGCCCACGAGATCACCTCGCTGGCGGACAGTCTGCAGCTGGAGAAGGAGGTGGTGCGGGTCTGGTTCTGCAACCGGCGGCAGAAGGAGAAGCGCATGACGCCGGCCGGCGGCCCGCACCCGCCCATGGAGGATGTTTACGCACAGGCGGACACCTCGCCGCTGCACCACGCGCTACAGGGCTCCGTGCAGTGACTGGGCGGCGGGGCCGGGGGCTGAGCGCGCCGGGCAGGGTCCGCGCTGGAGTTTACAGTGGGGGGCCCAGGAGCCAGGGACTGCGGGGGAAGCCCCGGCTGGGGCAGAAGGGGCCGCGCCCGGCCCCCGCCAGGTATCGGACACCCGCCGAGCGGTCCCTTCCAGCCCCTCCGGCTCGAAGTCGCGCTCGGGACTTTTTTTCGGTTTCGGGCCCTGGGATGCAGAGACTCGCCTGGCGGCGCGTGGGAGACGCTCCTTAATTTATTCCTCAGACTGGTTCGCAATTGAATTTGTCTCTAATTTAACTCGCTGTATTTATTTGACTTCCAAAAAAAAAAAAAATACCGCGCGCTCCAGAGCCCCGCGGCTCTGCAAACGCCGCGAGAGGAGAACTAGCCAAAGGTTTGAGATCTAATTTATTCTTCGTTTGCTCCCCTGTCACTGACACTGTCTGCTGGGGCGGGGGGGGGGGCCTCAGGCCGGGATGGGGGGGCGGGACCTGGTGCCAAAGCTCCCCGTCTCAGCCTCCCCCCTTACTGCCGGGGGGGGCTGCCTGCGCCCTCTCGTGCCCTGCAGGGGGGCGCTGCCGGCCCCAGACCGCCCTCCAGAGGGACACGAGCACCCTCGTGTCCCCCAAATCCCTGTGCGGGACGCTAGGGAGCCGCGGGGGTGGGGAGTTGCGGTAACTTGCCAGCCCGGCTGTAAATATGTGAGATATGTACACACGTGTCCGCCGCTCCGGATCCCCGCTCCTTCCTCGCCCCAGCCGGTTTTTTACACGGACTGATTCCGAGAGGCTATTTTAATATTGTTTCCCCTCCCGTTTCTATTTATTGCTCGCCGCCTCCCCGGGGGCAGGTTCGGCTCCGTTCGCTCGGCAGCGCCTGGGTTCGGGTTTGGGGGTCTGGTTTCCTACTCGCAGAACACTCTGTAGCCCGCGCCAGTTCCGTTTCTATTTATGTTGATAGTCGATATTTTATTACGTGCATAAACCATTCCCCCAGGAACCGGTCTCGTGTCTTCTTTGCGGGCGGCGCGGCCCCGGCCCGAGATGCTGGCGTGGGGTTAGGGGCGCTGGGCTGGGTACAGCCCAGCAGGGAGGCAGCCCGGGGGAGGCAGGGGAGTGCCTGGCCCTAGCCGGCAGGACTCCCTCTTGTCCTGCATCCCAGTCAGGTGGAGATGCCCGCGGCTCCAGTCTGGGCAAAATCGGCTCCGTCGCTGCAGCTGCTCTGACTTTTTTATTGTTTTTTCATCCCGGTGGAAAGTTGGAGGCGAGTTTGCAAGGGCCGTGCCCAGCGCCTCGCCTGGCTCTGCCAGTCTGTTCGTAGCAGCAAGGGCGCCCGGGGGTGAGCCTGGGGCTGCAATTGCTCAAAGGCAAATCAACCCCACTGGGGCGCAGAGCGGGGCGCTTGGCAAGTGTCTAAACCTGTAGGGGAGAGCCGCTGATTCCCCGTGGGGGGACTTAATCCTAAACCCGGATTTCAGGTGTTTCTTTCTGGGGCAAGGGGATGTGACACTTTTGAGATTCAGAATCCATGTTGACTGGCTGCCTAGTTCTAAAATCACCCCCCCTCCCCTCTTATGAATGAAGTTATAGGCAAAGTTTTGCCAAAATCTCTCTCCATTCTGCGGTGTGTGTAACTTGCTAGTGATGCTACAGCCGCTGCGGGAACAAATATAAACCCAAGACCTTTAAACAAATGTATGGCAGCTCTGAAACTTAGAAGGGTCTTGGGAAGAGATGAGCTGTCCCTACAGGGAATCTCAGGAAAAAAGTATAAATGCTGTACTGCAATATACATTGCATGCCCCCAGTTTAGGGAAAACAATCTGGTCTAATTTGTTCTTCATAAACTGCATTTTTCAGTTCCATTTCTATATTCCAAAGGTTTCCTGATACAAAAGGTAGAATTTTTTTCTTAAAAGGTGTGTATTATAATTGCCTTCCACATCATATTTGCTATCAGTGCTGTCAGAGAGGTACAGAAACAGCCAAAGGCATGTGTTACCCAAGACAGGGAAAACTGTTTTTGTTTTAAATGGCTATTTTGGTAATGTACATTTTACCTGAAAAAGGAGACAAAAATCCTGTTTACTTTTCGTTTATCATAGACTTATATCGGAACATAAAATGTTATTAATTTATTTTAGAGTTCAAAGACCTGTGATTTCATTTTCAAATTCAGCGTTCTAATTTTTTGTTTTAAGTTATTGTCTTTGTTTTCAGATAACTCAAAGATGTGAAAAATCTATTACTCATGTTTACATTTGTCACAAATATAGTTCATCAACATTCAGTATTCCTGTTAATTACACTTCTGGGAAACTCCATCTTTGTGGCTTAGGCATTTATATTGTGTGTCTGCGAACACTTATGTACACACATGCAGAGCTTTAAAATTTATAACACTGATGAAACAGCATAAATTGTATTGCAGTGCTACGCTTATCCATTAAGATTCATATGCCTTTTTTGGAATATGGAATATAAGCAGAAAATGTTTTTAAAATATTTTTTTCACCTTATATTACAGAAAATAATAAATATGCAACAATGTAATATACAAAAATTCCATTTTAGCACTTAAACTGTGCTCTTATAGTTTTGATTCCATCAGATCCTTGTATATAGTGTCATATCCTAACATTTATGCCTATTCCAGGGTCTAGAGAATACTTAAATTATTTCAGTCTCAGTATATGTAGAAGAATTAACTTGTTTAAAGTCTGCTTTCTCTTGGAATTTGTGTGGAAAAGTCACATAAGTGGATTTTTTTTTTACTTTCACAGATCTTTTGTTTCCAGCAGCATTTGTATGTTGAGAGAACTTTTGAAGCCTGTCTGTGGAACTCATACACTGGAGAAATGTTTAATCGCGTAAAGAGGGTAAAATGTCAGATACTTAATTTTAATTTGCTAGAAAACTTCCTACCTACAGTCTATAATGTTTGACATATTGCGAACATTGCTACTTGACTCTGGAAGCATTTTGTGAAACAGCGGGCATAAAAGGAATTTTTGTTGACAATCGGGAATTGCTGTATGCCAGTTCGCAGATTTTTTTTTAAATTTTTTTAGGTATGAATAATGCAGTTTGCACCCAACATGAAATTTTCTTTTTCTACAGAAATCTTCTGCTTGGTTTTATTGTATTTTTGTGCCTTCAGTGTTTAGTTTACAGTAACAAGCCTGTTTGTGACATTTGCCTGAGCACTAATGCATTTGAGAACAAATTATCCTATTTTCTCTGTCACTTTCCAAAATGTAGTTTTTGTATATTGGCTAATGCAAGGGGTATTGATAGCTACAGCTTTCCAACTCTTTGCAGCTGTTTTGAATTTTTTTAATTTAAAAAAGTCACGATGGTGGCTGATGATCAGACTAAATATCCTGTTTAATACCCATAAGTTAGCTCACCAGAAAATGGGTTCACTTTTACAGTACAAATAATGCGGTCTTCTGCAGTGTTTGCTAGTTTAATAAATCCTTTATAGCAACACAATAATACAAAAGATTGTTTAAAAAATCAACACATATAATTAATAAAGCATTTTGTCAGCTCTCGTTACATGCTCCTGTACTTAATTTCTTTCTGCTTATGTGACCATTTCACAAAAATGCAGACACTTGCAGCTCAGCAACATGAAAACAGGATGTAGAATTTAAAAAAGTTTGAGTGTGTGTTTATAAAATTTATCATTTGCTGAGCTGGTGCGATGGATTGGATTCCACACACTCATCAGAAATAAAATAACAGTAATTAAAAATATTTCAAACCAGGTTATCCAAAATACATCATGCAATTATGGAAACATTTCCAAATTTCAATTCATTTTACAGCTTCTATTTTTTTCTCTGATTCACCCCCACACACTTGCTTTTACTTTTGGTGTCTTAATGCTGAGGCCATTTTTAGAAATCTTTTGTTTCATCTAGCTTCTTGTTTGTTTTAAATCCTAAAGCAAAAAAGGGAAATGAGTAAAAGAGAGAGAGAAATTCCAGTGTGCGGCATACAGGAAATCTTTCCCATTTGCATGTAGGGGTTGATAGTACAGAATTATAAGCCAATGTCTCTGTGTAGCAGGAGTCTTTCTTCTTTTAACAAGCCTGTGTAGCAAACAATATTGCATTGCTGTTTAAAAAAGAGGGGGCAGTTTTCACATTGCATTCCCATAATGGATAAGATGTGAACAGAGTTCTGCTGGGGACGAACACCCTTGGGTTGTTTGGTTTGTCAGAATGTATCAGGCGCTTGCAGCCCCGCTGCACAGTGCTCTCATGCTATTGCGCAGCAAAAATAAGACACTTTATTTGTGCAATTCTATAATGTTCAGCCCTTTTCAAAACCAAATACCCCAGGGTTTGCCTCGATCAGAAGAACAGGCCGGGAGTAAATCACAATTAGAGTGTTGGGGGATTTTGGGGGAGGTTTTAACCTCAAGCCAGAGTGTTAATACCATTCAGTCCGATACACGGACATAATGCAGGGAAGGATGGGGAGGTAGTTTTCATAGGTAAGAAAAAGTACAATGGTAAGAACGTGGTCCTGTACCAACAGGTGTAAAGGGAACTTAGTCTACGCCCACAGGCTGTGATGGGGCCACTGTCTATGTGCCCAGAAAATGGGAGGTGTTTCCATTGCACCCGCTTTCAAACTCTGTTCTAGTCTACACAGGATTGTGTGGCACTGGCATGAGTGGTGTGGGGCAGGCAGTCGCACCCCCTGGCTTGGAATAGTAACCAACACCAAATACGAGGGTTCTCTGGTTTCCATCAGCAAATTGTCCTGGCACCTCTGGTGCTCATCAGGATCCGTGTCAGGCTTTTAATTAACAAGAAACTATGTTAGGAGGAATTCCCCAGTACCCCAAGGAAATAGTCCTTGAGTTGTTTGGTTTCAGAGGAGTAAAGGCCTAACTTGTCTTGCTCACAGGAGTAACCCCAGGGGATGACATCCAGACTAATGGGGCTCTCTACATCTGGAGGGGGAGGAGGGAGTGTAAAATCCAGCCATTCATCCAGGGGCTGAAGTCGTAGTCACAACACCTCAGTGCTACTTGCCGTCTGGGAAAGTTGAAGCCCAGTTGAGTATGCCCCGATTCCCTGTCAGCAGCCCACCCCTTCCTCAGCTTTGGTGCTGCCCAGTGTAGTCCTGCAGGGTGCCCAATGAGCCAGGAGGTAACCTCGAGCTCATGTCTGAGCCGCTGATTATGTGGTGGGGGGGCCAGTGGTTCCCAAAAGCCTGTGCCCTGGGTACTGGTGACCAGATATTTCCAAGAGCGCGACAGGCTCTGTTCTCTGAGGCAGGGGTGTTCAGCAACAGCAATGCTTGTGTTCTCGTCTGCCTTGAATAAGGGGGGAATCTGAGGGTGACCGTGGCTGCTTTGCCCTCCTGCCTGTCTAGCTAAAGGGCAGGAGGCATCAAGAACAGCATCTGATTTGGGATTCCTGTCCAAGACTGTTATGGCAGCCACCTGCATAGAGAGGAAAACCTTGTCTGTGAGGAATAAACCTGCCCTCTGCTAATTGCATGCAGACAGCCGTGCAAGGGTCGGGCGAGCATTGCGACGTGGCGGAGTTTGCCACCTGAGACACTCTGCGTTGTCGATGCCACCGAAACATATTGTCTCGTTAGCAACAGCGTCCTGCTATTCGAATAGGTCATGCCTAGATTCAGTGCACACTGGGGCCTGATCCTGCCACGCTCTTGAAAGAATGAGCTGCCTGTCTACAAGCTACCGCAGCAATAGCAACAAGATCCCTGCTTGAGTAAATTCAGTCCTGCTATGAAACTTCAAAGCAGCCACTGACAGTACCACAACTGGCCCAATCAGGTTGTATGAGATGAGACTTACATTTAACTCTGCATTAGTGGGGCAGTGGTTCTCAACCAGGGAGATGTGAACCCCTCGGGGTATACAGAGATCTTTCAGGAGTAGTCAATTCATCTAGATATTGGCCTAGTTTTATAAGAGGCTATATAAAAAAGCACTAGCCAAGTCAGTACCAAGCTAAAATTTCATACAGGCAATAACTTTATACTGCGCTATGTAATATACACTGAAATGTGTACGGTATTTATAGTTCAGCTGATTTATTTTGTAATTGTATGGTAAACATGAGAAAATCTGCACTCATAGTGGGCTGTGACACTTTTGTATTTTTATGTCTGATTTTGTGAACAAGTATTTTTTAAGCAAGGTGAAATTTGGGGCTAAGCAAGACAAATCAGGAGAACAGTGGTCTGGAAAGGTTGAGAGCCACTGTTCTAGGACACAGAATGGCTAACTTTACTGGGTTTTTGGGGGGGGGGGGTTTGTCCAGCAGTAAATTCTATTCCCTTACCCTTGCTCCCATTGCAGTTGATGGCAAAACTTCTTTTGTTCAGTAGGGCTACATCTAGACTGCACTGTAAAATCGAAAAAGTTTTTTTTTAATTTAATTTCGAAAGAGGAAATTTTTGAAATTTGGCACGTCTACAGTTTGGCTCGTCTTTCAAGCCATCCCTTCCTTATTCCTCAGAGAACGAAGTTTACAGGGAGGGTTGAAAGAGCTCTTTCGATATTTCAAACATTTTTCCGAAATAGCGAACGCGTTCCTTGGACGCGCCGTTGTTATTTCAGGATACTTCCAGAATCCCGACATAGCAATGCAGTCTAGACATAGCCTGGGAGAGGGATATGTGCTGTACTTGGGAAATCTTTATAATTTTCCAGAATTGAGCTGGCACCATGCATTAGAACTGAAGCCAGTTACTACAAAAACATTTTATTTAGCTGCCTCGCTGGAGGTTTTTTTTTACAATTATGTAAATTGAAATTAGCACGTCATAATAAGCAACAGACTCAAGTGCTTTTGCTTGTAGTTTATGTGGGCTAGAGAAACCATGCACGTTCAGCTGTCGCACGTGTGCGCTCTGTGTCTCTTTGCCACCACAATGGTGCCTCCCTGCTGCCGTGAGAATTCCGTGTAGACTGACTGCCCTCTATTGGTCCTTGAAGGGGAAGCGAATACAGGAGAGCAGATCAGCTGTGACACCTTGAAGGGGAATTTGGGGTGGAGGGGATTAAAAGGTACATGGGCAATTCAAATGTCTGGATTTGGTAACTTGTGTAAATCTGCTCAAAGGGGCTTGACCCAATACACCTTATTCACATAAATAGCTAACAGGATTACCTGGCTTTACACCCATGTAAATGAACTAAAATCGGATCAAATTATATACATAAAAAAAATAGACAAATCCCAAACCTTTGATCCACTCTCTGATGGTGTTTCATAGCTGGGGTACAGATCTACAGTCAAACTCTGTCTCAAACTGATTTTCAAAATCTGTTCGGTTATATAAATGTACACACACTCGCTCGCTTAAATTTAGCCAATTGCAGCTAATCAAATGTTTTCCTTTGTGATTCATGTAAACGCGACCTGTGAAAGTTCCCAGTAGTTTCAATTAGAACTAATAAGACCAGGCTTCTTTGTGTAAGTAATCATGCCAGGTCTGGGAATTATGAGGTTGCAAAGGCAGCATTAAAGCATATGATATTGTACACAAGAAATAATGTTCATGTTAAATCAGACCCCATGAATAATTCATGCTGCTTGATATCACATTATTTTTGGTGTTAGTCAAAATCAGTGTTATATCTTGTAAGCCCTGCAAAGACGCCATTTGTTAATTACACTTGTGTTATAGGTTCACAAATACCGAGAACCCTGTTAGGCGGTATGCTGCCATATTTTTAAAAATCATACTTTTAAGATGTTTTCTTCATTTTTCTATTTGGCATCTTCATTTCAGAGGCCTCTGGAGAATAAAGACAGCTATGTTCCAGCTCCAGTGCCATGTGCATTTGCCGTTTTTATGAACTCTCCTATTTTCTTCATTGATTTCACGCAGCCGGGCAAATTCACTCCTGATAGCTTTTCCCAGATTAGCCTTCAAAGTCCTGTTATTATTAATCCTCACAGAGTCGCTGCTCTGTGACTATGGTCTTTGCAGCTGCTGAATTCTGTTTCTTGTATCATTTCCAAAACTGTCAGTAATTTGGGTGAATTTAGGGTTAGTATCTCAGGGCCCTGGCTGGAGGGGCTAGAGCTGAGTGTTGCTGGAATATATGAATGAGTAAATGCACAGCATTCTGTTGCTAGAGATCATTGTATTTGTACGTTTCAAAGCAACCTGCACATCTGGAACCATATCTGCTCCTCGCTAGGCCTGCTTTTGATTCTTTGTCACCTCGTGTTCATTTTTCTCTCACCCACTCAGGAGGACACAACGTTTGGGAGATGTGGCTGAAAATCCTGCTCTATTTAGGGACTGAGTCTACAGTGCCCTTGATAACCCTCATTCCGTTTTAATTTTGCAACTGCCCAAATTTAAAAAAAAGAAAAGAAAAGGGACCCTATAGACTTGTATGTCTGCTTTCCTTTGACCTGATATCAATAATTATATTAATTTAAATGTCTTGCCCATTGCATTGGGCTTCTTATTTTTCTGTTAAAAATGATTAAAAGATTTTGTTTAAAAGAATTTGGATTTTTTTTTTCTGTTTCACAGTTATAAAGGAGCAAATAGAGTAAAGACAAAACAAGGGACAGCTTTCAAAATGAATCAACAAAAGCATGAGGCCCAGGAGGGAGTGTGGTCTGGAAAAGAAGTGCTCTGTTGCTTTGAACAAGAGCCGGGCAGTCTTATCTGAATTTTATACCATGCCTATCACCAAATCATCAGCGCTTCTGGATTCTTCTCCCAATGTTGTTAATAACTTGCTGGGTGATGCTAGGCAAAGCACTTCTAATCCCCTTGTTTCCAAACCCTGCATTAAAATGGCATCGTAATCCTTGTCCGTCTCAGCCGTGAGGTTCTAAATTAGCTGTTACCACTGAGGAAAGAGATGGTGGAGTTATTATGGTTAGTTCCCTGAAAACATCCACTCCGTGTGTGTCTGCAGTCAAAAAGGCCAACTGAATATTAGGAACAATTAGGAAAGAGACAGAGAATAAGACAGAAAATACTATAAATCCATAAACTCACTAATGTGACATATGCCGGCACTGCCCCTCTGCCATGTATATTGGCCTGTCTCTATGTCAAAGGATAAATGGACACAAATCAGACATCAGAAATGGTAACACACACAAACCTGTAGGGAAACATTTTAACCTACCTGGTCACTCAATGAATTTAAAAGTAGCCATTCTTCTAAAAAGGAATTTCATGCCTCCCCCCCGCCCCGAAAGAGAGACTGCAGAATTGGAATTCACCTACAAAATTGACAGTTACCCTGGGCTTGAATAAAGACATGAACTGGTTAATGTATTACAAAGCCAATTTCTCCTGCCTCTAACATCTGCATTTTCACATCAAAAGCTGTGAATGGGCCACATCCAGTCCACTTAATTAGCTTCATTAACACAAGCCCTACAATTAACAAGGACTTCTTTTGCTATTACATATCTTGGCTTCTGTTATTTCCCCTCTAGCTCATCTGATAAAGTAGGTTTCACCCACAACATCTCATGATCCTACATATTTTTGTTAGTCTCTAAGGTGCCACAGGACTCCGCATTGTTCATAAATCCATGGGAGGCTCAAACCTTGAATACTGTGTACAGTTCTGGTTCCCCATCTCAAAATAGATATACTTTAGAATTGGAAAAAAGGGACAGAGAAAGTCAACCAAAATTATCAAAACAACTTCCGTATGAGGAGAGAGTAAAAAGAATGAGACTGTTCACTATGGAAAAAGACACTGGATGAGAGCTATGAGAGTGCTCTATAAAGACATGACTGGTGTGGAGAAAGCAAAGAGGGAAGTGTTCCCATAACGACAAGAATTGGGATCAATTAAATTAATGGGCAGCACTTTTAAAACAAGTGTAAAGGAAGTGCTTGGTCACACAACACAGAAGCCCCGTGGAATACATTGCCAGGGGATGTTCTGAAGGGCAAAAGTCTAAGTGGGTTCAAAAAAGAACTAGAGACATTCATGGAGGACAGATCCCTCAGTGGTGATTAACCAAGACGATCAGGGAGACAAGCCCATGTAGTGGGTATCCCTAAATCTCTGACTGCCAGACACTGGGCCTGGATAACAAGGGATGGATTGCTCGATAGAGTAATCTGTTCGACTCATTCTGTCTGACACACCCGGCTCTGGCCATTGTCGGAAGTAGGGAGGTCAGAGTATAACCAGCAAGCTGATGCTTATTGGTTAATGGTGTTGGTTAAACCCAGGTGGCAGGCCAGTTATACGGTTACCGTATTAAACGATTTTTAACATCCCTAGTCGGAAGACGGGATAATGGGCTAGATGGGCCTTTAGGCCTACCCGGCCTGGCTGTTCTTATGTTGTTCATATGTTCTTAGCACCTGGAGCCCCCCTCTACGGTAGGCACTGTACACACAGGACGGGCCTCTGCCTAATACAACGTTCCTTCCCAAATAAGCCCCTGTATCCTGCGGTACAGCCCATAGAGGCAACAAGGGGGGTTGGCACTGTCCTAACCTATGCAAGTGCGTGTGCGTCACCAGAACCCTGCTGCTCAAAACAGACATGAGCCTCTCAAGGTGCTTCTCCCTGCTTGCCAGCCAGCTGGCTCTGAAGGGAGTCCAGAAACTCAGGCAATCAAGAAGCACCACTATAGGTTTGCTGTGTGGGTGTAACTGTCACCATCCCCTTCCGCTCTGGGGCTGGGGTTTTCCTCAGGCGGGCTGGCCGCCAGCTTGCAGAAGGCTGAGGCATTCGGTTTTCCGGAAACGGCTTCGTTTATCCTCAGCCATTTTTGTCTTCGAACAGCGCTCACTAACCCACTTCACCCATCACGTGCGGCACCTGCTGCTTCTGACGCCGGCCAAGCCTCTGGACTCTTCCTCCTGAGTCCATAGGAGAGGAAGTGTGTAGCCCCTGGGTTGGTCAGCACCTTCCCCCGCTCCTCAGAAAGTCGCCTGCCTCCTGGTTCCTGCCCATACCACGGCCTAACCTCTCGGCTCCTGTGCATGTGCATAACTAGTGTCCCCACGCCCGTCCTGGGGTGCAGACTGTCTTCTCCAAGCTGCTGAAGCAGAGCACACAGGCAGTTCCTGGAGAACACGCCAAATTCCCCCCAGGAATGAAAAGGTGAAACTCGCCTGATGTCGCGTTTGCTTGGGCTGCAGGTGAATTTGCCCTCGAAGGTGCTTGCTTTGCAGAGGGCCAGTCACTGGGATGCCGAGTCTGGCTCCTTTGACCAACGAGACTCTAGTGGAGTCCACAATTGGCTGTGTATCATGATGCTCCGCTGGTGTTCTCCTGCCATCATCAGCACCTGTCCCCGCCCAGCTTGTGCATAACCAACAGGGCTTGTGTGGGTCATGGCCGCAGGCCTGGCCCTCATGGCCCCATGCAGCTCATTGGAGGTGGGGCTTTAAGCCACATAAGGGTACTGGCTTTCTAAGACTGGAGGAGGCCGACTGGGAAGCCAGGTACCTTCTTCCACAGCTGAAGGATGCAGAGTGAGCCAAAGATAGCCCAGGCAGGGGCATTAGTTAGGGTCCAGGAGGGAGAAGAAGTAGGAAAATCCAGGCGACTGTTCCTTTAAGAGTCCAGGCCCAGGTGCCTTGTAGTGCATGCAAGGCAAAGTTCCCCTCTCCCAGCCAGCTCCGAGAGGTGTTTGCGGATATTAGACCCACCTGCCGTGGGGCAGGGAATGGGCCAGTGAGCACTAAAGGGGCTGCAAGAAGAGCTCAGACCCAGTCGGAGGATGATGAAACACTAGAGCTGAAGGGAAGAAGCTGCAGGATGAGGAAACCAAGCCAGTGTCCTGAGAAGGCCTGTGGGGCCCTGAACTCCATGGGAGAGGAACACAGAGGAGCTCTTTTTGCTGCCAGATGTTGTGTAATACATTAGTTCTCAGGTGAGGGCGAATTCTGGTTAAAGATGCTGAGCTTATTCCTAACACTTAAAGGGAAACTGAGGACGGGGCTGTGTTCTCTCTACACCCACAGTTCTGTCTCCATCATCTCCGGCTGCTGAGTGCTAGGCACTGAATTAGAAGAGACTTACTTAGGCTCTTAGCCCAACACGGAGCAGCCCTAAGAGCAGTCCAGCCAGGCCTTCTGTCAGCGCTCTGAGAACAAGGTGGCAGAGTCGCTGTGAGTTCAGCTGGGCAAGTTTACTGAGGGCTCTGTGGTGCTGGAGCGCATGGAGGGGCCAACGGGGCTGAGAGTCAGGCCATGGAAAATCTGGCCTGGGACTGCGTCTGGGCCAGGCCCAGGTGAGAGCCGACTGACACTTTGGTCAGGCTCTCGCTGCTGTAGGGGGAGGTTTGGGGACTAGGTGTTGCTTACACGAATTAACCCCTTCTGTCCCATGGGGTAATCTCAGGCTTGCTCTTTTAGCCATGGGCCACACGTGTGCCAGCTGCACCTGCTTTATGGCCTGCCAATTTATTACCAAGGCACAGCCTCCAACCAGGGCGCCGTAGTATCATCATATCAATATCACAGCCAGCAGAGCTTGAGCTGCAGCCTGGCTGGAGAATGAGCGCTGAAAATCAGGGGTGCCAGGACGCTTTCTGCACAGGCGACTCCCCTCTGACTGTCCAGCCTTCACTTCTACCCCCTTCATGTGTAACCCCCATGCCTAGTGTGTAGCCCCCACTGTCCCATGGAGTGGCACATAGGCCACTTACAGAGAGTGCTAAGAACAAGGAAGCTCTACAGCCTAAGCTGAGCGGCAGCTGGTTTTATAGCTGAAGTTGCAGCGGCTCCTGCATTAATCTCCAGAGGTCCCAGGTTCAAGTCTGCCTGGTGGTAGTCACACATGCACCTCAAGAAACCCCTAGCTAATTTCTTATTGTAGAATCTGGCAAGCCTGTAACTGCTCCCAATTGTCAGAAACTGGGGCTCTGGCCTTCAGAGTCAGTAGGAAGGGAACCCTTGAATCCGTTCCTTGGTGTGTTTGATATTCTGCCTAGTGGAACATTTGTTATGTCTTTAATTACTGTTTCTAAAAGCACCATGGGATGGAAAGCAAAAGCCAGGAATAAATAGCAGAGGATGATCAATGGGGCATGAAACCCTTGTTTATTGATCACCTTTAACCTCTTCTTAAACTAATGACAGCGCTACCATTTAACTGTCCCCAGGCACAAAGCACATCAATTGCAGAAGTGCCACATAAATCATCATGGGTCACAGTGCATTGCCAAGTGGCCAAAGAGAGAGCTTGCCTGACAGCGAGAGGTGCAGGCCGTCCTCTTGTCCTGTGGCGAGGTCACACGCAAACTCCGAGCAACGGAGTTTGCCGATTCGCTGTGGCAGGCCAAGCGGGGTCCCTGCCACTGACACACAATGGAGTTACTTCCTTCTGTCAATAACACTTCAGCCCCTGGGAGGAGATTTGGCACCAGTGAGAATCTCCAGGTGCAAGACCCTGTCACACCATTCCAAATTTTCATCCTTACTATGTAGTGCAGAGGTGGGGAACCTACGGACCTAGGGGCCGGATTCGGCCTCCAGCTTGCCTGAATCTGGCCCCCGAGACATTGGGAGCTGGTTCTCCAGCCCTGTGGCCCCCCTTGCATCCAGACTCCACACCCTCCCACTCCTGCACCCTCCCACCCAGACCCCACACCCCAAGCTCGCTTCCCGGCAGCCCCCCTCCCACACACTGAACTCATTTTTGGCCCACCTCAGAGCATGGGGAGGCCACAGAATCTACTAGCTTGGGCCCCCCTATGGCTTTGGTGTCTGATGGAAATGTGGGGGGAAGGGTTCTTTTTACTTCTGTGCGGTTTCCCTGGCAGAGTCCTTACCCCAAAGACTTTATGGCCTGAAAAACCACACGCAGCCCAACGACTCCATTTAGGCCTGCTCATGGCATCCAAATCCTCTGGTCATGGGAGCACAGTGGAGTGTGGGGAGTCGGGGGTGGGGGTTCATGAATTCATAGGACGGAACCATGAGACTTCAGAAGAAATAATGTCCCCGTATCTATGCAAACATGCTAAGCAACAAAGAGCTTGCAGACATGGGCAGAAGAAGGCTCAAAGTTTCCCATGAGGCATCATCTGCTTTTAAGAGAAAGGCCACTGAAAATTTCAGCTTTTCTGGACTTGCCCCTTTTCTTTGGCCTGAAAAAAAAATCAACACGTGCAATTGACAGCAAAAGCAAAGCCTTTCCCAGGGTATATCTAGACTACAGGGTTTTTTCGAAAAAAGTGGCCTTTTTTCAAAAAAAACTTCCCCTTCATCTAGACTGCTGCCGCATTCTTTCAAAAGTAATCGAAGTTTGACTGCGGAAAAGCTTGTTTTACGAGAAGAACACCTTTTTTCTAAAGTGCTCTTTCAAAAAGTGGCACTATGTAATGCAAACTGTATTTTCGAAACTGTACTTTCGAAACTGTGCTTTTTCGAAAGAGAGCATCCAGACTGCCGGAGTGCTCTCTTTCAAAAAAGCGGCTTCCTTTTTCGAAAGTACTGGTTGTAGTCTAGACGCTCTTTTTGGAAAGAGGCTTGCAGTCTAGATGTAGCCCCACTAAGTAATTAGCATCCAATTTACAGATTATCCCTAGAAATGGCAGCCTGGAGCTTTGCTGGTTTCCAACGCAAAGCAATACCTGGCTACTTGATTCCCACCACTTACTAGGCTGTGCCAGATGCATGGCATCATAGCTACTTATCTACCATACATCATGCTATGTAAGCAGTATGAGTAAACACACCCCAGCCCTTTGAAGGAAATGCTTGTACTTAATTATTGTGGGCTGGGAGGTTGTGTGGTGAATTCTGCCTCATGAAAAACCAAGAAATGTTTTCTTCCTTTAAGCTCTTGATTTTTAAGACGAAACTGTCAATCATCAGATGCCACCTACAGCTAAGAGACGCTGTTTATTACCAGAACGTATTTCCATATACAGTCACCCTGGGCCCTGGGAAGAAAATCCCATCAACCAAACAGAATTGCATCATCTCTCTGCGAGCTTTCCTTTCCCAGGAACTCTTGGGATGCCTTCCTTCACAGAAACTGGGGAACTCCCTTTCTGCAGCTAGGTACAGGAGAGGGCATTCTGCTCTCATAGCTCCACCTGCGTGAGCCTGTGCTTGAAAATATCTTCTGCTGGAGATCTCACAGACAGCCTCTGCCCTGTGGTGGGACAGCCTGCAGCTCTCGGGATTATGGGTCATGTTCATCCCTGCACAGGAACAGAGCTTGAAGAGCAGTCTCGGGGCAGAGCTATGTGGTGGAGAAAGTGGCTGTCCCACCCAATGCAGGCTAGAGGACCTGGCAGCTGACCTAACTTGCATCCAGATGCCTGTGGTCCTCTGTGCTTTTCTGGCAAGTAGAAATATCTGTAGCACTGGAACATTCCCTCCACCCCCATCCCAGCCCATCCCCTGCCTTCCTCTCTACTTGGGGCTCCTGCAGAGGATGGGGATGGACCAGCTACACTGCTATGGCACTTGCTGTGACTGTCCCTCCCTGGGACAGGGGTTGGAGCTGGTGTGAATGGGCCTAGGTGGGTTACCACATTGTAGGTCTTAAGCCAGCTTAGGGTTTGCTTGCATGTCCTCCTGGGGATGTGACTGACACATTCACTCAATCCTCTCCCAGACATAGGTACCTTTGCTTTGACACTGGTGTATGCAAAAGCAACAGAGATGCTGCCAAGCCTTCTGTGCAAGGCCCTTCCCAATTCTTGTCCTATGGATCCTTGTGCCCCGACACCCCTTCCAGTCAGTGCTACTGCTGGGATGGACTTGAGCCCTTTGGCAAGGATCTTTGGCCCCCTACAAATACGACTCTAAAGTGTTTTCAGTCTGACACATCCGCCTTCCCCATTGGTCGTTCTCCTGTGGACAGGCCCCATGGCTGAGGGCCATGCTCATGGAGGGTTTCTCCAGCTGGAGTGTTTGGAGTCATTTACTGGGATTTGGGGCTGACCCCTGTGACCGCGATATCATCTATCGATTGCATGGCAAGTGGGCACCAATCTAGTCAAGCATGTTCCAGCTGAAGCTCTTCAAAGAGCTTTGTAAGTTTTAACTCTCCCCATCCCCCCTAGCTCGCCGCTCCCCAGTGAGGACCATGAACTGTGTGGGTCCAAGGACTTTTCTGCTGTTAAATGTGCTGTCTCAAGTGTGATGCTAAGCACACATTCTGCCTGCGGGTGGCTCTGGCACGCCCAGCCCCACCGAAGCAGGACTTGGATTAATATACACTCTCCCTCCTGCTCTGCCATTTGGAAGATTTCCACTGAAACTCTTAAAAATCATTTGGGTGTCCTCATCCATCAGCTATTGGAAGCGTTATTGATAATGCAATCATTCCTCCTCGGGTCCCTCCGTTTCCCTTTTTCTCTGCTGCAGACGTTGTCATTAGTCACTGCCGTCCCCCCGGTAGCATTGAGAGATTGGAATCTCTGCCCAGGTGGATTCCTGGAGCATTGTAAATTCAGCTCAGGGAGGCGGCCTGCATTAGTTACAGCTAACACTTATGAACAGGGCGGCACCGCACTAGAAATCACTCTGCTCTTGTACAGCCCCACTGAGGTTTTTGTCACAGGCCCTGGGGAGACAGAGTAAAGTCACGGCTTGTAAGTACACTCAGGAGTGCCACCAACTCCACTTATGGCTCTTGAGCAGCTCTTTGATCGGAGCCAGTGGAAATGTGGCTGCGCCCATGGGACTGGGGAAGTGGCTCAAGGAACTTGGGGTGATTGGGGCAACAAACACGATTCGCCTCTCGGGCCAGCTCCAGAAACTCTTCGAGGCCACATGGAATCACAGAACACTAGAACTAGAAGGGACCTCGAGAGATCATCAAATCCAGACCCCTGCCCTCATGGCAGGACCAAACACTGTCTAGATCAGAGCTACTCAACATGGAGCCCGGGGGCTGCATGCGACCCGTGGCCCATCTGTTTGCGGCCCATGGTGCGGTTTGGGTTTACACAAGGCTCAATGTGAGGCCCATAGTTGGGAGCCAAAACAAAAAAGTAGTCAATATAATGGTCTTCTGTTGTTATGCATGTTAGTAGTTAAATTCCTGGACTGTCATTGCTCATTAAAAGTGCTGTCATATGTGTGAAAATCGGGTAACTATTGCGTTTTATTAATATCAGCAGAACTGCCTTAAATGGGGCCTGCGTGTTGTGTAGTCTTGCCTCAATCTTTGTATTCATGCCCATCATGAAGGTGTAAAATAAGCTATTTGCATATATATTTGCATGTATATGCAACTACACTTAACTTGCGGCCCTCGGCATGTGCTTTGTGGCCCCTGCGGCTTCCAAAGTTGAGTAGCCCTGTTCTAGATCATCCCTGATAGGTGTCTGTCTAACTTGTTCTTAAATATCTCCAGGGATGGAGATTCCACAACCTCCCTAGGCAATTTATTCCAGTGTTTAACTGCCCTGACAGTTAGGAAGTTTTTCCTAATGTCCAACCTAAACCTCCCTTACTGCAGTTTAAGCCAATTGCTTCTTGTCGTATCATCAGAGGCCAAGGAGAACAATTCCCCCCCCCCCCCTTCCCTGTGACACCCTTTTAGATACCTGAAAATCGCTATCATGTCCCCCCTCAGTCTTTTCTTTTCCAAACTAAACAAGCCCAATTCCTTCAGCGTTGCCTCATAGCTCATGTTTTCTAGATCATCAATCATTTTTGTTGCTCTTCTCTGGAACTTCTCCAATTTTTTTAGGTATAGCATGACCACCACTTCTCCCCTGTCCACAAGACTTGTTATCGTATCAAAGAACACTGTCAGATTGGTTTGGCATGATTTGTTCTTTACAATTCCATGCTGGCTGTTACCTGTCATCTTATTTTCTTCCAGATGTTTGCAGATGAATTCCTTAATTACCCGCTCCATTATCTTCCCTGGTGCAGAAGTTAAGCTGTCTGGTCTGTAGTTTCCTGGGTTGTTCTTATTTCCCTTTTTAGAGATGAGCACCAGATTTGGTCTTTTCCAGTCTTCTGCAGACTGACTCCAGTTCTCCTCAGCACCCCTGTTGTCCCAAGAGTGTGAATTCCTGGGCACCCAGTTTGCCAGTTAAAAGGAGTTGCGCCGCAGGGTTCTTGTCAGGGGCTGAGCTGGCTAGTGCATTCTAACGGCATTCAGGCAGTGCCAGGGTTATGTCTGCCCTCGGGTGCATCCCTGGCAGCGAAGCTGCAGATCTCTGGCAGAGCACCAGGCGCCATCCTGACAAAGGGTACTTGGAAAGAAGATTTGGAACCTCTTTTCCCCACCTCTGGTGGAACATTGTGGAAGGGAATTAAAGCGGCAGGGGGCACCCCTGGAGAACATCCCCTCTCCCCCATCAGCAGAGCAGATTGCACCATCCTGAGCTGGGAGATTGGTGAACACCGAGTGGCTGATGCCAATGTCGAAGCTGATGCATCACAAAGCACTGCCCATGCAGATTCAGGAGAGCAGAGCCCTGCCGTGCGACACAAGGGGAGGAAGGGCCATGCTTCTGCAGTAAATCTGGGCTCCTGGCTGGGGGCAGGTTCCAAACCGGCCTTTCCTGTTGAATGTTGTTTCTCTCAATGGCAGTGACACTGAATAGTCACCTCGCTGAGCCACTGTGGGTCGGACATCTCACCCTGGCAGCGGAGGCTGTGAGAACCAGACAGCTTGGCATGAGCTGGATCATAGTAGCCCCTGCTGGCTCCTGGCATTATGTGGGCATTTAATTATATCCATAATGCCCTGGAATCTGTGCTGTTCCTTTGCTAGTCCTCGGTTTCCCTAGATCATGGGTTCGCAAACTGGGGGGCATGAAGAAATTCCAGGGGGGGCGTGAAGTGACCCAGCCTCCCCCCTCTCCCCCCATCAAGTTTTGCTGCCCTGGTTGGTTCCTTTTTTCTTTTCTTTTTTGCTAGTGGGGAGGGTGTGTGAGGGTTTTTCAAAAATCAAAAAGGGGGCATGATGCCGAAAAGTTTGGGAACCTTTGCCCAGCCCAGTTGTACCCAGGGCAGCTAGGAACTTCTCTGAGGGCCTCTCTGTGAGCACCCTATGCTATAAGCTGGCAATGTTTATGGGTTCCAGCAGACTCCGCCCAAATGACACGCCCCTCTGCCAGAGCTGCTAGCATGATGTATTTGTACAGCACCTTGCACACTGGGGCTTTGATCTCTGCCTGGAGCCCCTGTGTGTGGCTGTCGCGGACAGAATAAATGCTGACAAGAGGCACATCGCTTTGACTGATTCTGGCCACACTGAGGTCTGACTATGGGGAGAATCATTTGAAACATTGAGGCCGCTTGCCCCTCTGTTACCTCCCCCTTTACAGTAACCTCCACCCTAAGGTTCTGCTGCAGTATTCTTGCTCAGCAATCCACCCTTGGCAAAGGTTTCGGTCTAGGAATAGCTCCCTTGCAATCCTGCTCCTTCCCCCGGTTTCAGGGCATTCTCGTAGAAGGTGTGCTGTGCCCATGCAGTTTAAGGCCTCAGCTGGCTCTGTTTTCCCCTGCTGCAATCAGCTAACCAGTGAGGACATCTGTGGGGAGTCATGGAGATCCAGGTAGGCAGTATTCTCTCAGGGGTGAGGAATCTACAGCCTGGGGTCTGGATCTGGCTCCCAGCTTGCCTGGATCTGGCTCCTGAGGCCCAGGGCCCACCCCACCCCAGCATTGGGGAACTAGCATGCCAGCCCTGTGGTCTCCACCACGCAACGGCGGATGAGAGTGCCGCGGGGCCTAGGGCAGCAAAATTTCCCGGGCCCCCCCCCCCCTTTGACACAGCGCATGCGCCGTGGTGCCAAGGCGCATGTGTGGGGCCTCAGGAAGCGCGGGGCCCGGGGCAGCCGCCCCGCTCGCCCTGCCCTAAATCCGCCGCTGCCACCACGGGACTGGCGCACCAGCACCCTACCTCCCCCACACTCAGTGTCTCATGTTTGGCTCCACTCCAGAGCCTGGGGGCGGTCACAAAAATCTAGCCTGGGCCCCCCTAAGCTCTGGTGTGTGAGGAGAATGTGGGGAGTATCTTTCTGTTTTTCAATCAGGGACCATGTCAATGAGGTGCTTTTGTTTTGGGGGGGGTTGATTCTCCGTTTTGTGTGATCCCCTGACTCATGTTTCTGTGGGTCAGTGGCCCCCGACCCAAAAACGGTTCCCCACCCTTCCTCTACAGCTCCCTACCCAGCCGAGGCAGAAGTAAGCCAGAAGCAAAAATCCGCTTTACAAGTGAGCTCAAACTCTTGATCTGAGTTTGATCTGAGGAAGTGGGTCTGGCCCACGAAAGCTCATCATCTAATAAACCATCTTGTTAGTCTTTAAAGTGCTACATTGTCCTGCATTTTGCTTCAGCTACCCCAGACTAACACGGCTACATTTCTATCTCAAACTCTTGGTGGCTTCCAGCAGGGGTCTCTGTATCTCAAAGCATGATTCGATGCATCATGCAGGCCAGCTAGCTGCAGACACTTTTCAGTCCCTTGCCTGGCCCGGATGCTACACTCGGCGATGCGGGGCCCTTCCATAAGGAAGCAACCTGGTGAGGAGACTCTCCTAGGCAGGAGCCTGCAGGATGCAATGTCCAGCGGTCGGTTTCACTGCGCCTGCCTCGAATCGTTTCTGCCTGGGTGGAAGGAAAGTCCAAGCCCCCATATAACCTCTGCCATGCCCGTGTGCCAGGGTAGAGCTCCGTGCTGACGCCAGCCGGGCCCAGCGCTTGGCAGGCGTTTGCACAGATGAAATGATTTCTCCTGCCATTCATTCCGGCTCCTTGTCTCTCGGCTTGGCTGCTCCTCTTTGGAATCCAGCGTCCACACAAAAAGCATTCAGTGCCCTACAAGCGCGGTGCTGTGGCTTGCTTTGCACAGATGTCCGCGAGCGATGCCATGAATTGTGGCTCTATAGTCACTCGGCTGTTTGGGAAAACATTTCAGATAACTGTCCTACGCATTGGGGTGACTGAATTAATGGCATTTGAATGGTCAAAAAGATAGTGTGAATGGGAAACAATGCTTTCCCTGTGGCCGCCGGGCCAGGAGCATTCCAGCTGGTATTTGCTGTTAATGACTGAAGTTGGAACGCGTTGCAGCCCTGAATACCTTGGAAGGGGCTGGGGGAATGCACAAGCCAGCCAGTCAGTTTCCCGTCTGAACTTTGGAAATGCCGGGAGAGGAATTCTTTTCCAGTTGCCACTGACATTTCCACAGATAAGAAACTCTTCCCCTTCCGGCCGCTCGGCCTCCAGGGTGAGGCAAAGGGTTAGCCCAGCCTGAGCAGTGGGCAGCACAGGTGCGAACCAGTCCAGGTTGCATGGGGGTTCATTGGAAGGGACGTGGGAGTGACGTGAGGGCACGTTAGTGTGAACCATCTCAGGAGGGTGAAGCGGGCCAGGAAGTCAGGGCTGAGGGGCATTGGCAGAGCCCAGGCCTGGAACAGCTGGGGGTGCTGTGGGTCTGGGATGAGGTGCTTCAGTGGAGCTGGGGGGAGGGGCACCCACTCACCCCCACCCCCAGCCAGCATATTTCCCTCAGTAAAATGACCCACTTTGAAATAGCCCACACAGTCCCCAATGCGCCGTTTGACCACATAAGATGCTTATCATGAAGCAAAGAGATTCCAGCAATGCCCCTGAGCGCAGATAGAAGTGCCTCCCCAGTTAGCGAGCACGTGACCCTGTCACAGCCCAGGAGGTGGGTCCCATTAGGCGATGTGCCCCCGATGAGAGCCCCGAGCCTGGTGGTCTGGCTCAGAGGAGCCTTTGCTGCGTCTGGGGCTCTGCGAAGTGCCGTGATCCCAGTCATACATCATCGGGGAGAATGCGCGCTCGGGTAACACATTAGAATAATGCATTATTAGAGCAGGGTTGCTATGGTGATGTATTAGGGCAATACATCATTAGATACCGTCCCATTGATGATGTATGGCTCCAAACATGGCTCCTGCCAGCACCGGCACAAGGGCCACTGGGAAAGGCTTGCCTTTCGCACATTTTTCTCCTTCCCCCTAAGGAAAAAAAATCCAAATCTAATGGCTTCATTAAGGGAGGCCAGGCTGGGCTGGGCTGGAGTGGCAGCCACCCTCCCGGGCCTTGGAAAATGAGGTTTGCTCTGTGCTGAGCAGCCTGCTGTGGGGCCCAGAGGCCTGGGGGCAGGGGAAGGGCTCATGGGACGTGCCTAGAAAATGTGGCAGTGTCTGTAGGGCAGTGTGAGGAGACCTCAAAGCAGCTGTGGCAGGGAGACGGTTAAACACCCCAGCCAGCTGCCGCTGCCCTCTATAGTGGGACGCTGGGGGGCCCCGCTGGAAGCAGCAGTCGCCTGATTCCCTGCTGATTGTGGGGGTGGGGGAAGTCAAAAGAGCAGGGCCCAAGAGTCCTGCGTCTGGCAGCTCTGCGCCCTCCCCAGGCCTGAATGCACATCAGCCTGGGGTCAGTGGACTGGCCTGGGAGCCGGAGCGCTGGTCTTATGTCTTCTACCGACTGACGGTTAGTAGAGCCCAGCATGGTACAAAATGTGTATCCGCATCCACAGAAGTGAGTAGAGTTGCCAAATGGTTTAACAAAAAATACCGAACACACCCTTCCCCCCCCAAAAAAAAACACCAGGAAAAAATTCTGTTGAGAAAAAAAAGGGGGAGACCAAGTTGTTAAGCAGAAAAAAAAAGGGCACTGTACCTTTAAATGGCCCCGCACTCCTCACTTCCGTCCAAGAGAAACAGGAAATACCGGACATTTCACATGTCCGGTATTTTCTGATTTTTTTACCAGATGGGGGACCCAAATAACGGACAGTCTGGGTGAAAACCAGACACCTGGCAATCCTAGAAGTGAGCCGCGGATAAAGATATAAAGCAGATTTGCAGGGATCTAACGGGGGAGGAGGCATGAACTGCACAGCTAGACTAAGATCTCACACCCTCACCATAGGAAGCAGGCAAATGTCATTCTCCCCTCCCCCCGTCGCACATAGGGTAGCTCAGAGATTGCTCCAGGTCACCTCACGTGGGCCTATGACTAGGCTCACGGACGCTTCTGTCACCACAGAGCCAACCTGCAGCCATGCTGCTTCCCTGACTGAAATGTGCCACAGCCCTGGGCTTCGCTGAGCTAGCTGTACTCACTAGGCCACAGTCTGCCCCCAAACGCAGGGCCCTGCCCACTAGGGTTGCCAGATGGTTGAAACAAAAATACCGAACACCCCCCCCCCAAAAAAAAAAGCACTGGGAAAAAATTCTGTTGAAAGAGGGAAAAAAAGGGGGCGACCAAAGTTGTTGAGCAGAAAAAAAAAAGGACTCCAAGGACTTATTAAGCCAAAAAAAAATTAAAATAAAGCAGCATTAAAACAGCATGTCCCCTTTAAGGGTGAGTGCTGGGATAGGAACAGGGGCATTGCTTCCCCTAGGTCTTTGGCTGGTGGTCATTTTGTGCCAGCAGCCTTGGGGAACCAGGTAAGCATGGGGGTTGGGGTTGGGGGGCTGCGGGTGTGGGGGCCCTGGGCCAAGTGGGTCGGGTCCTGCGCTGTGGACTGATGCACACAGAGGGTAGCTGCTTTCTGCTCTCACCAGTCATGCATTTAGCTCAAGTGGAAGAGGCTGGGCTAAAAGCCCGAGTCAGAGCCGACTGACCCCTCCATGTGGGAAAGGAGTAATATAGGATGATGTAATTAAAGACCTTATTATGATGCCTATGCACAAGGGGGTGGAACCAATGTTGCCTGGGGACTTTTAATTATGGCTGGGGTTGCCAGGTGTCCGGTATTTTCACCTCCTGCCCGGTAAAAACATTCAGAAAAATACCGGACACCTAAAATGTCTGGTGAAAATGTCAGGCGAAAACACTGGGCGCTTACCTGGTTTTACAGGGGAGCTTATCCGGCCTGGAGCAGGGAGACAAGATGGCAGATGGCCGCTAGCATCCTCAAAAGCCTCAAAAGTGTTTCTTAAAGGGGCCACACTTTTTTAAAAAAAATATATTTTTTTTTGCTCAACAACTTTGGTCTCCCCCTTTTTTTTCTCAACAGAATTTTTTCCCCAGTGGTTTTTTTGGGGGGGAGGGAGGGGTGTTCGGTATTTCTGGTTAAGCCATCTGGCAACCCTAATTATGGCCTTTCCAACATTTGGATGATTTGACTTTGCAACTTTAACTTTGAATGTAGAGGGGGGTTTGGGGGGCGGTGGTGGTTCAGTTTTTCTGGATAATCTCTGTAATATGGAGCACACTCTTACGTTAGTGCCAGGATTCTGAAATGATGGTTGAAACTATTTTTTATTGCAGAAGCATTATCTTCTGAAGGAAATTTGGGGTTGCTTGTAGCACTGCTGTAGTGTTTGTATTTTGGCTAGCGGGAGGTGTCCCTTTAAGATCAGGATGGGACACTTGATTGTCAAGTGGATTAGCAGAAGGCCTGGAGCCCTGTGTGGGAACTTTTCCCTGATTGTCCAGCGAGTGGACACAGAGACAAAGCATTACAAGGACAGGCCCTTGCACCAAACCCAGTGATGTGCATGGTCTTCAGACCTGCCAAGCCACAAGGGTGTTTACAGCTTGACTTTGGCTGCAGCACGTTGGCAGCAAATGCATCCAACCCACAGGTGAGGTAGGCACCACTCCTGCCAGGCCAAGTGTTAGCCATTGACACTCCCTGTAACTGGGGGCAGGGCTCTGTGAGATATGGGTTCTGCACTGGGCTCCCACAAATGCCCCCATGTAGGGCCCAGAACTGACTGCCAGCAGCTACTCCTTTTCCACTCACAGGTTCTGTGGTCCCGCTGTCATGGAGGGGGAGGCCCTCTCTCATGTCCTGCCCCATGTGGGGCTTTGCCATTTAAGACCAGGATCGTGAACTGGTCCCAGAAGTGAATGGGGGGGGAGGGGAAGGCGAGCAGAGCGCACAGAGCCCCAGCGAGCTTCCCTTCTGAAGCCAAGGCCAGGCGAAGGCAGAAGGGTGCCAGGGATGGCTGTGGATAGTGGTATGCGCAACAGAGAAACCACAGGCAGAAGCAGGAGCACACAAGCAACGCGGCTCCGAGCACAGCCTCAAGGAGCGAGTGGCACCATCTCTACGTCCTGGCCCCGCCTGCATGCCAACTGCCAAGTGGAGCAAGGGCTGGCAGAGGCTGGGTGCTCTGGGGCAGTCGAGTCGTTGCCACTTTCTGGAGGAAGCTGGTCATCTGCCAGCTCGCTGGCATCTCGGCTTGGTTCCTGGAGACGCTACCCTGCCGTAGCCGGTTTCCCTGAGGCAGCTGTGTGGGCCTTTCTCCCATCCAGGTCACCGTGATGCCAGTCGGTGAATCTGGCCAGCTGTCTGGGGCAGGGCTTTGAGTCACCCAGGTCACTCCAGGCAGGCTCCGCTGCGTTCAGAGAGTCAGGGACCTGGAACGGCTTTGTCACAAGTGGGGGTTAGCTCTTGTCCCGTCCTTGCTGCCTGAGCCCCACACGAGCTGTGTGGGCCCATGTATGGGCACGGATAGGGGGTGATGTTGGCATGGTTGGGAGGAGGGCAAGCCCCATCCTGAGTCCTTTTTTTTGCATGTACTGCTGCCCAAGGATACGTCTAGACTACAGGCTTTTGTCGACAGATACTGTCGACAAAGCTTCTGTCGACAAAGAGCGTCTAGACTACAGCCAGTTCTGTCGACAAAGCAAGCCGCTTTGTTGACATGACAGTGTAGACATGAAGGGCAGTGTAGATGCAATAATTCCTTCTGTCGACAAGAACTCTGCTGACAAAAGGCGTGATTCCTCATAGAATGAGGTTTACAGCCATCGACAAAACTGCCAAGTTCTGTCGATGTTATGTCGACAGAACTCAGCAGCGGTGTAGACAAAGGTATAGTTTTGTCGACAAAAGTCCACTTTTGTCGACAAAACCCTGTAGTCTAGACACACCCCAAGTGACTTTCCACTAATTAGCCCCAGTTCAGCAGGAAACAAGCTACTCGAGCCTCTTTCTCTGAGGGTCAGCCCCCTGGCCCGTTTTCCCCACAACAGCGACGCCACCAGGGGCCGGCTTGTTCTCTGTCCAGCCTGCGTTTGGAGCCAAACCCCCTCTCATTTTTCTCGTCCATGCCACCGTTCTGTAAACTAAACTTAACTGTGCTGGTGAGTTCTCCCTGGCTCCGGGGCATTGACAGATGTTAACCTCATTTTCTACCTCATTTGCCCAGTGATACCGGCTGGTTCATGCACCGATGGATGGGAGGCTGCCCGAGCAGCTGATCTGTGGTGAGATGGAAGACGGGGATGAGGGAGCTCTGCAGTGGGAAATTGAAAATCCTTCTTAACAACCTCCGTCACGTTCCTGAAACCCCAGCTACGCAGCCACAGGGTGGCAGATCACTGAACAAACTGACTTCCAATCGCAGTGGGGGAGGTCTAGATTGGATGCTAGGAAAAACTATTTCCCTAGGAGGGTGGGGAAGCACTGGGACGGGTTCCCTAGGGAGGGGGTGGAATCCCCATCCCTTGAAGCTTTTAAGTCCCAGCTTGACAAAGCCCTGGCTGGGATGATTGAATTGGGGTTGGTCCTGCTTTGGGCAGGAGGTTGGACTCGGTTACCTCCTGAGGTCTCTTCCAGCCTGGGGATTCTATGACCCATGAGCCACGTTCCTCCGGCCGTGGACGTGGGGCACAACACAAAGTGGTCGATCCACGGCAGCACCCCTTTTCCGTGATGCAGCCCTTCCAACACCCAACACAAGGAATGGATGCACACTCCCGGCGCACAGGTGCTGTGGATGGAAGCTCCATCCTTCCTGCTGTGTAGAGGGAGAGGCTGAGGATTGGAGAGGGGAAATGATTTGCTCTGGGTCACACAGAAACTTTGCCTTCCCCTCCGCCCCCCCGTCCCCAGCTCTGTACTGACTCTTCCAGGGCATGTTTGAGCCAATGCTCCATGAAACCCAGTATGAGCAGGTGTCAGTTGGAGCCTGAGAGGAAGCAGCTGCTGGTCCTACGTGCCATTCATGGTCAGCAGGGTACAAAGGGGGTGGTGCTCGGCTCCCCCATAGACGGAGGGCGCAGTGAATAGGCAGGAAATGCCTGTAGTCAGAGGGTGCCTGGTGCCACCGTGGTCTGCCTGCTGGGCCCGTCCTGCCCCTTTCTGAGGGACCAAGGATTCACAAGGGGCATGATGGACAGACGCCCCTGACCAGAGAGCCTGGCCCAAGCCCAGTGCCTAACCCTCAGGCTCTCCAGAGCTCATGTCCGGGGGTCTTGTGACCAGTAGCGTTCCCAGCCCCGAGCAACCTGCAGAGAGGGCTGCAGAGAGCTGCGTGGGAAGGCAGATTGCTTAAGCTGCAGCATGTGCATCATGTATCAGATGTAATTTGATATTAATTAGTGAAGAAAAAAGTAGCGGCATTATTGAAGTATACGTCTCCGTGTGCAGAGCTAGCGCTGCTGAGCTCCTCCCCGATGCACCCAAGTTAGGAAAACAAGCACCTGGTGAACCAAGCCTGGCCTTGCACGGGCCCTGTGACAGCAAACTGTCACCATGAGGGAGTCCCGGGCTCTGAGGATCTGCAGCTGTGTCCTTGCCTTTCACAAGCATGACACACACACACCCACTCACATGCACAAGTGCTCGCTCTCTCACACATGCACTCACATGCACAGGCACTCGCTCTCTCATACGCACTCATGCACAAGCGCTCACTCACATGCACAAGCACTTGTTCTCACGCACTCACATGCACAAGCGATCGCTCTCACACGCACTCACGTGCACAAGCACTTGCTCGCTCTCTCACACATGCACTCACATGCACAAGCACTCGCTCTGTCATACGCACTCATGCACAAGCGCTCACTCACATGCACAAGCACTTGCTCTCACGCACTCACATGCACAAGCCCTCACTCTCACACACACTCATATGCACAAGCGCTCGCTCTCACACACGCACTCACATGCACAAGTGCTCGCTCTCTCACACATGCACTCACATGCACAGGCACTTGCTCTCTCATACACACTCATGCACAAGCGCTCACTCACATGCACAAGCACTTGCTCTCACGCACTCACATGCACAAGCACTCACTCTCACACGCACTCACATGCTCAAGCACTCACTCTCACACGCACTCACATGCACAAGCACTCACTCTCACACGCACTCATATGCACAAGCCCTCGCTCTCACACACGCACTCACATGCACAAGCACTCGTTCGCTCTCTCACACATGCACTCGCATGGACAAGCGCATGCATGCTCTCTTACATACATGCACTATCACATAGACAAAGCCATAGCTGGCAAATCCCAGTTTGTCACTTAGCGGGGAAATGCCAGGAAGTTTGTCACCAGAGCTGGCCTCGGAGGTTGTCTGGCACCTGCTCTGTCGTGGTGGCTTTTCACCAGGCCTATCCTGGAGCCAGTGCGGACAAAGGCTGATTTTTCTGCACGCGTGTGTCCATTTCCGGCCCAGATGTGACATGAAGGCTGGTGCTAGGAATTTCCACGGACACATGTTCCTCTCCCTGCTCCCCTTGCTAACTGCTTCTCCCCTTTCCTGGGCTGGGGAAGAAACCTGGCTGCTCCCAGTCAAGGCTGCTTCAGGCTTCCCAATCAACTGCATTCCATGAGGGGACACTGTAACCAGCAACACACCCTTCAGCAACACGGAGAAGTTTCCAGCTCATGCCCATCCCATCCCAGGCCGCCTGACTGAGAGCAGAGATCCGCCCAGCTGGGAGCCCAAACAGCTCCCGGCACCTGCCAGGCGTCTCTGGCCTGGACTCTTGGCTCCCTGTGTGAGCACGGAGAACGCAGGGTGTGTTTGGACTCCGAGGTGCTGAGCTCAGCTTCCCTCTCCCCCTTTTTTCTCAGCACACAACTCCTGGCCAGGGAGGCTGCTGACGAGGTAACATCTCGAGGGGCCGTGGGTTCTGTTCTTTGCTTTCTGGGCACCCCCAGAGCTGGGCTCTGTCTGGCTGAGATCTAGCTCACAGAAGGAGCCAGAGAGTTTGTGGAGCAGCAGCGGCTCTTGCATTTAAATCAGGGTGGGGAACCTAAGGCCTGGGGACCAGAACCAGCCCCTAGGGTGCCTAGACCTGGTCCTTGAGGCGTAGGGCTCCCTCCCCCCACAGTTCCTCCCACAGGGCTGGAGTGTCAGCATCGGCTCCCTGATGCTGGGGGAGCCCTAAGCCTCGCAGGCCAGAGTCAGGCAAAGGAGCGACCCACAGGTGGGGGGAGGAAGCAGCTCCTGTGCCCCCCGTCTTGTCCCACCCCCACTTCACTCCTGTGCCCTGCCGCCCTCCCACCCCCAGCCCGCTCCTGCACCTTCCCTGCTGCCCAGACCCCACACCCCAAGTTTGCTTCCCGGCAGCCACCCCTCCCACACATTGAACCCCTCATTTTTGGCCCCACCTCAGAGCCACAAAAATCTACTAGCCCAGCCCTTCCCTCTCCCCCCCCCCCCCAAGCTCTGATGTGCCAAGGAAGTGTGGGGAGGGTCTTTCTGCTTCTCAGTCAGGGGCTCACTTGTGTGTAGCCCCCGACTGATTTTTCTGTGGGTCAGCGGCCCCCGACCCACAAAAGGTCCCCCGCCCCTGAAAGCCCTCTCGCGCCTTAGCCGGCTTCCCCTTAAAGATGGCATATGTCAAATGCTTCGCTCCCATGGGGGTCTAGAGAGCACAGCTCTCCTGGGGGGCCCAGCCCCACCCAGCCCAGCGCTGTGAGCTCCCCTCTGCTCTGGTGTTATGGGACCTGGGCCTCGTTCCCATGCCGAGGGCCTGGGCTGATGAATGTCATAGACGCGCCATGAGACCTGCTGGTCTGGGGCTCAGGACTCACCGGGGTGCCCTGATTTTGGGGGCCAGCCCCAGACATTCGCTCTGATGGGTAGCACAGGGTGCTTCACGGTGGAGGACAGGGGAAAAGCTGCTTCTCGAGGGGCTGCAAGAGCACGGCCTTTCTCTCTCCCCGCTGACCCACCGACTCCTGCCCATGGAGCTCTCTCTCCTATGCGTGGTGCACAAGCTTGGGGCGGCGGCGGGGGGGGGGGTGTTCTGGCTGTGGGGAAGGGGAGGTGTCGGGTCTTCTCCCAGCAGGAGCACCTCTGCTGTGCACCATGGGTGCAAGGTTACTGGGTCTGCCTGGGCACAGTGCTCCCCGTCTTGTGCGCACCCCACCCCCAGGGACGGGGACTGATTCTTCCTACTGTGGAGTCCTCAGCATGGCAGATTCCTGCCAGTACCCCAATGGTGCTTCCCCAACTGCCCCACCCCTGGACGTGCATCTCACCTGCTTCCAGAGCTACCAGGAAACAGACAGCGAACTCTGCAGTGAGTGGCAGCCAGTGGGGCTGCTGCCGAAACCTGCGTGAGAGTGAGCCTTGCCCGTGCCCTCCAACGGAGGCGTGAGCGCGGGTCAGTGTGGCTGTGTCCTTCCCAGACACTCAGCCTGCCTGGAAACCAGTGATCCCTGTGAGCTGGACTCCAGGGCCACCCAGCGGATTTGCCGAGCACCCACAGCTTGATTTAGAGTTTATATGGGTGGTGCACATTTTCACGTTCCTGGTGCATATAGAAAAAAATTATTCCACACATGCATGTAAAAAATCCACTTATGGGTGGAAAAGATTAGAAGGAACATTGCTTGTAAACCCCTGTGCCTTTGTCTTTTGGAAGTTGCAGGGGACTTGGACACAAGCCATGCAGGGAGCAGATGCAACTCTAACTCCCTGACACCTCTCTAGCTCCTGACCCATTAATATTGCCTCAGGTAACAGCCCCTGCCTCAGCAGAAGGAACAAGTGCTGCACAGGAGGTTTCTGGGTGTTGATAGAGGTAGGAGGGTAAAAACAGAGGGGGGGGGCTTTCTCTGTCTTCATCCCGCCCCTCCCTCCACTGCGGCACCTACCCTAAAACAACTTGCAGGGCCATCCCCAGCTGGCAGGGCACTGCTCCCCAGGGAGATGGTGGCCTGAAGCCGGCTCAGGCTGTGAGGGCCTCAGATATCAATACACATCAGCATCAGAAGGGCCATCCGAAAGACTGGGTATAAGAAAGCCGCCAAGGTAGTGGGAGGTGAAGGGCTGCACCAGGCCATGAGGCCAGACAGGACAAGACCTGCAGCAACCCAAGAAGGCCCCGGCGCTGGGATTCCAGCGCAGTGCCTCTGGCTCACAGCGGGCAGGCCGTGACATGCTCAGCCAGGCAGGCAGTCCTGCCCCAGCATGCATGTGCGTGCGAGGCCCTGCTGTCAATCATGCCAGCCCCCCCAGAGACTGCCCCCACAACGTGCCAGCGCGGTTCGAATGCAGGGCAGCGGTCGCTGCGCTACAGAGCCATGCGCCAGGCCTGGCCCCTCCATCCCGCCAAGCCTCGCCAGCCCCGGGTGGCAGAATAATGCCTCGTGGCAAAGTAACAACACCCAGCTTTGCTCTGGCCCTCGCCATGCACAGCCCAATCACACTCTAGATAAGGTTAGCGGCACTGTGCCCATTTTACAGGTGGGGACAGTGAGGCCCACTGAGGGGTGACAGCTGGTCTGTGGGCAGAGCCGGGTCTGGCTCGGGCAGAGCAGACAGTGGCCCTTAGAGGGTGAACCAATGTGATGTGCACGTGGCCGGCCGGGTGTTCGAGGCTGGCTGAGCAGGCAGTGAGGGGGTGACGCAATGAGCGATGGGGGCAGGGGTGGCTCAGCAGCCTGGTGCAGCAGAGATGGGGACGACATGGTCAGAGCAATGAGGTGCTAAATGGGCGGGGGGGGCAGCCTATGGGAGCAGAGAGTCACAGAGGATGAGGCCCTGTGTTCATCTGCCTGGGCAGAAAGGAAGACGCGTCATGGAGATCAGGCCAGGCTGGGTTTGGACAGAGCCAGGATGTGTGGGAGAAGGCAGGGGAGGAATTAGGCACTGGTGTGACAGGGAGGATGAGGATGCTGCTGGAGACTTGGCACCTAAAGAAGGCTCCAGCCTAGGCCTGTCTGAGAGGTGGCAGCCGGGGCCCTGGGTTCTTCACCACACCCGCAGTCACCTGTATTCCCCTTGAGACTTGGCTTCTGCATGCATAGGCATCCCCCTCTTCCCCCGGGGCATGGCTCAGGTCTCACATCGCGCCCAGTCAGTGCCCGGCTGGGCCAGGGAAGCTGATGATCCTGCTCCCATGGCCTGAGGCGTGTTACACCCAGGCTCAGAAGAAAACCCCCAGAGCAGATTTGCACCGTGAGTGCTACCAGGAGAGGGGGGAGCTCCCGGCTGGGTATGGACTAGGAAGCACCCCCACGCCTTGGGACCAGAATGGCCAGCTCCAATGGCAGCCCCGGCCTGCGAGTGCCTCAGGCAGCGGGCATGCAGCAGCCACTCAGCACAAGAGCTGGAGGCAGGAGGGGCAGGGCCGGGCTGCTTGCCCCATCACCTTCCCTCTTACTCGGAGGAGGCTCCTGGAAGCCAGCGACAGGCAGGGGCAGGGTGGGGATGGGGCTTGAGTTCCTGCTTTCTCCTGTCAGGCTGCCCAGCCCTCGCGGCTGTTTCCTCACCCCACAGCTAGCTGAGTCTGGGAGGAACAGCCTCATCTCCTGCCAGCAGCCGCAACCCCTGGAGCCATTTGTATTCCATTCAGTGGAGTCCCACAATTCACACACACACAGAGAAATTGCTGGTTTGGGGGACTTGCTGGTGTGGAACCAGGAATAACTGGACTGGAGCAGAGCTGAGAGGTGCCACATAGCTCCCAGACAGCACCCCAAGTGTCTCTCGCCCTCTCATGCGGTACCCCGGTAGCTGCGTGTGCCTCCAGCTGGCCAGGCGCACAACTGGGGCAACACAACTGTCCAAACCAGGGTGCACAGAGCAGTAGCCCGAGAATCAAGGGCTGGGGGTGGGGGAGCAATGGGAGCAGGGGCAGAACGGGCTGATATTCAGGAATGGTGGGCTAGTTCCACTTCAGCTTGGACCACAACACCCTTGGGAAGGCAGCAAGATGACATATGGCTTGGATCAGCTCCCGTGGGACTCAGTGAAAGACCCACATTGGCTCATGTGGGCTTTGCCTTAGGCACTCGATGTCTGAGTAAACCCAGCTCCAGAGAGTTAACTCCAAAGCTGCCTGTAAAGATCTAAAAAGGGATCTCGCAAAACTGGGTGACTAGACTACACAATGGCAGATGAAACTGAGTGTTGATAAACACAAAGCCATGCACATTGGAAAACAGAATCCCAACTAGACAGAGAAAATGATGGGGACTCACTTAGCTGTTAGCACTCGAGAGAGAGAGATCTTGGCATCATTGTTCTCTGAAAACACCCCCTCCACGTGCAGCAGGAGTCAAAAACGCAAGCAGAATGTTGAGAATCATTAGGAAAGGGGCAGATATTAAGACAGAAAATATCAGCTTGCCTTTATATAAATCCTTGGGATACTCACATCTTGAATTCTGCATGAGGTCAGAAAGATCTAGTGCAACTGGAAAAGGTTCAGAAAAGGGTTTAAAAAATGATTAGGGGTATGAAATGGCTTCCATGGCGGGGAGATTAATAAGATTGGGATTTTCAGCCTGGAAACGAGAGGTCTAAGGGGCGGGATATGATTGAGGTCAATAAAATCATGACTGGTCTGGAGAAAGTAAGGAAGTGTTATTTACTTCCTTCACATGACACATGGGCGAGGGGTCATGACATGAAATGAATAGGTAGCAGGTTTAAAACAAACAAAAGGACGTTTTTCTTCATGCAGCGCACAGCCAACCTGTGGAACTTTTTGCCAGGGGATATCGTGAAGGCCAAGACTGCAACAGCATTTTAAAAAAGAACTAGATAAGTTCCAGGAGGAGAGGTCCATCAACAGCTACTAACCAGGATGGGGTCTCCAGCCTCTGTTTGCCAGTAGCTGGGAATGGGCAACAAGGGAGGGATCATTTCATTCCCTCTGGGGCACGAGGCACCTGGCATTAGTCACTGTCAGCAGACAGGATCCTGGGCTAGAATGACCTTTGGGCTGGCCAGTCTGACGTACAGTCTTTATGTTCTTGTCTCTGCCGCAGGACCCCGCCACGCCGATCACACCACAGCGCCGCAAGATGGCTGCCAGAAAGCCTGAGGGGAAATGAACTGCTTTCAAACCAGGCCTGGTTTGCATGGGCTAGAAGCTGTTCCAGCCCGTGGGAACATCCTGGTTGATACGAGCCGAGTGGGTGAAACTGCTTTGACTCCCAAACTCGTTTCTCTCCCTAATTATCGCCCGAGCCAATATCTCCTGCCCGTCCCCTTCCCACAGCCAGCGAAGGAGAAAGGATCCTTCAGGCCTGATCCTGGCAGGCGCTAGAGGTCCACAGCTCCCACCGGAGCCAAGGGCCCACAGCCCGAATCGGTACCAAAGGTTCTGCTCTGCTCAGAGGAAACACGACTGAGCCAGGACGCTTGGCAAGCACGGGGCACCTCCTGGAGGAGCCGGTAGCAAACAAGTCCCCATGGCCATGCCAGACCTGTAGGAGGTGGCCCCAGTGTGATCAGTGTCTAGCCCTCTCTTTTCTGGAAGCAAGTTTTATCTGCTGGCCGTGGGCCCTGCCTCATTCTGTTCCGTGCTACCCGGCCACCTTTACAGCAGCCATGTTCGCACCCTGCCCCTGCCCCACACGTTCCTACTGTGTCAAAGCCTATTCCAGTTGGGAGCAAAATCTTGCATCTTTTTTTGTTCCCTTTTCACTTGTTTAATCCCCCCCCCCCCCCCCCCATGGATTTCTGAGGCAGGGATGCACCTGAGGCCACCTGGCCAGCAAGCAGAGTGGAAGGAAATGGGACCATCTTTAGTATCAGCTGGTGCTTCATTTGCAGGACTCCTTCCCCAGGATCAACATCCCAGCCTAGAGGGGAGGCAGGTTGGCTGGGAGGCACCGAGCCCCAGGGCCAGTCATATAATATGGGTTCCTCTCCGAGGCATGAGGGCTGAGAGCCCCTTCCCCGTTCTGTTAACACTGGGGATAGTCCTGTTGCCTCTCAAAACGTCCCGTCTCACTTTGGATTTTGCTCTGTGCTCGGGCTCAGTGACATGCTGGGCTAGTCAGATCTGGGGTCCAATTACCTACGGGATTGCTCTTCTGTTCTGAATTTGACACCTTTCTCTGCCCTTTAAGGCTAATAGGATGGGACATGCAGCATCTCTAGCCAGGCTGGATTTCATAGCCTTTTGTCATTCCCCTCCTTTCTGCGTTAGCCATCACTAACTCGGCTTATTATGGGGATTGTCACCTTCTCATCTTCCTCCCTTGCCGCTGAACCGCACTATTTCTGCCATTTCCCCCAGCAGGACTTTGCTCCTGGCCCTTTATGTCCCTTGTCCCTAGCTCTGCTCTGACTCCTTCCACTGACCTTTGTTCCCCAGGTCAGGAATCTTGGGAATCCGCATCCCTCGGAATTTGCTTTTCCTGTCCCATTGTCCTTCTCTGTTAACGCCTTTTTCCTGCCTCCAATGCAGGGCAGCAAGACATTCTCCTTAGCAAGCCAGAATGGCCCAGGGATTACCCTGGTCTGGGGGTGGGCAAAGGGACCTCTGCAGGCTGGATCTGGCCCACCAAGTGAGTTGATCCAACCCGTGGCCACTCCGCCACTTCCCCATCTTGAGGCCAATTTAGACTTGGGGACTGGGAAGCATGTGAAGTCTCTTTCCCCCACCAGGGGTGTGTGGCACCAAAGGGAACCACGCACCCCTGGCAGGGTGAGGTGGGGAAGCGCCCCGCCCCAGGACCTTCCCAGTGGCTGGGAGGCGTGGTGCTCGGAGGGGAGGCAAGGTGCCTCCCGAACTAAGGGGAAAGCCTCCCTTTGGCCCCCCTCCTGATGCTGCTACTCTCTTCCTTCCTTCCTGGGGGGGGGGGGATGAGCTGATGGGCCTGGGGCCGGAGGGAGCGCAGGAAGTCTGCTCACACTGCCAGGGGTGCGCAATGCCCAGAGGGAATCGCCAGCTGGCAGGGCAGGAGTGGGGGGCAAAGACTTCACGCACTCCCCCACCCCCAAGCCAATCAGGGTCTGTGGGCGGGGGAGCACTCCAAGTCCCCTGGGCTCATCCCCTTCCACGCGAGGCCCCACCCCTTCTGCCTGAGGCCCCGCCCCTTCTGCCTGAGGCCCGCCACTACTTCCAAAATTCATGACATGTCCCCCTTCAAAAATTATTGCCTCCTCCCCCCTCTAGTTTGTCCAGGGGCCACAGGTTCAAGCCCTGATGGTGACTTTTGCAGCTGCCCTCAGAACTTGAGAGCGAGGGGGCAAGTGTCAGTTTTTCCCTCCTTCTCTGCTCCAAAGGGGGTATGTTGCTGGTAAAAATCTTTGCAGGGGAATTTGCACCAACTCCTGAAAGCAGAATGGCTGTTAACTGCAGTAGCTGCCCCTGTCCTTGCAGCTCATTCCCCACTACCTGTGTAGAGCTCCAATCGCTCTTAGAAGGAGGGGCGGGGTTGTTAGGAATCTTCTGCAGGCAAAATGCCCAGAAGATCCATTTCTAAAACACACGTCCAGCCACCCCACAAACGTAGCGGCATCAGTGCAAGGAAGAGCAAAGTGCTCTGCAGCTGCCCCTCTGGACCATCCCCTTAACTTTACCACCGGCACAGCAAGAACCTATGCCCGGCACAGGGACATGCCAGCATTCTACTGCAACAGAGGAGCCCGAGGGAGCCAGTTTGCAGACGTGGGTGATTCTCTCGGGCTTGGGGCCTTTGCCACACTTTCTCATCACTCTACTCCTCTGCTCCCCGCCCTCAGAGCTGCTCCGGTGTGGAGCCAGCTCCCACTCTGCCTGCATTTTTCACCTTCTAGTGAACACAGCTGAAATGTCCCAGGAAAAAACAACAAATGGTCTGCTAGCACTTTATAGACTAACAAAACATGTAGACTAACAAAACACTTCTTCAGATGACCAGAGTTATGTGTTTGGGATATGAAAAAAATGATGCTCTGTATCCCACCCCCTTCCCTTTTTCTTTCTCTCCCCCCTCCCCTTCCCCTCTCCTATTTATTTTGAGTTTTCATATCCCAAACTCATCACTCCAGTCATCTGAAGAAGTGGGCTGTGCCCACGAAAGTTCATGATATCATCTACATGTTTTGTTAGTCTATAAAGTTAGATACTTTAAGGGAGAAGCAGTGGATGTGGTATACCTAGACTTTAGTAAGGCATTTGATACGGTCTCGCATGATATTCTTATAAATAAACTAGGCAAATACAACTTAGATGGGGCTACTATAAGGTGAGTGCATAACTGGCTGGATAACCATACTCAGAGAGTAGTTATTAATGGTTCTCAATCCTGCTGGAAAGGTATAACAAGTGGGGTTCTGCAGGGGTCTGTTTTGGGACCGGCTCTGTTCAATATCTTCATCAACGATTTAGATATTGGCATAGAAAGTACGCTTATTAAGTTTGCAGATGATACCAAGCTGAGAGGGGTTGCAACTGCTTTGGAGGATAGGGTCATAATTCAAAATGATCTGAACAAATTAGAGAAATGGTCTGAGGTAAACAGGATGAAGTTTAATAAAGACAAATGCAAAGTGCTCCACTTAGGAAGGAACAATCAGTTTCACACATACAGAATGGGAAGCGACTGTCTAGGAAGGAGTACGGCAGAAAGGGATCTAGGGGTTATAGTGGACCACAAGCTGAATATGAGTCAACAGTGTGATGCTGTTGCAAAAAAAGCAAACATGATTCTGGGCGGCATTAACAGGCGTGTTGTGAGCAAGACACGAGAAGTCATTCTTCCGCTCCACTCTGCGCTGGTTAGGCCTCAGTTGGAGTATTGTGTCCAGTTCTGGGCACCGCATTTGAAGAAAGATGTGGAGAAATTGGAGAGGGTCCAGAGAAGAGCAACAAGAATGATTAAAGGTCTAGAGAACAGGACCTATGAGGGAAGACTGAAAGAATTGGGTTTGTTTAGTTTAGAAAAGAGAAGATTGAGGGGGGACATGAAAGCAGTTTTCAGGTATCTAAAAGGGTGTCATGAGGAGGAAGGAGAAAACTTGTTCATTTTAGCCTCTGAGGATAGAACAAGAAGCAATGGGCTTAAACTGCAACAAGGGAGGTTTAGGTTGGACATTAGGGAAAAGTTCCTAACTGTCAGGGTAGTCAAACACTAGAATAAATTGCCCAGAGAGGTTGTGGAATCTCCATCTGTGGAGATATTTAAGAGTGGGTTAGATAAATGTCTATCAGAGATGGTCTAGACAGTACTGGGTCCTGCCATGAGGGCAGGGGACTGGACTCGATGACCTCTCAAGGTCCCTTCCAGTCCTAGTATTCTATGATTCTATGAAAGTGCTACCAGACCATTTGCTGTTTTTTCTATAACAGACTAACTCGGCTACCCCCTGAAGCTCCTGAAATGTCCCAAGTTGCTTCTCAACTCTCTTCTGGGGCCAGGCTTGCCAAGAAATGACTGACGCACTTAACAGAAGCTGTGGGCGCAGAGGAATTTGGCAGGCTTCCAGCCTTGTGATACACAAAGGACACTGCGAGCCCTGCTCAGGTTTTCAGCGCTCCTGATGGCTCTGAATGAGTTGTCCGGTGTCACAATATTTCCGGGCTTTCTCGGGGGCCTCTGGAAAAGGGGAGAAGTTTAATATTTGCAGGGGGAGGGCACCATGTTCCATGGAACGGTTCCCAAGCTGGGTTGAACAGGCCGAAGAAACCAAGCGGCCATCAGCAATCTTTGTCTTCTGGATACCACTTCATGAAGAGTTTAGGGAACCTGGTACCCATAAGAAATAGGCATTCACCTGGCTCTGGGGGGATATGAGGCACTTCGGTGGGTGTTCATGTGTGTGCTCACATGTTCATACATGTATGCTTATGTAGATACTTTCCTTTTTCTTCCATTCCCTGGAGGAAAAAAAAAACCCTTTCCAAGCACAGACTGGATTGAAGTAAAGAACCGGAGGTAACCCCACTCAGCCCACACCTTGCTCACACATACAACCACCTCCCCACACACACAGCTCCTGGCACATGCAAAAATACACAAACACTGCAAACCCCAGCCCCTGAAGAGGTTTCATCACTTAGCAGTAAACAATAATTAGGTGAGCGATGCGACCAATCAGCCCTGGGCACGTCCCTTTGGTAAAGAGACACTTTTTTAGCCAATGTCATTGCAGAGAGCAGTGAGAACTGTGGTGTCGGGCAGGGCCACTCAACTTTAGAAGCTCTGGGGGCCACAATCATATTCACAGCACATGTCGAGGGCCGCAACTTAAGTGTGGTTGCATGTACATGCAACTATATATGCAAATAGCTTATTTCACACTGCTGGGCATGAATACAAACATTAAGGCAAGTCTACACAACACACAGGCCCCATTTAAGTCAGTTCTGCTGATATTAATAAAACGCAATAGTTACCCGATTTCCACCCGTCTGACAGCACTTTTAATGAGCAATGACAGTCCAGGAATTTAACTACTAACACGCATCTCAACAGAAGTCCATTCTATTGATGGCTTTTTTGTTTTGGCTCCCATTTGTGGGCCGCGTGTTGAGCCCCGCATAAACCCAAACTGCACCATGGACTCCAAACAAACAGGCTGCGGGCTGTATGTAGCCCACGGGCTGCCTGTTGAGTAGCCCTGCTGTAAGGGCTTATTCAGCCTACCAAGGCCGTTAGCTGACAGGAGCTACAGCAGGGGTGGGGAACCTCAGGCCCAGTGGCCAGATGTGGCCTCCGGCTTGCCTGGATCCGGTCCCCCAGGCTCAGGGTTCCCCCTCCCCCAGCATTGGGGAGGAACGCGGGGAAAGTGTCTTTCTCCTTCTCAGTTGGGAGCCATGTCAGCTGAACTTTATTCTATTACAAGTCCCCATAACCTCTGTGCTGATAATTACTGAGCTCTCTCTCCTGCCGATGTCACTGCCCTGGGTATTTTTGGAGAAGTCATCTTTGGACAGTTTCTAGAGTAGCCGGTGAGTGTGCAGGGTGTGCATTGTGTACCTCTCCCATCCCTTTAAACCAGGGATGGGAAACTTAAGGCTCAAGGGCCGGCTGCAGCCCTCAGCTTTTCTGGATCCAGCCTCTGAAGCTCAGGTCTCCTCTGGCATTGGGGGCCTGCACTGGCACTCCAGCCCCCCTGCTACCCTACCGTGGGGCTGGAGCACACAAAATCTACTAGCCTAGGCCCCCCTAGGCTCTGGTGTGCAAAGGGAATGTGGGGAATGTCTGTCTGCTTCTCAGTGAGGGGCCACATCAGTGAGACTTTGTTTGGGGATTTTTTGCTTCTCACTTGTGTGCGGCCCCCGACAGATAATACTGTGCATGAGCGGCCCCAGACCCAAAAAAAGTTCCCCACCCCTGCCTTAAACATAACAGCAAACTGAGCACCTGCTAGTCGAGTGTCAGGAGCAACACACCCTTCCTGAGGCTGGACGCCATGTACTTTGTGTTCTCTAGCCAGGTACCCTCCTTGGCCACTGAGATTCCCTGGCTGTGGAGGTGCAGCGCCTGGCTGTGGAGGTGCAGCGCCTGGCTGTGGAGGTGCAGAGCTGACCCATCATCAGGGGATGTGCTGATGGCCCTAAAAGGGACCACACTGGATAACCCCTTCCAGCTGCCTTTGTCTTTCACCTTTTACAACAAGAACTCGAGCTCTGATTCTGCATCTCCTCTGTTTACGGTCACTTCTCGGTGCTGAGGGAGGATGCTGCATGCGAAGGCAGAAGACTTGTTCCCTAAGTCCATCCTATCTTGGTACAAAAGACTCCCAGAGCTTCTGCTCCTTCCTAGGTCTGGACGGCCTGATGTGTGCTCCAGCCGGTTACTGCTCTGGGGACCAGGCTCAGCTGCACGCTGCGTGGGTGGACACAGAGCTCAATTTGATGATCCCGCAGCCTCCGGGCTGTACGTGCTCATGCAAACACAGCTCCATCGGGCCTTAGGAAGCTGCCATTGCTCTTCGGTGTGCCTGAGAAGCTGGGACAGCGGACACCAACCTAGGGCAGCTCTGCCTGACTGACTCTCAGGCAGCCCCAGGGTGTAGCCCATATTCAGGGGTGGAATACCCGCCCTGCGGTACCACAGCCGACCTCTCCACTTGGACCAGGACGGGCCCGCCCCTTTTTCCTGTCCAGCCAATCGGGGCTCCCAGCTGAAAATTCCATGCTCCAAGTGGGAAAGTGAGTCCACACACCAAGTAAATTCATGGGCTCATCGCTGCACCTGCACCCTGGGCCACTTGCTCGCAGATCCTGGACCGGTCTCAGCAGGTCCCGCGCCTGCTATCAGAGCCCTGCACCAGCTTGGCCTGTTCCCTCTCCCCCCCATGCACTCCAGAATATAACTCGTATGGAGGCCAGTAGGGATGTAAAGTCCTGGTTAATCAGTTAACCGGTTAAACCATAGGTTTAACCGATTAAACAGGATCCCGCTCCTGCCCCTCTGCCACGCTCGGTGCCCCTCCTCCCCTGCACTTGGGGCAGTCAGCTGCCCCTGCCAGCAGCTCTGAGCGTAGGGCTGGGAGGGTAGCAGCAAGAGCTGGCAGTCCCAAATGGGGGGAGGGGGCAGTTCCTAATCTCTGCAGGGCTGGAGCAGCCCTCTGCCTATGGTAGGCCACAGGCAGGAGGCTTCTCCCAGATACTGGTTAATCAGTTACCTGTTCACATTCCTAGCGGCCAGAAGAGTTCTCAGCTCACCGCTTGGGGTGATTTCCACTGCTCGGCCTCTCTGGAGACAGAGGTTGCCCTTGAGCTTTGGAACCCAGAGGTTAAGCTGTGATGTCTGTGTACAAGAGAAGCAGGAAGAGATCTCTCCTCCCTAGGAGCTTCCTGCCTGCTAGAAATATAACAAGGGTGATTGCTGAAGCCACCAGGGGCACATTTAGATTCCACAGCGAGGGGGTGGCCTAAGAACCCGAAAAGAAGAGAAGACTTGAATGAGAAACTCTTGACGACGGCTTATACCGTACGTGGGGGAAACGCTTCCTTTAAAAACGTACCCGTGATGCTACAAGCCTTCACCCTTCGGTCGCTGCTCTTGTTTGCTGCAGGGAAGGGAAAGCAGAGCCTCTGCTGATCCTTGCTCCGTGGCACATTCTTTGCCGTAATGCCAAATGAGCAGCATTCTCCCCAGAGTAATGCAGCCTGAACCTTGTTTGTGTGGCCATGGCAAGTGTGGGTTGGAATACAGCTCGGGCTATTATCATGTAATGAACACAACAATTACTCTGTAAGAGGGAGAAAGGGTTAGGGCCAGCTACAGCCTTAAGAATAAAGGCTTGTTTGGAAGAATTATTCATGGGATCCCTTCTGTAGGTGGACGGCAGCAGATTAGAAGGAAACATTATCTCTCAGGGCAAGTTCAGAAGGGCAAGTGAAGCCAAACGGGCACGGGCTGAGAGTCTCCATACATTATTCTCTTTGCTCTGTAAATCCGGGAGAACAAAGTGCTCAGTGTAAAAGCTCACCAGGGCCTTTTCTTTCCCTGCAGGACTATGAAAGTTCAGCATGAGACGAAAAGGCACGTGTTGGCTATTAGTCCACTACAAAGAGCACTTGAGCCTAAAATTTAGAGTCTCATAAAAACATTATTGTCTATCCCGGGACATTTGTTCGCTAGGGCAACACGGCGCTGAAAAATGTGACCCTCCCGGCAGCTGTAGGCTTCACCCCTGTGGTCACGAGCTGGCCATCTTAGATGGGGCTATCCCAGGCCAAGAACCAGTGTTCCCTGTAAGCTGAGCAGGTGGGCGGCTGCCCAGGAGAGAGTCAGGTGCCCAGCTGATTGGCAGAGTGCCCACAGCTGACCACAGCCAGCAGCATGTGTTTCTATTGGTGGTGCACATCTGCATGTGCCATGGTTCACATACCAATATTTATTCCACACGTCAATGGGAAATCGTAGAGGGAACATTGCCAAGCACCCTTTTAACTTCACCCCAGCTGCTCACCTGATGATGGTGGTGAATGGCCTGCTCATTGCTAGAGGTGATGAATCCTACATGTGGGAAGAGTTGCTGATAAATGTGGTTTTCGTCTTATACGTCTCTTCCTCACTCTCTGGGATGTTAATCCCTGGGAATCCCTTGGGCAGGGAGAGGTTTGTTATGACAGTTGAATGTCTATGCATGGCTGGATTTACATATGCAAATAAGTGTACACATTCAACACTAGTCCCCGATGCTCGCGGCCCTCCTTGTCTCGGGTGGGTTTGGATTAAAAATGTTCGCAGCGTCATTATATAATGCCTGGCCTGCATGCTGACCTATAAGCCGCGCCGGTAAAGTGTACGGCCCGGTATTTAGCAAGCATGCTGCCTTGCACTGGGATCCTCTCTCAAGTCACAAGCTCCACCTGCTGGGTTGGCTCAGGATCTGGAGGGGGGAACTTCCAAGCAACCGTCTTGCAGCACCTGCTGGGGGTGACTCAGCTTGGGCTTGTCCCAGCGTGGTGCTGCGATCGGAATCAACTAGCCCCGCCGGCTGCAGCATAACCACCCTGGCGCTGGGGGCAGCATGCCAGCTAACCCTGGGGTAAGTCCCCACGGATCCCTCTGTACTGTCAAACCCACGTGGCCAAAAAGCTTGAATCAGGCTGGCCCAGAATCACCGGACTGGCTTCACATTGAGCAGCCAGATTCGATGCGGGCTCCTTTTTATTTGCCTTCTGCCTCATGAGCCTTCAGACCACCCTGGATGCTTTCTCCATAGCGACAAGGGCTCCGGGGGGGGGGGGGGGGGGGGGCTTTAAGGCAGGGGTCTCCAACCTTTTAAAGTACAAAATCACTTTCTGAATTTACCTCAGGATCTACCTCAAACCCAAACATCCCGACCCCCGTCTTTACTGAGGCCCCACCCTCCTTGCTCTGTGAAGATGGGGTACAGGGCAGGGGGCAGAGTGACATCAGCAGCCCCTGCCTCTGTCTCCCCCACCCTGCACAAGCAGGAGGCTCCCGGGGGGCAGCTTTGAGGCTCTGGGCAGGGGCAGCAGAGCAGTGGGGGGCGGGGCAGTTGAAGTGCTGGCACTTGATAGCCTCCCAGCCACACCAGTCAAAATCCAAACGAGTCAGAGGCTCCAAGATCTACTGGTAGATCCTGATCTACTGGTTGGTGACCACTGCTTTAACGGAAGCAATAATGGCCATGGCATTCATGACAAAATCATGAGAACTGGCAACTCAGCAAAGGGCATTTTCCCAGCAATCACAGTCAGAGTCCCAGAGGGATGCGCTGGGCTCACACTGGCTTAAAAGGCACACTGTGACCAAGCCACCTCCCCAGCTAGCAGGGAGCAGCTAATGGACTGATAACTGAAGGATTTAGGTGCCTCTGAATGAGCATCCCAGAGGAATTATTCTTTAAAGCGCCCCAGGAACCATTGCTGTGTTGGTCAGAATGCAGCTGGAGCCATTAGCCTGTGTGGCCGCATCTGAGTTGTGAGCGAGGCTGCCTGTTATAATGAGGTTACTGTAGTAAGCAGTCAGGACCCAGTGCGGAGGTAGCACAGAAAACTCTTTCACAGGGTGAAGCACAGTTCAAAAGAAAACTTGAGTGACAGATCCAGCATTCTGCGATTCTGAGCTCTGTGCCTGGCTAGTTCCACTAAGGCAGCCTGTCTCCAGCAGCCGCCGCTACCAGCAAATGATCGGAAGGAGGAAGCATGTGCTTGGAAAGGACTTAAAACAAAACTAACAAACACGTGGACTATATTATCAAGCCATAAGCCAGTGCAGGTGGGTAAGGAAACTGCAAAGGAAAATGCCTTTCTGAGGTCCTTCGGGGTGCGGGAGAAAATTCCATCCGTCAGGAGCTGCTGAGAGGTACGGCCCAAGTCAGAGCCCACAGCAGCCTTGAACTGGTTCAGAGTCCCAGGTCAGGAGCGTTTCCAGGGCTGGGAGGGAAAGCAGCTGCCCACCTCTCTCCGGATTCAGTTAAAAGGTCGCCTGAGCAAAGCAAGCCACAGGTACAATCAGAGCCAGGGCTTTCCCGAGAGAGTGCTTTAAACATGAAAGGCAGCCAAAGCAGAGCTGGACTGGGCCGGCGTGTGGCCCAACGGATAGAGGCCGCACAGGGATGGGGTGGATACACCTGCATGACAACAGGCACATGGATAAAACCGTTTGGCCAACGTGGACTCACGTCTGTGTGGTCTGCCACCCTCAGAGAAGGAGCTCTCAGCAGCCCAGGCCTTGATTACGCGTTAACCTCTGCAGTGACCAGGGAAGCGTGCAGCAGATAAAGCCCAGATATTCGGCCCTACCACTCTGCTGTTCTTGACCAGCAATGGCCTCACATGCCACAGAGCCCTAGACAAAGGTGCCAGCGCACAGCAAGGAGGGGTGGGTGCTGGCCACCCTAGGGGAACGAATGTCCCGCACTCTAGCTCCAGGGCCAGTGGCCGAGGTGTCACCATTGCTGCTAGGCACACTGTGTCCCTCTTGCTCGGAGAGGATGGAGATGCTCATAGGTAAGAGGCAACTATGGTCTCCACTTCAACCAGTCCAGCTGCAGCATCCGTGTAAGCCACTCGCCACAGCGCAGGGAGGGGCTCTCCGGGAGGAAGAGTCAATTTGCCTTCCCGAGCAGCGGTAGCTAGGGCGATGGAGAAACGTTTCTAATGGCCTAGTACTGTCTGCGCCAGTGCAGGGGCTTTCAAAGGACTGGGCAGTGGAATGTCGGGCGCTGGGTCTCTTGCTGCAGGTGATTAATGGGGGTTCTGCCTGTCCTGGCACCGCAGACTGCACTGTGCCCTACAAGCGGCCAGCAGCAGGCCTGGCTCCTAGGTGCGGGGGAGCGCACAGGGCTCCGTGCACTGCCCCTACCTGAGCACTAGCTCCACACTCCTATTGGCTGGGAACCTGCTGCCAGCTGCTTCTGGGGTGCATCCTGGTCTGCGGTGCCAGGAGAGGCAGGAAGCTGCCTTAGCCCCCCTGCTGCACCGCTGACTGGGAGCCGCTCAAGGGAAGCCCCTTCTGCCCCAGCCCTGACTTAGGGTTGCCAGGTGTCCGGTATTCACCCGGACAGTCCGGTATTTTCGCCTCCTGTCCAGTAAAAAAAATTCAGAAAATACCGGACACCTGGGCTATCCAGTGTTCTCTGAATTTTTTCTGGGCCAGGAGGCGAAAATGCCGGGCACCTGGCAACCCTACAAACACTTAGCACCCAGCCTCCCCAAGCTCCTCACTGGCCCCCAACACCCGCAGCCCCCCAACTCCAGCCCCCATGCTTACCTGGTTCCCCAAGGCTGCCAGCACAAAATGGCTGCCTGCCAAAAGACCTAGGGGAAGCAATGCTTCCTTTGGGTCTTAGTGCTCAACCGCTCCCCCCCCTTTTTTTCCCCTTCAAAAGAACTTTTTCCCATTTTTTGTGGGGGGGGGGGGGTTCGGTATTTTTGTTTCAACCATCTGGCAACCCTACTGACAGTCCCCCCAAGCCAGAGCCTTCTCCTACACCCTCAGCCCCACCCCGGAGCCCACCCTCCAGTATGTTGAATGGCAGGCAGCAACAATTTCCTTCAACTGGGTCAGGAGAAGAAAAGTTTGACAACCCGCCAGCCTCGTGGTTAGGTGGGCAGCGTGCTTTTCGCACCCCAGTGAGCACACATGACTCGTGATAGCCCTGGGGAGGTGCACCGCCCTGCTATGCCCCACCCACATTTTAATTGCTAAAGGGGGGAGGGTTCCACATGGCCACCTGCCCCTCTGGGTGGCCCTCCCTGCCTCCTCTCCCGCGCCCCCCCCCCCCCCCCTCCCGTTGTCCCTGCCAGCAAGACCTAGCTTTGCAGGATGGACATTGTCAGCACAGACCACCCCTAAGGGGTTGTCAGCCACGGGGCACCGACATGGCTCCCGTGACTAGCTGCAGTTGGCAAGGAGTGTTCCAGTCATACTCTTGTAAACCACCTATCCCTTCCCGTCCCTCCCAGGCAACTGAGATCAAGGCCCTTTCCTGGATCAGCACCCCAAGGCTGAGCCCGAATGAGGGATTCGCAGCATGCTCCCCGCATGCTTGTGTGAGGCTCCAGACTCATCGCCCCTGGTCTCACACAGATGCTCATTTCCTGTTCAGGACCAATCATTCCGTACCCACTGGGTTGCCCCTCCTGTGCAATTGAGACCTGACCCGGGCTGTCCGTGGGCCCAGTTTGGTTCATTTGTGCAGGACCCAGGCATCTCTGGAGACACAGTGGGAGCAGAACACCACGCTTGCCTGCAGCATGTCAGCTGAGCACAGGCCCCGGGGCCTAAGGAGCTCTCTTCTGATGCTCCCCGAGTCCTGCGGGTAGACAGCAGCAGCGAGATGGTTCAAACCGCGAAGGAGAGGCTCGGACTGACACAGAAAGCCAAACACTTGGGCCTTGTTACATAACGCGGCTCTGTTGAAACAGTGCGGGAAAGTTGCCCTGTCCCCATCAATCAGCTGCGCAGGAGGCTGCCCTGGGAAGGCGCAGACGTGAATCACGCCTTACTTCATACGCCCTGCGGCGCTTTCGTGCAGCCCTCCAGTTTTAAAGATTAATGGCGCTCGCAGAGGTAGATCATCTTCGCTTTCCTTTCAACTGCATTAGCAGAAGGGCTTTTCTGAGCCTCATTGTTGCGGCTTGAGTCTCCCAGGCAGACTCAGCCTCCCAGCTGTGGCCCTTCATGCTGCCACGGCCACTTGGGCCAGGGTAGATGGTCTGCTGCTGCCTCCTCTCTGCCTGGCACTTCCCACTTCCCCCTCTCTGCTAAGAGCCAGACGGGGACTGACAAGGTCCCAAACTTCAGTGCCGACAGCTCAGGAAAAGCGGGGGGAGAGAAACACCCTGACCAGCCTGGCCCATGGGAGGCAGGGTTTTGGCAGGCTAAACAGGGCGGGAAAGGCCTCACTATCGCACAGAGCTGGGGGTGTTGCTGAGGAGACTCTGAGTGGCTCAGGGCGAGGTACCCTGGCTATTTGCAGACGGTCCCAAGTCTGGGAGAACTGAGCCCCAGTGGCTCCGGCTCCATCCCGCTCGGTGGGGCTGTGCTGAGGGCGGGACAGCCCTGCCACAGGCGGAAAAAGCACAAAGCACCCCCCAGGCCTCAGGGAACAGAGACCCTGGCAGGAGCAGCCTCGCCAGGCGCTGATTATCCCCGTCAGAGGGGCTTGTGACTAATCAGCAATCAGCTGATTGCGCCTGCGACGGATGGTTCTGTAGGGCGGCAGGAGGCTCTCCTTCCCCAGCAACTGGGGGGGCAGACTGCGAAGGGTAAGCCCCCTTCCAGGCCCCTCCGCACTGGCAGAGGAAACACAAGGGGGGTTGTTAAGGTACCAAAGAATCGTCCCCTCTCCCAGTAGGGCGCTGAGGTGACACCTCTCAGCCACTGCCCCAGTGCATGGCCTGGGGGGGGGGGGGGAGGCAGGCACTAGGAACAGCCTCCCAAGGCAGCCTGGAGAGCTGCCACGCCTCCACCCCATGGCAGGGAGCAGGCGAGAGTGGCTGGCAGCTTGCTCCAAGTGGCTTGCCCGTCTGCTCCACCACCTCGCAGCCCCCGGAGCAGCACAGCAGGGCGGCCGGCGGCCAACGCAGGGGGAGCGGCTCTTTGGCCACTCCGGGGCTACAGCGGCGAAGGGCACGGCAGCGGCTGCCGAGTGAGCAGCAGGCGGCCATGCCCCACCCAGTGCGCGGTGGCGGAGGCTAACAAGCCAGCTGTGGGAAGGGCCCTGTGCCCCAGACTAAACGATGACTTCATGGGGAAACTGGTGGGGGCCAAAAGGCCCAACCTGGGCACCCGCGCTGCAAACAGAGCCCTCCACCGCTTTGCTCCTCCTCTGCTCCCTTGCCCCAAACCGTGCCGGGCAGGGCTGGCACCTGCTCGCAGCTGTTCCACTAAGGAAAGGCCCTGCCAGCTCGGGCTGGGCATTGCAGCGAGGCTCTTCTGTCCCTGCGGGATATTTGACCAGACTCTCCGATTCAGGCTCCTCTCGGATCCCTGAGGCTCCTCTCCCAGCCTCGGGGAACCAGCCTGCTGGGAGCAGCACTCCAAAAGGCCGGGGGTGGGAGTAAACACTGCGAAGGCGTTCGGAGCGGAAACCCTCCCCCCCCACTCCCATCCCCATTCCTAGAGCTCTGGGGCCTGTCCATGCTGATCCTAGGGTTACCAGATGGTTTAACCAAAAATACCAAATACCACCCCCCTCCCCCCCCAAAAAACCAAACAAACACTGGGGAAAAAATTCTGTTGAGAAAAAAAAAGACCCTGAGAGTTATTAAGAAAAAAAACCCAGCATGGCCCCTTTAAGAAATGTCTTTGGGGCTTTTTGGCCCCAACAGTCCGCCGGCAGCCATCTGCCCTCTTGTCTTCCTGCTCCGGGCCAGACAGCTCCCCTGCGGAACCAGGTAAGCACCCGGGATTTTCGCCTCCTGGCCAGGAAAGAATCAGAAAATAGCGGACATTGTAGGTGTCCGGTATTTTCTGAATTTTTTTTACTGGACAGGAGACGAAAATACCAGACTGTCCAGTTCAATACTGGACACCTGGCAACCCTTGCCTGATCCCGAAACGTGTACTGACCCTGCAGTGTGCCCTGTGTCTGGTGGTCACTGCACACTCCTTGGAGCAGAGCCCGTACCAGGCTTGGTCAGTTACCCCTGATGCCCTGTGCGGATGCTGCCATGGGGGAGGAGCGGGGCCCCAAACCTTCCCTTCCCCCACCCATCACTGAGGCCCCAGCCCCGCTGACACCTCTGTGCCTTCACCGCCATCTGCTGAAGGAGTAAACCGGATGATTTCAGATTAAAACCAAGGCCTCCTGAAATCCCGGAGAACAGACCGTCTCCTCCCTGGAGCCTTTCTTGGGAGTCACAGGGGCACAGGCAGACCCCATAATTCACTGGGTGACGGGACTCCCAGCACCCAAAGGAGTCTCTACACATGGGGGGGGGTCACTCCCTGGCTCCAGCGGCTGCTGCCCCTTCCCATCTGTTCCACCAGGGGCTCAGGTTGCCCTGGGTCAGGAACTGCGAGGGGGAAGTCAGCAATCCCATCCCCCATAAGGAGAGAGCCCATCCCTGCCGTGGCTGGGACAAGCTGTCAGCAGGCTGCTGGACGAGACGGAGGCATTGCTGTCTGTGGAGGAAGCATTCAGGCGTATTTACCCAAAGCTTTGGGCCTGGCACCTCAGCCCTGGCTCCACCCGTCCTTGCGAGGAAAGCGGCGTTTGCACCATGCAGGGCTGGGGTGGCGAGCGGGAGCACAGATGGGCTGGGACAGGCGCTGGAGAATCTTCTGGAGCTGGAGGGGAAATTGGAAGAGGAGCTGCCCTTGTGAGAGTTTCTTTTTGCAACACAAGAACTGGTCTGGCCAGCTCCTCGTTCCAACCCCCACTCGGAGAGCGCTCTCGCTGGCTCTCAGTCAGCTTGGCTCACTGCACCCCTGTCCCTGGGGGTCCCACCAGGCAGCTGGCTCTAGATCTCCTTTTCCCACGGCTGAGCCTGGAACGCCGGGCCCTGGATGGTCCCAGTGGAGGCATGCTGCCAATTCCCTGGTAGAATGGATCTGGCTAAGGGAAGAGAGTAGATAGCAAAGGGTGGAGGGGCTCCCAGCTGTGCCCCTCATGGTGGGTCTCTGCAGATGCAGATGTTTATGAGGAGGGGCAGCTTGCAGAAGGATGGGAGGGACCCCTGCTTGTTTCTCTCATGTGGTGGCCTCCAGCTGCCTGGAGTCGGGCAGAGACATGGCTGCCCCCCACCTTGGCTCTCGGGAGCCAGCCCAGGGTTAAATATATGGAGATATACCTATCTCATAGAGCTGGAGGTCAAGTCCAGTCCCCTGCCTACACTGCAGGACTAAGTACCATCCCTGATGGATTTGCCCCAGATCCCTAAATGGATTGAACTCATAACCCTAGGTTGAGCATGGCAATGCTCAAACCACTGAGCTATTGCTTGCCCCCCTGGAGCTGAGTGCCGCTCCTTCCATCTCTGGCCATGAGAATGTGAGGCTGGAGCAGTCTTGTGCTGGAAGGATGCAGAGAGCATGTGACCAAGGGGTGATGTCCCATTTCCCGAGGGGCTAAAGCTCATTTCCTCCCTCCAGAAGGACCCGTGTGAATGAACAAAGGATGCATTAGAACCCAGCATCTCATCTAGGGCTTAGCATGGGGCAGGGAAGGAGCAGCTTACGTCAGAGGGCCTTTATTTATATCGCAGTGATGGCCAGGAGTTGCATCACCCTGGCCTGCTCCCGCTGAGTGACCATAGGCTGTTGGTGCTTGTGGACATGGCTCTGGGGGTAGGTACCTGCATGGGGGTCTGTACATGAGGGTTGCTATGTGTCTGCTTGGACAGAGGCTTTCACCTGGGCCGGGGAAACCGAGGAAGGGCATGCTGCCCCGTGCTGCCTGCTCCATCTGATCAAGCCACGATGGCTTCTGTGTAAAGATAAACTGGCCATTGTTGCCAAAAATAAATGTTAGTGTTCCAAATCCACACTTCAATAGCACCCGCTCATTAGAGATGCATATCATTTGGCTCCAGTCCCACACCTTCCAGCTCGTTATAAATATGCAGTTGCTGCTGGCTCTACCCCAATCATCTCTGCAATCAGAGCTTTTAATTAGGTTAATTAAATTGTATCAAACCTCACAGGAACGCAGTTCACTGATGCTGATGAGGCAGCCAAAACAGACCTTAACTCCAGCTCTAATGAAAGCCCTGCTGCCTGCTGCAGCTAATGACAATGCATAATAAATTAGAGCTTCCCTAGAAAGGTGCATCAGGGCGAGGGCTTAAGTAAATGATGATCTATATTCACCAACTTACTATTTCTGGCTGCAGGTCTGCCAAGCCATGAACACCCTGGGACCACGTTCTTACTAAATAATGGATTCTGACTTGCTCAGAGCCCACCGTTCACCTCAGAGCTCTACATATGATAACAAAATTTAGTGCATAGCATTACCCGGCTAGCAGAATAAATATTTCCGTACTTTGCACATTGTGGCGGAGCTTGCTGTGCCGGGATGGGTGGCTTCTCCTGACAGGAGCTGCATCGTCTGTTTATGTATCAGAAACTCTGGTGTCCTCGAGTTCATTTGAGCAGAAGCTTTTGGCTGAGAGGAGGAACGGAACTTTGCACCCAAGTGTGATAAGAAAGCTTCTAGTCTGGGATTTCCTGAGAGTCTGACTGTGTTGTCCTGTGAATGGCCAGATGTCAGAGATCCAGCTCACAGCTGGCTCCCAATATACCCTGCCTGTGGGCCTGTGTGAGGAGCTGGGCGAATCCAAAAGGCAAATAAAAGTTAAGGTTTTATCCTGCTGCATTTAATAACAATGAATCACTGGCTTGTTATGCTGTTGCTGCAAACATGAATTACCAGGGTGAGAAACTAAGAGCCCTGCCACTGTTCTGCTCTGCAACCCTGGGCCCCTCACCTCACCTCAGTATAGAAGAAAGGGCTAGGAAGCTGCCACAGGTGTTTTTGCAGCTGGTTTTGAAGCAGTGTGTCCTATCACGAGTGTCCGTGCGCTGCCCTCAGAGCCCCCGAAAGGCACTCAGCACCTCACCAGGCAGACGTAGTTCCTGCCTGCGAGTTCAATGGCCGCAGCCTTTGAACAGCTACCAACAGCCCAGCCCCAATGGGGAGTTTCAGAACAAGTCGTGCAGGCGCTACCTGGGCACAGGCCTGTATGGCCTGTGGCTGAGAGTTGAATAATGTGCCGGGTTGACTGAATTAATCAATCAGGCCAGTGCAGGGAGCAGGAGGTGCAACTGTACCATCCTTCCCCTTTTCTTAGGCTGGGGGGGCAGGAGCTGGCAGCACAGCAGCAATCTCGGGAGAGGAGCAAAACTATGTGGACAGCCAGATGCTCTTCGGGGGGGTTGGCAGTCTCTGCTGCTATGGCTCCCACCCCCACTCTTATCTGAGCACCTTGTACACATTAATGCGTGTGCTTACTGCCCTGTTTCCACAGAGGCGGAACTGAAGCATGGAGGAATTCAGTGACCTGACCAAGGTCGCTCCAGGAGTCTGTGGCAGAGCCAGGATTGAAACCCACATCTCCTGAGCCCCACTTGTGCCTTTACTGCAGGGCAGGCCCCTGGCTTTTGGGCAACAGGGCAACAGCTAGGCCCTGATCCTGACTGAGGCTGGGCTGGTGGCTATGTCCCGGGGAAGAGGCTGCAGTGCTGCTGCTGAATATCAGGTATCAGGGCGATTTCTGTGCAGTGACTGTGAAATCCAGGCCTGTTGCACTGACCTGCCATCTGCATCAAGCTCCCTCTGGAAACGATGCCTCCGGGAAACCCATCAGATATGCTTACGGACGTGTGACTCTTCTCCTGCTAGTAATATATCGCTGCGGTTGCCTGGAGATAATCCTGCAAACATTTTAATGTACCCTGCTATTAACTTTTATAGGCAGTCATTATCCATTGAGTTCTTGAGCTTCAACAAGGAATTACACGAGATTGTTATATGGCAGAATATTATTCAGCATCGCCTGCAACTTAAGTCGTAACCTGTGGGGTATTTTGATACTTGCATTTGGCAAGCTTCGGGGAATTTCCTCACCAAGGAACTAGTTGGTTCAGTCATTGTTCTGATGATTTTGGTAGCGGAGCAGCAAGCAAACACCCTCCTCTTCTGCCCACTACTGTTATATTTAGAGAGCCCTATACACGGGCCATGTGAGCACCAGCCAGGGGATGTAAAAACTCACCAATTTCCCTCTCTCTGCAGCCTACATACCCCAGCTCCTGGCTGCTAGGTCAACATCACCCACAAAATGAAGCAGCCCTTGACATGTGGCCAAGACCACACATACTGCTACTCCTGCTCCTATAGTCTGTCCATCTTCAAAATGTTCTAAACCAGTGTTTCTCTATTGGTGCTCTATGGAACCCCGGGGTTACGTGAAGCGAAAGTAAGGGTTCTGCGAGAACGCAGCACTCCCCCACCCGCTCTTAAAGTGACAGAGTCTATTTTGGGATTTTGGGTCTTGTCTTTTTTCTTTTGTTTGACAAATTTTACCCTAGTAACCTTATGGGTTCCTTGAAATTCTTTTAAGCTGAAAAGGGTTCCGTGGCCAAATAAAATTGGGAAACACTGTTCTAGACAATAGCTGAGCACTGACTCCTCACCGTGCAGCCCTAGCAGCCACTGTTCCCCCACAGAGGAAGAAATAGGCAGGGAATTTGGGCAAGACCCTGCCCCGATTTTTGCCTTCCGCAATACAGGTTGAACCTCTCCAGTCCAGCACCCTTTGGATCTGACCGGTGCCGAACCAGAAAATGTGCCAGATCACGGGAAGTCAATATTGTGTAGCAGCATCACCAACACTTCCACTGCTTACTGGGCTCTTAGAAGACATTTAGAGGTAAATTAGAGCTAAATAACAGCACAGAACACTGAGAGCCAGGACTGGTGGCTGTAAACAAACTTTATGGGACCATGGGAAACTTGGCCACACCCATGATAAGTGGACATCAGGCTAACTAAAATCCTGCTGGACCACAGATGTTACCAGACCAGCAAATGCCGGATTAGAGGTTCGACTTGTACCATGCAAATCATACTAGGTGATTTGGTTCTTTGTAACTTACCCAAATTGCAGAGAGGGCGTGTGAGGCTCAGAATTCCTGACTCCTGTTTTAAATGCAGAACACTGGACTGATCCCACTGGGACACGCTGGCTTAAGTGTTGCATTCACAAGATCTTGCACAAGGACTTGCAGAGCACAAAGCAGAGAGCTTGCTGCCCTTAGACAGACACACAGACACATATGGCACATGCACACAATCAGCAAAGGGATAATATAAAGACAATGATATGCAAAGGGTCATGCTAAAATACCTTCTTTTCTCTGTTTATTGCCCTATATCTATCTGTAATTGTATCTGTATGCAGAGGCAGGAAAGGCAGGGAGGAAGAAGCTGGCTTCGGTGACTCCTAAAGGGACATGTGTCATACATGGCAGCAGGCTGCTTACATCCAATGTGAATCCACACATACAATGGAGCCCAAGACCTTCCCCAGGGAACACACCCCTTTGATTAAGCCAAGCAGCCCCTGGATGTCACTGCTCCAAATGCACCAGAAACTGCACTGACTAGGCTACAAAAGAAAAAACAAAACTCCTTCCCCTTTTCAACAGGCAGCCAGCTCTTAATTCTCCTGCAGGGCCTACACAGCTGCACCGGGAACTGGCCCTAAGAGGCCATGTTGAACCTGAGACAGTCTTTCCAGTATTTAATTGCCTGTATCTCTCTCTCTAAGCTGAGGAGTGGCAGTGCTGGGAAATGTACAGACTCAAGGAGGGAGGTGTCAGTGAGATAACAGGAACATCGCTTTCTTTAGCTGTCTCAAGTGGTGCGAGTGAAATTTTGTGCTGGTGAAAGATGCTGCGCTGGTGACCTAGAAGTTCTCTGCTGAGCACAGCAATGGCAGGGCAGTGAGCATCGTGCAGGGACTCCCAAGAATTCCCTTGGAAAAGGGACCAAGAGCCTGCTCTCCTGTGCATCTGCTTTAGTTTGCAGGGGAGATGGGTGCTTAAGTCCTAACTGCAGGCAAGAGTCACCAGGCTGCTGGCGAGCAAGCTGAAGGAGGGAGAAGTAACTGTGCTCGCACAGGGAGCAAGAGGCGCTGCATTCTCCCTACAGTCTGTACAGCTGCCAGAGCTCAAATACACTTTCTATAAAGAGCAATGTCTGCTTGGAATACCACAGACCTGCAGCTGAGTGCAATCATCTCTTCCATCCATTACTAACCTGCCTTTTATAAGACACAGGCTGCGCCTCTCTAGTCCGGCACTCACTGGTCCAGCAACATCCGTGATCCGACACCATTTGAGTTAGGAAGATGTCCACTTATCACATATGTGGCCAAGTTTCCCACAGTCCCATAAAGTTTGTTTACAGTCACCACTCCTGGCTTTCAGTGTTCTGTGCTGTAATTTAGTTCTAATTTACCCTTCAGTGTTTTCTAAGAGCCCAAGCAAGAGAGGTGTTGGTGATGCTGCTACACAATATTGACCTCCCGTGATCTGGCACATTTTTTGGTTTGGCACCGATCAGGTCCTAGGGGTGCTGGTCTAGAGAGGTTCAACCTGTACTAGAAACAGCTGGATCACTTCTAGGGGTTAGATCACTAGTTCATCACCAACCTTGCCTTGCCAATGGTGAGATGTGTGCCTCCCACTCCCACCCCCAAAACGATATTCTAAACCCTACACTCACAAACCACTGTAGCTCAGGCTTTTGCTTCTTGTGTGTGTCGATGCTTAATTGCCTTCATTTCTTCCCTTGAGGCTGAATGTCTGGTTTTCTTTTCCATCCTCTCTAATCTACATGAGGATGTACTTATTTTGGGTACTTATTTGGATTTCAGGCAAAAGAAACTTCACCTGAAAAGTAACCAACTGCAATATACTGGGCTCCCTTGATATCCATATTGAAGGATAATACATCTTACAATTTAGCCCCACACTCTACTATTATACATTATGCCAGAATTCATTAGAAATTTAATTTTTTTTAAAACTGACTTTTCATGCCTTATGCTTTTTGCATTTTTCTGAATACTGCCAACCCCAAGCATTCAATATTCAAGCAGATTACCTAAACAATAAGGAGATGCTTAAAATAAGTGCACTTTGCATTCTAGTTACTGGACCACTACAGGTTACATTTTGGCTTTTCTCCATTGCCAGGAAGAAACTTGCTTAAAAAAAATAAACCTGTCTCTCTTGTAACCGCCTGACTCCAGGAGCTGGAGTTTTAAGCAAAACACCAATTATCACAAGACTTGTGATAAATTTGAGTTAGCAACATGGGAAAATAGTTTCTCTTTTGTAAGTGAAAGTGACTGATCTGCTCCATTCACATACGCCAGCCCACCTCTGCCACTACATTGCTTCAGTTGCAAACACCCCCAGAAAACATTAACAAAAATAACAAAGAGCAGTTTCCCCTGGAATTTTGAACACTGGAAATGTTCCTGTTGGGAAGAAATGTTAGAACAGCCAGATCAGAGCTACATTGATGACAGCCCCAGAAACTTGCCCTCGACAGAATGGCCAGGCCCCTGAGGTTCTTGGAATTGAATACTAAAGGGATTCATGCTGGAGGCACCTGGCTCCTAGAGGACCTGCTAACTAAGCTGTTCTCTCAGCCAATGGCACAAGAACATAGCACCTCCCGATTCAATTAGAGACAGGCAAGAGCCACATTTTCTTGCTTTTGCAAATATAAAAGAAGCTGATTTGGGTTCCAGTAACTTCCCCCACTATGCAGGCTGGAGAACTGTGTGTGCAAAGTGCCATACAGAAGGCTGCGGCCAAGTGCAAAACGCTGAGGCAAACGGGGTGAGAGGCTCAGCAGTGATTGTGGACTGAGCATGTCACCTGCAGAATGTCCTTCATGCCAGCTGGGGGCTGAAATCTCTGTTGGAGAAGACAACTTGCTTTATTGCTTCATGTTCCGGCATGTCCTGGCACTGTGCTCATCTGTGTTCACAGGCCAACTATGCACATGTATCACTGTAGCTAGGATTCAAATATATACCTATAGCTGGGATTACACAATGCATAGTGTAGAGAAGGGTGGGAAGCATTAATTATGCCATTTATAGAGACAAAATGGCAGGAAGTGCTAGAGAACCAAACAGCAGGATTTTTCCCTGCCTCCCACAGCTTTAAATAACAATCCAAAGAATGCAAAAAACAAAACCCAGAAAAATCAGTCATCAATATGTTTTCAAATTAAAAAATGAATTCAACTGTGACCATATTAGTGACTACACCCGGATAAAAGGCAAAAAATTATCTGCCAAATATTTTATTCCAAAAAATATAAGTGGGTGACTACATTCTGAAACTTTTAATAAATTATTCACACCACTTTGGAAACTGGCAGATGTTTTCACAAGATCATTTAATTTTATTTGAACTACATGTGGTACATTCTGAAAAAGTTACCACCTTTTAGAAATACGTAGAGAGAGAGATGGAATTCCTGAGTTCCAATCCTACGCAAGTTTTTAAAAAAGTAATCTGAAGAACTTTATAAAGTACTAGCACATTTATTTTGCATTGCTCACATCCTTAACTTTTGTTTTTTTGGAAAAGGAAAATGTACATGATTTATTTAAATGATTGTATTTTTCCAACAGTATTATTTTGATGAAGTTCATATTTATTTTGGATTTCTTTAAAAAAGGGATTGCTAAAATTTTTCTATTTGTTTCCAGTTTTTTTAAATGGTAATTCCATCAAGTATTTTTTCTTCATCCCTATAATCTTCTTATAATTTGCTACGTTTTAACAAAAAAGGGCTATAGTTAATGCGGTTTGTAATAATAATTTCTAGTTTTCAAACCTTAAACATTGATTTTGCTGTGCCAGAACAGAGCACTAATCCCCATTTCTCTGTTTTAGCTCTTTTCTGTAAGATTTATTGAGAAGAAATCCTATTGCAGGTTTATCCTATTTTCTGACTCATCTTGGTTAAGTCCAGAGATGAAGGTAACTTAAATTTCTCATAAGTACTGTTGTATTAAATACCCCCACCCAGCATGGGCCCTCAGGGCAGGATGCTAGTGGGGGAGGTTACGAAATTTAAGTGTGGGGTGGAGTGCGGGGAGCTCAAGGCATGGGGTGGAGATGTGGGGGTGCAGGAGTCAGGGCAGGAACTATGGGATATGGGGGGGGTCAGGGCAGAATGCTGGGGCATAAGGGGTGGAGGATCTAGAGGTTAGGCGGGATGATGAGCAGGTCAGGACATGGGACTGGGGAGGTGCAGGAGTCAGGCTTGAGGGCATGAGAAGATGTTCAGATTCAGAGGTGGGGCAGGAGTCAGAAAGCTGGAGGTGTGGGGGGTGAGGGGCAGGGGGCACATAGAGGAGTCAAGAGGGGTTCAGGGCAGAAGGAAGGCCAAAGACCTTTGCACCCAGATACATCCCAGGACTGCTTGCTTTACCCTGCCATGTCCGTCAGGGAACAAGAGCAAAGTACACACCTCATCACACCCCTGTGCTCCCCAGCCAGAGTGAGCAATGCAGCAAGCTGTGCACTTCCCCCTCACTCCCTGACAGTGATGAAGGGGAACAGCAACATCCCATACAAATCTGTGGGGAGGGAAGAGCTTAACCCAAGCTGCCCTCCCCAAAGGGTGCTTGGGGGATGGGAGGCTTGGGGATGGGGCAGTCACAGATGGGGAAGGTGGGGCCACAACCCCTGACAATCCCTTTCATCTGCCTGGTGATTGTTTCTCTTCAGTTTGCTTTTGAGAGAACAGGCACATCCCATTTTCCTGGCCCAATCAAATGCTTACATTTCTTTCAGTTATGAGAAGAGGAAGTTGTATACAAAATGTGGTGGTCCTAGCTCTTACTGTTTGGGTTAGGAAGAGTTCTTGAACAAAAACACACAATCTCACCCTCTAAAATATATAGTAGATTCTGGTGACTGGGCAGAGTTTAAAGCGATGGGTCTATTTACCAAGCAGATTTTATTTCTCAATCATATCCTGAACATCACATCACACAGCAATGCACATCATGGTCAGGGCTGAGTTCTGGATAACAGTTGGTACCCCATCTCTTAGTATTCTGCCGAATAGTTCGACTGTGTGGAACGCTACTGCCACCTGCTGGGCCCCTTACCGTAACCTCATTTGTAGAGGGAATTAAATGATGAATGTGCCAGCAGCACAAAAAATATTGTTTTATTCATATTTAGTAAGGAATCTTCTGTGGACAAACATTTCCGCTAAATGCCAGAATAGTAGGTGATCAAAAAAGGTATCCATTTAGGAAGGACTTTCATCTGCAGAGTTTAATATCCATAGTTTAATCCTATTCTGTCACTACAGGAGCCAGGCCAAAGGTTTGGAGGGATGGCAAGAGGATCACAAACTGATGAAATCAGTATGCTTTAGAACATGCCCTGGTATTAGAGGGGGGCAGTTTGCTCTAATTGAGACTGTAATGCAGGACTAAAGCAGGAAAAGTCAGGTTCCCAAGCTGACTCTGCTCGAGCATAGCACATTAGGCAACTGCACGTGTTGCCAAAGTGAGGCACTTTGGCTGGGGTTGTCAAAGAAGCCTAAGGAGTGGGGTGCCCAAGTCCCATGACACCTAGGAGTCTTCAAAAGTCCAGCTCTAAATCCTTAAGTAGGTATTTTCAAAGCAGTCTGGTTCTCAAAGATGCTGAGTACTTCGAGCTCCGATTTCAGGGGCAGCTGCAGAAATGGCCTGCTTTTCACTGTGGTGCCTAAATGCAGATGCCTAACTTCAGGCACCCCACTTCTGCAAATACTGGCCCATCTCCATTTCGCTCTCCACAGAAGAGCGATGAGAGTGGTTTACACATCCCAAGGGCGTTGAGAAGATTCATTTACCTGTACCACGCTTTCATGATGTTCAGGACTAGTAGGAGGAGGTATTTTGCAGTCAGCACAATATGCAAAATTCATATCGGCATTTCTGCCCTAGATTCTGCACACAAAAGCATCACTAAGTAGAAAATCTGAGGGCAGTATTATCTCCACCACACATTTAGACTGACAACTGTTGCTGAGTTCTCTCCCCCATTAGTGGTGGATAAAACAAGCCTGCCAACCTTCCAGGACATTTTTATAGCAAGGACTTCATGTCAGTCCATTCTGGGTGTTTTTCTTCTACAAAACTGGGTGACTGGGCAACAAAGTGACAGCTGAAAATCAATGTTGATAAATGCAAAGCAATGCACACAGGGAAACATGATACCAATTATACATATGAATTGATGGAGTCTAAGTCAGCTGTTGCCACTCAAGAAAAAGCTTGGGAGTCAATGCAGACAGTTCTTGGAAGGCAGTCAAAAAAGCTAAGAATGTTGGAACTCATTAAGAAAGGGATAGAAAAGATGGGAAAATATCATATTGCCGCCATATAAATTCATGAATACTTCCACACCTTGAATACTATATGCAAATGTGGTCACTCCATCTCAAAAGAGATACACTGGAACGGGAAAAGATTCAGAAAAGAGCAACAAACATGATTAGGGGTTTGGAACAGCTTCCATATGAGGTGAGATTAATAAATTTGGGACTTTTCAGCTGGAAAAGAGATGATTAAGGAGAATATGATTGATGCCTATAAAATCATGACAGCAGTAGAGAAAGTAAATAAGGAAGTGTTATTTACTACTCCTCATGATACAAGAGCTAAGGATCACCACATGAAATTAGTAGGCAGCAGGTATAAAACAAAAGGAAGCAGTCATAGGCTGACTGTTCATTATGTAAGTCTTTGCCAGAGGATGTTGTAAAGGCCAAGACTATAACAGGGTTCAAAAAGAACTAGATACATTCATGGAGGATAGGTCCATCAATGGCTATTAACTACGATAGGCAAAGATGGTTTCCCTAGCCTCTGTTTGCCAGAAGCTCAAAATGGGGAACAGGAGATGGACTGCTTAATTACCTGTTCTGTTAATTTCCTGAGAGGCACCTGGCATTGCTCACTGTGAGAAGACAGGACTGAGCTAGATGGATGTATGGGCTAACTCAGCATGGCTGTTCTTATGTTCATCACTTGCTCCTACACCAAAGTTTTTTACTCCAGCATTTATGTTGCAGCACCTCAGTTATATCAGTACAACTGTTGTAACCTATGCTTGCAAAATTTGTCACATCTACACTAAAGTCTAAGAAACAAAAAGTCAGCGCTAAGAGCAGCCACAGGGTTCCTCTCATGTGCACTCAGTAGTTGTGAGTCAGGTTAAAGGGACAAGAGACAGTGAATGTACTCAAACAAGTACAGCTCCCAAAGACATCAACTAACTGTCCCCATGTGAATTCACTCTCCAAGCACTCAGACACCACCGCAATGAGCCAAGTATACACAGAACAGGATGTCCCCCTGCCCTGCCTCTCAAGTTCCCCTTCTATGTATCAATCTAAGGAATGCCTATGCTCAGGCTCAGTTTGGGAATTTCCCCCAGAGCAAACAGTGGCCTTTTAGAAAGCTATAAGATACAAGAAACAAAAACACAAGCTAGCAAATTCATGTAAGCCATCTGCAGTTGTGTTGCACCTACGGCTTCCTTGGGAACTATACAGTTATTTATAGGGGATATAGAGACACAGAGCTAAGCCTACCTATTTCTGCCTTCACACTGCAAGTCCCAATTGCTCCGTTTAACTCCACTGTGTCAGCCTGGGACCAGAGAAGAATATTGATTTAGCAATGTCCCTCAAAAGTATTATAGTAAAATAAATACGAATAGACAGAACACAGAAGTCAAACAAGAGAGGAAAAATGGAAGGAGAGAGATGCAATGGAGAAGAGAAAGTAGATACTTAGAGAGAGACTGATCCTAGACTTTTACTATCTAGATTCTAGAACAGTACAAGATCACAGGTCTTGCTTTAGCTGCAAACTTTGTCCCTCTCGCTGGCCAGGACCCAGTCTTCCCTTTGTGTATTGTGCACACAATATGCCTATCAAAATGTAGCTACAAGTTCAATATTTCTCTTAGGGTTTCAACATGGCATCTGGACACCTCTTCTGGTGTTTCCAATGTGTAAATACCAAAACTGAAGCAGAGGTCTCCTTGGATTTATTAAATAGCATGTACTGTAGTTACAAATATCAACAGGGCTTACTTTGACAAAACATTAAACTGCAATGAAAATAAGCATGATACTGACAAAATACCAGCACTTCTCCATGAGGAGCAACATATTCATGATGCCAACTAGATCTACACTAGGATATCAAAACTATTTCACACACAAAATTATCGTTTCCGTTGGAATTTGAATTTGTAAACAGCTGGGCTATTTACAGTTTCTTTCTTCACCTTCACTTTGTAAGTTTTATCCTGGAAACAAAAACAAAACAATTATTTTCTTTACTATCAAATGATGAGAGAAACATACCGTAAGGGGAGAAAATGAAAGTACAGATGGAACTGAAGCTGCAGATTAGGTTCAGCGAAAACTGGACAATTCCTAATCTTTAGTGGGCAGAAGATATTTTCATCTGCTCTTTCATCTCTAATTGTGGTGTTAGCCACAGAACCTGTTCTGTGACTGACAAGTGCCCACTGACACTGGAAATCTCTTTCAGTAACTGGAATTTTGAGGTATTGACACAGTACTTTACAATACACTGAATAAGCTCCAAAGGGAACTGATTCTCTGCCCTAAATTTAAGGACCAAAAACCCAAATGAGAACAATACCACATAAACAAGTTCTGTGCTATCACCTCATAGGAATGCTTCTTTTATAAGCTACTAGAAACGCTCTACAACACGAAAATGCCTACATATACAACCTGTTCTCAGCTCTAAAACCTTGAACAAGCAGAATCCAAAGAACAAGAGTTAAGTCTTTGCTCCCTTACCAAGAGATCTTTGCGTGTCTGGATCTTCTGAGCAATAATAAACATCTCCTTTTCACGCTCAATCCGCTGTTTCAGAAGACTGTACTGCTGCTTTCTTTGCTGTGCTAATTTCTGATGGAGGAAAAGAGCATTTCTTAGTTGAGCAAAAAAGAACAAGAAAAATAGTTTCTCGTGCTCTACTCATCCCAGGTTGCCACAGATCACACTTAGGGTGATTATTTAAGTTTTTGATTAAACAAAAAAACACAAGTTCCACAAATAAGGAGTTCCATTATAAATAGCCAAGACCAACTTTTTGGTTGCTTCCAAAAGGCTCATTGTTTGACTCCTTGACTCTCAGATGAGATTTCTTTGCACATTCCTAGCAAGAACATAAGAAGTTAACACCTGCAAGATCATTAGGACAACGGATCTCTAGGTCAAGTGTGGGAAACCTTTTTTGGGTTGGGGGCTGCACACAAGCAAGAAGCCCAAAACTTTCAGTGACCTCACGTTTCCCTCCCACATCTGAGCCTAAGGGGTCCCAACCTAGTACATGTTGTGTACTACAGCTGTACAGTGGGCATCAGGGGGGCTGGCACACCAGTGTGGGCTTCCCAATGCTGGAAGAGGGAATCCTGAGCCTCTGGAGCCAGTACCAGCCAAGCTGGGGGCCACATTCAGCCCCCAGGCCTGAGGTTCCCCACCCACCCTTGCTCTAGGTCTTCTAAGACCACATATTTGAGTTGGCCCAGGAGGAATAACTCCTTTATGCAAAAGCTCTTGCGCAAAAAGGTGTGCATGGATAGGCAACAGTTTTTTTGCACCAAAAAAACTATCAAAAGCACAGGTGCCCTGGTGGCTATTCTATTAGGCTATGTCTAGACTACATCCCTTTTTCGAAAAAGGAATGTAAATTAGACATATCGAAATTGTTAATGAAGCCGGGATTTAAATCTCCCGCGCTTCATTAACATAAAAATGGCTGCCGCTTTTTTTCGGTATGGAGCTTTGCCGAAGAAAAGCGGCAGTCTAGACGCGGATCTTTCGAAAAATAAAGCCTTTTTCAAAAGATCCTTTATCCCTCGTAAAATGAGGGTTACAGGATCTTTTGAAAAAGGCTTTATTTTTCGAAAGATCCGCGTCTAGACTGCCACTTTTCTTCGGCAAAGCTCCATGCCGAAAAAAGCAGCAGCCATTTTTATGTTAATGAAGCGCGGGAGATTTAAATCCCGGCTTCATTAACAATTTCGATATGTCTAATTTACATCCCTTTTTCGAAAAAGGAATGTAGTCTAGACATAGCCTTAATGGCAATCAGAACTTTCCTGAGAGAGCGCATCCATGCAGTCTGGACGCTCTCTGGCGCAAAAGCACATCGCTTTTCTGCTGCACTTTTGCAGTGTGGATGCGCTCTTGCACAAGCAAAAAGCTTCTTGTGCAAGAAGCCTGCAGCGTAGACATAGCCATTCAGAGGGAAAAGGGCCACCAAGACCAGTTCCTGAAGCCAAGATTCTCCAGGCAAACAGTGGCACACCTTATTTGGCTTAACTTGTGAGCACTGATGGGCTCTAAGCACAGGGTGGTATGGCTGCAGGTGTGATCTTGTTAATATAATTGTATAGGACAGATCCCAACATGTTTACAGTGTGACACAATCTTTGGAAGAGGAGAAAATCCACCAGCTGAAAGTAATCCAACCACTTTCCTGCCAAACCAGAGTAAAAGGGTTGGTAGGAGGGTTGGTAGGAGGGGAATGTTATCTGACACCTGACTTAAGAAGAATATGCTGCAGTCTTATCAGCAATTTTAGACACTTTTATTTTTACCTTATTGCACATACTGACTCAAGCTTACAGGACTGCCCAATATAGCCAAACTAATTAGGAGGCATTTATACTGCTAAACCCTTGCTTGGGGGCTTCTGAGAGAGAGAAAGTGCTATGAAATTAAAACATCAGGAGCAAAGCTGACGCTGTGTAAGCAATTCAAGCTGGAGAACAGAGGCCCACGTGAAACACTTTAAATTAAAGAACAGCTAGGAAATGAGACTTCAGATTAAATAGCTTCAAGGAAAAGAGGGAAAGGCAGAGTACTGGATCACAAATCCCATTGTGTTCAAAGGAAAGAGAATCCAAGTATAAAATTATTAACCAAAAGGCATAGAAATAAACAGAGAGAAACCTCTGCAAATGTCCAGGGTATCATGATTGCCAGGTGCAAAGGAAGAAAAAAAAAAAAAAAAAAAAAAAAAAGAGGGAGAGTCTTTATACTAGAACTGCCCATTCCACAGGAAGCTGTCCCACTGAGAGCTACAAGGTTATTTTTGAAGTGCTCAGATGCAACAGCATCTCTTATATCTCAAACAAACATACAAACAAACATCTCCCCATCCCAAGGGTTCTTGAAATCCTGGACACCCAATTAAATGACGTTTCTATAGGGAATACAGACAGCAGTAAAATATCAACTCTACATTAAGGATGTGAACGACTAGCAAATGCTTATCAGATAATCAACACACTAGTCAACTAGTCACTCCCCCCGCCCCCTGCTGCCTCTATCAGAAAGCAGGGGAGAAGAGGGAGTGGTTCAACGTATCGGTACGGCGAGGAGCCCGGAGCCAGACCCTGGGCTCCATGCAGCGCTGCCGCTTTGAAACGCCAAGAGAAGCACGGGGCCAATGGGGGACTGCTTGAGTCCCCCACTGGGCCCATGCTCCCCGCAGTGCTTTCCCCTTGAAAGTGTAGCAACAGCCCAAGGGCGCCCTTATCAACTAATCGAATAGTCAATGCAAATTGTATCGACTATTAGCCAATTGATTAGCCAATTAATCTAAATTTAACATCGCTATTCTGAATATGGAGTCACCAATGCCTCTATCTGTACTTCAATCTATATTTCCAGTTAGCACTTTTGGAGTTGATACTAACAATAACATCAGATGAAGAGAACTAACAGGGCTGTAAGAGAGACCAAGAAAAAACAAGTCCATCATCCATGCAAGTCTTGTAAGATGTAGCACAAGTGCCCTTTACACTGCCCTGAGCAAGATACAGCCCCCGGGTCGAATCCAGCCCGCCAAGCCACCAGATCTGGCCACTGGAGGCAGAGGGGAGCCCCAAGACAGGCTCCCCTGCTTGCCCCACAGCCCCGCGCCCTGCAGAAAAGTGGCTGCAGGGCTCAGTTTCTGTTTTGAAACTGGAGGGGAGGGGGGAAATTTTAGGAGCCGCCTTGCCCCCAGCACATTCCGATTGGCCTGTTTCAGGCAGAAACCAGCCAATGCGAGCTTCTTGTTAGACTAACAGGCAGCTAAGAAGAATCATATCCCCTCTCCTGGGCTCAGATATTCATGAAGCACATGGTCAGGTAAGCAGGCTGGCTGGCTGGGAAACATTTTAAGCTTTGCATGCAGACAGGCTAGTTTGGCAGCTGACAAGTAAGTCTCTTGGCCACAGCCCACTTCTGGCACCCCAACCCTTTCCTGCCCCAACTCTCTGCCCCCACACTCAACATACCCAAACCCTCTGTCCCCATCTTACACCCATATCCCCTCCCACATCTAGCACCCCAATTTCCTGCCCCAGATCACAATCCCCTCCTACCCTAGGTGACATCCCAAACCCCTGTACTCCAGGCTCATGCCCTAGGTCACAACCAACTGCTTCATCCCAAATCCCTCCCAGACTCCGCTCCCTTCTGCACCCAACCTCCATTCCAGACCCCATATCTCCATTAATGTAACGAAACTGTGCGGCCCTCGACCACTTCCCAAAATCTTGGAATGGCCCCCCCATCAGAAATTATTGCCCACCCCTGCCTTAACATCAATTGAAACTGCCTTCTTCAGGGAGCAAACCACCAAAAGATAAAGTTTATAGGCAAGACACACATTCAGCAGCATAACATGCACCCATTCTATGCCTCCTTCAGGCATATACTCTGCCAATACAGCTCAAGCCTGATATCCAGCAACATCTTTCTCCTGTTCTGGAAAGAAAGGACTATTTTGTCCAGTTTTTGCAGTGCAGACAAATTTCCCTAATTGATCAGGATGTAACAATCACTTTTCCACTTCTGGTCTTAGGGAAGATTTATTCACAGTATACTAGCTGTGAAAGGGTGGCACCATGAGTAGGGATACCAATCAATCACGGATTCTTAGTCACTGTGCCTCCTAACACCGGCACTACCACCAAAGCACCTCCTTATAAAAGCAAACTTGTTCACCCAGAGAACGTTCCAATGGACTCTTCCTAGTGCCCATTACATTTCAAAAAGTGAAGCGTAAGGACCCCATTTGCTACTGAATGCTACATCACGACGGGTGGCTACACAGTCTACCTTTAAATGGGCAGGATGAGTGGCTCCTTTTACTGTTTCCTTCTGGAGGGTTTCAACGGTAGGTCGGTTATACACTCTGTTGACTAGCTCTGGGTAAGTATTCAGGTGAGTTGCAACATCAAATTCTTGAACTAAAAAATATTTTAAAAGAGTTTAAGATTAGTAACAAGAGTTCAGCAAAATTTATTGCATTAGATTCAGCATTTCATCCAAATAGGGGCTTATACTGGTTAGAAGATGGAAAGCACCTTTTGCCCTCTGCAGGTGTGAGGTCCAGACTAACTTGCTTGAGGAAGTGGAACAATCCATTTCCTTTACTATTCAATAATGAGCTCAAGAGTCTCAGATAAGTTACCATTTCTGAAAAAGGACCTTCCTCCCCCAAGGAAGTTTTGGAGGAACAACCACACAATTTTAAAGATTTGAGCAAAGCCCAAAAAGAACTGAAGGGAAATTTTTTTCCCACTAAATAAAGCCCTAGTCTTACCTTCTTTTTTGGTATCAAAAAAGAATACGTGTTTGTTAGGTTGCTTTTCCTGAGCGTCCAGCAGGTGGAGCTCTGATTTCATCTGCTCAATTTTCTGTGGGGAGGTGGGGGAGAAAAGTTAGCCTTCAGAAGTGGGAAATGCTTTATTGAATTCCTGTTTGTGTCTCAGCAATAGATATTCTTTTAGTATCTAAACTCTTCATTCCTTTTAATTCTTTTGTAAACAGGTAACAATTAGACTAGTCTATTGTTTACATTTGTCTCTTTAAATTCTCCTTGAATTGACAAGTTTTTAAAGTAATTCCAAGTACTAACCCTTCTCAAATGTGATATTTTCCTATTTTTCTCTTCCATTTGCCATGAGAAAGCCACACAAACAAGAGGAAACTAACCAACCATACAGAGAAAAAGAACAGGAATGACTATTCTCAAAATACAAACAAAGACATGAAGGAAAAACTAAAAGCAACAATACTTTTATTTCTCTAGTCTCTCATTACAACAATTTTAGGTGTACTGTAACCAAAGCAGATACATTTTCAGAAAGAACTTGATCTAATTTGATGGCATCCCTTTAAAACTAAACAGCTTTTCCCGTATCAATAATCTTCAATTTATGCTAAACATCTGAAATGTGGGCGAGCATTTAATACCTGAAATCAATACGTTTTGCCATAGTTTATCCAATATACCATTTCATCTAAGTGACAGAGGAATTTAGGATTCAGTTTCAAAGACCCCCCCCATATGCAAGTGAGTTATATCGACATTTCCATCTGTCATCTCTTGTATGGCTGAAATTTGACAAAAACAACTACCAGCCAGTGGGAAAAAGCAAGTGAAAACATAGTCATTATGAACAAGCACAATGATAATGAATGTCAGTAAAGACTATTACCTTGGCCTCTGCCACTCTTTTCATTTCCACATATTTGAGGTCCTGCGTCCTCATCAACTTCAGTTGTTCCGGAGTCACCTCTTCCTTTGGCTGCTTAATTACATGAACTCCATCCTAAAAGCAAACGAAGTACATGAACTACAGAGATGAACACACTCCTAAAAGTAAGCTACTAGGACAGAGGAAGAGCCTCTTATGCTCTGCTCCTCTAATAAAGATTCCAGACAATAAAATTAGCATCTCTGCTGATATCCAGAGCAGGCCACTCTACAGCCAGCCACTGTGGATACCAGGCTATTTAGTCCTTCATAATTTTTTTTAAAAAAAAGGAAGGAGGAAAAGGCAGAACAAACCAACGTACCCATTACCCAATACAGAATAAAGCTACATTGCCTGGATACAACAAACCAGATTCTCACCTGGAGCTGCACACGGGTCATTTTAAAATAAAACTCATCAGGATTTTTCTCCAGGGCTTTCTTGCGAAGTGCTTTGAGCACATTCTGTTTCTTGTGATAGTCACTGAAAAACAAGACAAAGTATTCAACACCATCTGCATTCACATCAAATGAGACACTAGATCCTTAATAATGATTAGAGATGTCAATTGTCCTGAATTAATGCCTGCGATTAACACAGGACAGGATCAATGCATCAATTTTTTTAACACGTTAATCGCAGGTATTAATGCTGCCCTGCCCCTTTGAAGTGGGGCTCCAGCACTTCACAGGGGCAGCATAAGCAGAGCTGGGGATCAGCTGGAGTCCCCAGCTTATCCCAGGCTCCTAATGCACTGCCCCTTGGAAATGCTGCCATGGCATTTCCCAGGGGCAGTACTGCATGGAGCCTGGGGTCAGGTGGGACTCCACCTGACTCCGGGCTCCATGCAGCACTGCTCCATTGAAACACTGCCGCAGCATTTCAAAGGGGAGGTATGCACAATTAATCGTGATTAAATTTTTAATCACTTGACAGCCCTAATAATGATGCTAAATCCTCAAAAGAGTTGCAGCTTTGCAACAGCACAAAAGGCATTACAAATAGTACCAGAAAACGCTTATCCACTGGACTTATTCCTTTCACCAAGCTGCCAAAAAGATCATCTCGATGTGTGTGCTAAAGAGCTAACAGAGGCACACTCACTCTGCTCACAAAGTCGGAACCCGCAGACCTGCAAGAAATTCCACCACTAACTTCACCAAAGAAAGGGGTTTTTTTGGTTTTGAAGTTTGGTGGTAGTCACAATAACTGTAATTGTAGTGTCTTCTCCCTCCCTATCTGTGTTGTCTTAGAACTCAACACATAATTGTTTTTTGTCACTGAAACTGGGCATTTTTCCTGACAAAAGTCATATTGCAGTGTGTATGCTGTGTAAGGCAGTTTTTGGCAACAAAATCTGGTAAAGCAGACATGCCTTTAAGAAGCACTATTCCACCACCTCCCCCCAAGTGTCTATGACTATCTCTACCCTCTTAGACTGTGAGGGACTCCAAGAAGATCTCACCAAACTGAGTGATTGGGCAACAAAATGGCAAATGAAATTTAATGTGGATAAATGTAAAGTAATGCACATCGGGAAAAATAACGCCAACTATATGTACAGTATGATGGGGGCTAATTTGGCTACGACAAATCAGGAAAGAGATCTTCGAGTTATCGTGGACAGTTCTCTGAAAACTTCCACACAGTGTACAGCGGCGGTCAAAAAGGCAAATAGGATGCTAGGATTTATTAGGAAAGGGATAGAAAATAAGACCCAGAATATTTTACTGCCCCTGTATAAAACTATGGTACGCCCACATCTTGAATACGGTGTACAGATGTGGTCTCCTCACCTCAAAAAAGATATTTTGGCCTTGGAAAGGGTTCAGAAAAGGGCAACTAAAATGATTAGGGGTTTGGAACGGGTCCCATGTTAGGAGAGGTTAAAGCAACTGGGACTTTTCAGTTTAGAAAACAGGAGACTGAGGGGGGATATGATAGAGGTCTATAAAATCATGAGTGGTGTGGAGAGGGCTGATAAAGAAAAGTTATTTATTAGTTCCCTAAATAGAAGAACTAGAGGACACCAAATGAAATTAATGGGTAGCAGGTTTAAAACTAATAAAAGAACGTTCTTCTTCACACAGCGTGTAGTCAACCTGTGAAACTCCTTGCCAGAGGAGGCTGTGAAGGCTAGGACTATAATAGAGTTTAAAGAGAAGCTAGATAATTTCATGGAGGTTAGGTCCATAAAAGGCTATTAGCCAGGGGATAAAATGGTGTCCTTGGCCTCTGTTTGTCAGAGGCTGGAGAGAGATGGCAGGAGACAAATCGCTTGATCATTGTCTTCGGTCCACCCTCTCTGGGGCACCTGGTGCTGGCCACTGTCGGCAGACAGGATACTGGGCTAGAAGGACCTTTGATCTGACCCAGTACGGCCGTTCTTATATTCTTACATCAACTAAATTTGTCACTCAGGTGTGTGAGAAAAACACACCCCAAGCAACATAAGTTTTGCTGGTATAAGTGCTTCTGTGCACTGGACTATGTCAGTGGTAAATGCTCTTCTGCCCACGTGGGTATAATATGGCTCCACAAGGGAGCAGACACTGTGTATGCTGGTGAGTGCAGATGTGACCTGGCTGAGCACAGCCTTGGCTGCCAACCCCAAAGCATTCAGGCCCTCAGTTCAGGCGGCGTGGGACTCACTCGGCTCGGCGCTTGTAATCCTTCTTCTTCTCCAGAAAACCCAGGTGCTTGCGGAACCGGGGCTGCAAAACCCAAACAAGAAATGGGGCTGAGCGAGGTGGGAGCAGATGCATAGCCCGGAGGCTGGGCTTGCCTGGGGGGAGTCAAGCAGCTAGGCCACAGGGGAGCAGGACGGACGGACACGGGGTCTTGTAGCGGGGCCTCAGAAGGTGACGGAGGAAGGGGTAATTTCCTCACGTGTGGCGAGCTGGGGGGGGGTCTCGAGCTGGGCCACGGGAAGGGAATGGGGGAGGGGCATTTCCTCACGTGTGGCGAGCTGGGGGGGGTCTCGAGCTGGGCCACGGGAAGGGAATGGGGGAGGGGCATTTCCTCACGTGTGGCGAGCTGGGGGGGGTCTCGAGCTGGGCCACGGGAAGGGAATGGGGGAGGGGCATTTCCTCACGTGTGGCGAGCTGGGGGGGGTCTCGAGCTGGGCCACGGGAAGGGAATGGGGGAGGGGCATTTCCTCACGTGTGGCGAGCTGGGGGGGGGTCGCGAGCTGGGCCACGGGAAGGGAATGGGGGAGGGGCATTTCCTCACGTGTGGCGAGCTGGGGGGGTCTCGAGCTGGGCCACGGGAAGGGAATGGGGGAGGGGCATTTCCTCACGTGTGGCGAGCTGGAGGTGGAGGGTCTCGAGCTGGGGGAAGGGAATGGGGGAGGGGCATTTCCTGGCGCGCGGCGGGCTCGGGGAGGTGTCCCGGGCTCGGCCCCCGGGGAGGCTCCTGGTTCCTGCGCACGAGACCCCTCCTCAGGGATGGGGCAACTGGCGGGATGCGGGGGGGGGGGGGGGGCATTTCCTCGCGCGCGTCTCGCGGCCTCACCTGTCCCCGCTCGCGGTGCTCCCGCTGCCCGGCCTTGGCCGCTTTCCGGAAGGCGGCCGCCATGGCGCAGGCCGGAAGGGGAATGGGCCGGGTCGGGCTCGCGCGCGGTCCCCTCCCCCCTCCCGGAAGCAGCTGCGACTTCCGGCGAAAGCCGGCGCCGCAGCGACCCCGCCCTCCAAGCTCCGACAAAAACCGCCAACGGAGGCGTGGGGGTCAGGGGTCACGGCGTGTGTGTTGGCGGTTGGGGGGTTGCTGGGGACCGAGGCTCAAGTGGGCGGGGCCTAAATGTCGGTTGCCTCCCAGTTCTCTGCCAGAGGCGCCCCCCCCCTCGGGCGCGCTGCACCTCAGCCCCCCAGAGGCTCCTGCACTGAGCTCCTAGAGGTCCCAGGTTCAAATCCACCTGGGGGGGGGGTTGATCCCCAATTGGCCTGGGGGTGCAGGAAGTCTCCTCACAGTGCCAGGGGTACAGGCAGCTAGAGGGAACCTCCAGCTGTTCAAAACATCTGGGCTGTGTCTAGACTGGCCAGGTTTTCCAGACAATCAGCCGCTTTTCTGGGAAAAACTTGCCAGCTGTCTACACTGGCCGCTTGAATTTACACAAAAGCACTGATGAGCTCGTGTCAGATTGTCAGTGTTTTTGCGGAAATACGATGCTGCTCCCATTTGGGCAAAAGTCCTTTTGCGCAAGACTTTTGTGCAAAAGGGCCAGTGTAGACAGCTCAGATTTGTTTTCTGTAAAAAAGCCCCGATGGCGAAAATGGCGATCGGGGCTTTTGGGGGGAAAAGTGTGTCTAGATTGGCACGGGCGCTTTTCTGCAAAAAGTGCTCTTGCGGAAAAGTGTCCGTGCCAATCTAGACGCTCTGTTCCGAAAATGCTGTTAACGGAAAACTTTTAAAAGTATAGTGTTGTAAAACAGGGCTTCTTCTGGAAGAGTTATTCCTCTCCCCATGAGGAATAAGCCCTCTTGTACAAGAGCTCTTCCAGAAGAGGGCAGTGTAGACAGGCAATATGAATTTCTTGCACAAGAAGCCCCTGGCTGCGTCTACACTGGCATGATTTTGTGCAAATACTTTTAATTGAAAAGTTTTCTCTGCTGCGGTAGTGAGTGTGTTGGGGGGGGGGGGTAAGGGAGCTGCCCCTACTGAAAATGTACCAGACTCCCTGAAAATCAGGTCAGGTTGCTTAGGAGAGAGTGCTTTGGGGGAGGGGAGCAATAGGGGCTGAGCAGTGGTAGGGCTTGGGGGAAGTGGGGGCAGGAGCAGAGTAGCAGAGGGAAAAGGCAAGCATTTGCTCTAGGCTCTGCCTCTCTCCCCCTCCCCCGGGACAGACATAGTTATAATGAAACTTGAAAAAAGCATGCCTTGTGTGAGGTACCTTTGGATAAGTAATTTGTTGTGCATTACTGTTGTTGATGATCATTTGATGAAAGTACGAGATTGTACTATATATTTGTAACTGAAAGATGTTGCCTGTCTGGGAAACATGCACAGGCCACCTCTTCAGAATTAACAAAGGAATTGTGAACACAAGCCTTACCAATCAGTCCTCACATATGCAAAGGATGTAAGCAAGAATTTGCCGTTAATATGAAGGGCTGAATGCAGGGCACATAGGTAATGAGGTTGCCTAACCCCATGACATAGCAAGAGATTGAGAAGAAGGGATCACAGCTGAGATCTTCACATTTGCCTCTGTCTTCAGACACCGTGGAAGGGCCTTTCTTGTTCATGGGGGCAGCAGCCTGTCCTCTTGAAAGGGTTTGAGATTCATCATAACTTTGTACTTCATACCAAACACTCTCTCCCCGCAGCTCTCTGTAATGTGGAAAGTATTTGTATTTCCCCATTGCAACTTCTTTGGCTGGTATTGCCACATTTACAAACAACCTTGTGTCTTGATCCAATTACAGCATCCTGGGACCTCAGGGAAATTTTACCAGAAACCTTTGTTTGGCTGAACAGCTAAGAATTGTTTATGCAAATAAAATCTATAACACTTGAACTAAAGTCTCTGCAGATATTTGTCAATATATGGCAAAGTCACAAATACAAGGAATAAATTTTTGCAGTGTTACTGATACTGGCTCTCAACATAATTGCAGGTTACTGAAAGGCTGCATTTTGACTGGTAACAGATTTGTCTCATCTCTGCAGGTTCCTGTCTCATAAATGACCAATAGGGATATGTCTACACTACCAGTTTTCTCAGCAGAAAATATGCTAATGATGGACTCATTTGCATGAGTTGTGATTTCATTTGCATATTTTGTGCCGATCCATTTTTGCGCTGGGGTTTTTGCACAAAAACAAGCAGTGTGGATGTTTTCTTTTTGTGCAAAAAGCCTTTTTCCCGCAAGACTGGTAAACCTCCTTTTTTGGGGCATAAGGATCTTGCAGGAAAAGGGGTTTTTGCGCAAAAAGAAAACACACTGCTTATTTTTGCTCAAAAATGGATCGGCAGAAAATATGCAAATGAGATCATGATTCATGCAAATGAGTCCCTCATTAGCATATATTTTGCGAAAAAACTTGTAGTGTAGACGTAGCCTGGGAGCTGGCAAAGCAACTGGAAAGCCAAGGACAGACCCTTGAATTTCTGCTTCTCTATAAATAATAAAAGTGTTGCTCATAGCCATGGGCTTAATCCTGCTTCTGTTGAGGTCAATTATAAAACTCTCCTTGAGTTCAGTATGTGTAGATTCAGGACCCTAATATACATATCTTTAATTTGTGCCATGGCTTATGTGGTTCAGATCTTTGCTCTCTCCTTCCTTTTCTCTGTTCCTTCTGTTCTCTTGATGTCATGCAAGTTGGTGAATTCCAGGATTGATGCAACAATAGTCCTGTTTTCTTGTAAGGAATTCTGTCTCTTTCCTATTAAGATTGTTGAGCTCTCTTGCTGATGAAAAGATAGAGGGTTTTTTTCATGCTGTTAGCACAATCTACTGTATTTTTGAGTTTGTCTGTGTGTCTGCCTGTCTGTTCAAGAGCTCCTCCTAAACTATAAGAGCTAGGACCACCAAATCTGGTATGCAGCTTCTTCTTATTTTAACTTAAAACAAGGTGAGGGTTTCGTTGTGCCAAGAAAATGGGATGTGCCTGGACTGGGATTGTTTCTTATAAAATGGAGTGTTGGAGTGGTGGTGTCGGTGTCTCTGATATAGAATGACCACATGGGGGCGGAAGGGGATATGGGATGGAAAGCAGGAACAGTTATACTGTATAATGACCACAGGGGGGCAAGCAAAGAGCCATATATGGGGACCTGGACAGCTATAACCCTATTGGGACAGCAGGGGGCAGGGGTGGAGAAAGGGGCCACTATCTATATTTGAGAGAGTTGTGTGTCTGTCTGTCTCCCAACCAGGGGCCATGCACCCCTTCCCCAGCTCTGCCCACTGCAGCTGCAGAGGCCATGGACAGGCACTTCCCACCCGGCCTCAAGCTGCTGCGGAGAGGGGTCTTTCCCTGGGGCAGCCTGCATACTGAGTCCCTCAAGCTCAGCCCCACCACAGAGGAATGATTTAATTGAAGAAAAAAATTAATTGAGTTAAGGACCCAAGCAACGCTGAGTAAATCTTCTAGTCTCTTTATGAAATTAAAAGACATGCCTCTGTTTAAAAAACACAAAAAAACCTGATGGATAGTATGGGGACTGGATGGCTCAAAGAAATGTGTTATGGAGACTTTAATCTTCAGGTTTTAAGCTTGGTTCTGGTCTAGGTCAGAGGTGAGTGAATACTGTTAAAATTATATAGCTGTTCAGTGACGTATGAGAAAGTTGACTCACCCGCGTTTTAACCCAACTGCTGGTCTTAAAATCCATCATCACAACTGGCACTAATTGACCCTTTGGTTGGCAGTCTGAGCTCAGACAGAAGTACAGTCCCTAGATTGGGCGCCAAATAGGTTTATTTAGATTGGACTTTTTAGGTTGTGTCTATTTTTCTGTCTTGAACAGGGTGAACATAATCAGCATTTAACAAAGACAGTGTATTATGAAACGTGAGACATCTGTGCAGTTGGGAGCCATATGACGCTCTTGCTGCATCCCCTGAAATGTAGATAGTACTCCATACGTCACAAGGCCATTGTGACAATAAAACCCATTAATGACAGTGAGATTCTCAGATACTTCAGGTGATGAGCGCTGGATAAGTACTGGAGTTAGAACCCCTAAATTACCACTTATCCTTGAGTTGAGATGTAGCTCCCTTACAAATTACTTTTAGCACACTGAAGAGGGATATATTCAACGGCTTAATGACAGAAAAACAAATCTTTACTAAGATCCAAATGACCTCACTAATCTAAACAAAGATTGAGTCAGTACAGAAACCATGGTAGAAGTGACCCTGGTTATAAGGTTTGTTGAGAGACCTACTCAGTACAGCTCCTAGTGACTCAACTGGCAGAGAAGACAGAAGACTCTTGACAAAAGAGAAAACAGAAGGTTGCAAGCCAAAGTGAACTAAACCATAAACTTTGAACTGGGCAATGGATACCACTATTGCAATGGTTATTTGCCTCCCATATCCTAGTTCTATTGTATGTCATGTTCCGGCATATCTAACATACCAAAATTACACATGTACTAGAAAAGTGTTAGAAAAAAGACAAATGTGAAGATTTTGCTTCCATGTGACAACCCATCCACTTTCACAATATTACCTTCTCTCATGCTATGAGGAAAAACTGAAAACTGGCAACACGTAAACCACACAAAAATTGGAGGTTTGTTTCACAGAGACAAAAAGATATCTTAATTTTGTAGAAAGCATCAGCTAGAATTGTGTGAACCTGTTAATCCTCTGTAAATTCTAAACTGAGTGCTGACTCTCCTTCCTTGGAATGTATGCCTCTTTGTGGTGTTGAAATTCCCTCTTCTCTTCATGGAACTACAGTACAGTCCATTGTTTTCTATTCTTTGTGTCTAGATCTTCATGTAGCATGAAATGGCATTGCTAAGCAGATTCCTTGTTGCATTTACTAAACACCACTATTCACATTTGAAGGTTTCTACAATTCCTAAGCACCTCCCTTAATTATCTTAATGTCTGATATGTCCTCACCCTGCGGATTCCAACATGGCTTTGCAGAAGACAGACGTAAGGATTTAACAGGTATCTTCACCTCTAACTACTGATGTGGGTTTTGCCCATGAAAGTTCATGATACTATATATATTTTTGTTAGTCTCTAAGGCTATGTCTACACTGCACACTTATTTTGGAATAAGCTAGTCTGGAAGAAATAGTTTATTTCGAAATAGTACGTCTACACCATAGGGAAACCTGGAAATTGGTCTGAGGCAGGCTCCCCCCATGTGGACGTGCCACCTCAATTTAGAGCCCCAGGAAGCATTGGGAAGTAATTACTTTGAATGGCCTGGAGGAGGAGCTATTTCAAAATAGCAGCAGTGGAAAATCCACACCTATTCCAAAATAGCTATTTGGGAAGAGGCATAATTCCTCATGGAATGAGGTTTACAAATGCTGAAATAAGATACATTTGCCTCCATTATCCTAGTTCTATTGTATGTCATGTTTCAGTGTATCTAACATATCAAAATTAGCTGAACGCTTGAAAAGTTATTTCAGAATAATGGGCGTTATTCCAAAACACTGCTAGGCTGTGTCTACACTGGGCCACTTATTCCGGAAAATCAGCCACTTTTCCGGAATAAGCTGCGAGCTGTCTACACTGGCCCTTGAATTTCCGGAAAAGCAACGATGCTCTACTGTACAAAATCAGCCGCTATTCCGGAAAAACTATTCTGCTCCCGCTCGGGCATAAGTCCTTATTCCGGAACACTGTTCCGGAAAAGGGCCAGTGTAGACAGCCCAGTAGTCTACATTGGCCACAGACGCTTTTCCGGAAAAAGGGCTTTTCCAGAAAAGCAGCCTGCCAATGTAGACGCTCCTGTTCCGGAAAAACTGAAAATGGAATAGTATTCCGTTTTAAGCATTTCCGGAAATTTATGCTAGTGTAGACACAGCCCTACTGTGTAGACGTGCCCTAAGGTGCCACTGGACTATTCGTTGTTTCTAACTTACTGAGAACTTAAGTCCATTGAAAGACTTTGCTTTTATCTTATAAGACCGTTGGATCTTACAAATTGTATGGTACATTTTGTTCTTTTGATGTTAAGTGCAAGATATCCTGCCGGCAGGAATCTTCGTCATTCTGGTCTGGATTTTAAGCAAGGATCCCAGTTCTATGAGCTAGTTAGGATAGGCCCCAAAGAACACAAGATGAGTGGGCAAAAGTGGCTGGTAAGCCCCTAATATTAAAATGCTTTTGTGACACATCCTCAGAGGATGTAAATCACAATAGCTCTATTTTAAGTCAATGGAGGTATATCAGTTCAGAGCCTCCGAGGATCTGCCCATTGCATGTTAAAAAAGAAAAATCCCATATTCAAGTAAAATTCACATTGTGCAACGGCCGCCTGGCCTTTATGTCATGCACAAGATGAACAAAATGCACTAATTCATTCTTTTGTCTGCGTTTACATGTCAGAAATGAGTGATAGACAAAAACCTTTGGAACATAAATTAATACGTGATTGACCTAATTAATTTAGAAAAAGGTAGAAAACTAAGATTTTGTAGAAAAATCTAATTTAATTAGATTTTTACAGGGCAGCTAGCAGCAAAAGAAAACTGCTGCATATGGTTGCCAAGTCTCCTAGAAAGGACGGACAAGATACCATTTGCAGCAATGCTGTCCGGTCCACCTAAGTTGGCAGTCCTCCTGTTGTAGGTCTTTGTGAACTGACTGGTGTGCTAAGGGCTAGAAATAATAGGCAGAGGAATGACCCTTCTGAAGCAAAATCCCACAGTCTATCCAGATCTATTAGATAACCAGCAAAGCTTTTACAAGAGACCCATTTGTTCTTAGATGCTCCTGTTCACTGTAAAGGAGCTGAAGAAACAGGTCTGGCCACAAAGCACTCAAGACCCACAGCAATTCAGCAAATCAAAGAGAAACACAAAGATAACTGATGCATCTGACAAAGTGGGTCTTTGCCCACGAAAGCTTATGCTCCAATACATCTGTTAGTCTATAAGGTGCCACAGGACTCCTTGTCGCTTTTGCAGATCCAGACTAACACCGCTACCCCTCTGATACTTGAAAGATAACTGAGGAACTGTAACCAAGGAGGAAGTGGCTAGATGCTTCTTGTATTTACATTGTTAAAAAGATTTACAAAAATTCCCATTTTTCAACTGTGGCACTCCGTGATTCCTGGCTTGATGAGCACAAGCAGCTCCCAGCAGGTGGTGCCGCAGGGCAAGCGATAGAGGCGATGGATTGAGAAGTTTTCAAATTCCCTTTAAGGGAAAGGATTTGGTGCGGGAAAAGTTTCACAAGGCTCATTCCCTTTCCAGAAGCCACTAGCTGCTGCCAAGATTTCCCCAAAGTACAGCAGCTAGTATATCTCTCTGATGACCCTCAGAAAGAGAACACTGAGCAGAGCAGCTCCAACTGAAAACTACTGCTACTGTGACATTTTATTATATGTTGTTTGCAGGTTTGTTTCTAGCCATATTGGTCCCTGGAAATTAGAAAAACAAAGTTGGGGATGCAATATCTCTTATTGGGCCAACTTCTGCTGGTGAAAAAAGACAAGCTTTCAAGTGACACAGAGCTCTTCATATTTTCTTTGCATATAAAGTTTAAACTGAACTTAAATTAATTCCCTGGTTCATCTACCATTTTTATATCTGCCTTCCTCCCTTACACAACTCTGGGTTGAATTTTCTTCCTATTTTCAGCAAAACCATTGGGTATTAAACTGAACTGATTCCAAAACAAGCTGAGAGTTTGGTTCTTTAATCACTGTCTGTATGTAAAAACAAAACTTAAAGAATAAAAAGAGACCTTATCCATTCCTTGTCTCTTAAGGAGAGAGTGCTACTGTACAGCAGGTACACTATGTACATGTCCACTTTCTCCAGAGCTGTAAATTAAATGGACATGTTTTGTAAGGCATATTGGAAAACAAGTATGGTAAAAATTGATTACAAAAATTAAGAGTGAATGAACTCATGAATAAGGGGTACATTGAAGGATCCTAATGTAAATTCCTCCTGTGGTCTTAGAGAGAGAGGTGGTTTTCTGGCCTATTGCAGAACTGAATTTCTCTGGAAGATAAATTGGAATATTTTCATAACTGTTTTTGTCCATGCTTTGCAAATAATTCCAGCTAAGCCTCAGCTATTACTCACCCAGGGCTATTTATGCAGTGTGGTAAGCCTATCTACTTGGCTTGGAGCAGAGACTACTTTAGGGAAATATTATCAAAGGCTGTGAAAGAACACAATATTACCAACTTCACACACAAACCATAGCCACAGGGAACACTATGAAATCCAAATGTAGCTGTTTTGAGTATCTCACAAGGAATGGCAGGGTAATCTTCCCACACACATTACTCTCTGCCTGTCCATTTCTACACTTTTACATGCTCACCTTTTGCAATGGTATCTGCAGGGTTTCATCTAAGCTCTGCTCAGTGGGTCCCCCTCAAAAAATCAAAAAGGGCAGAGGCTACCTAGCCCATTCCATATCACTAGGATGACTTCCCAAAACATGGCCAGTACACACTGGGAACTGAGACAAAGATGTGAACTGGAGGGTTGGGGGGGGGGAGAAAATTGAGCACAATGAGATGGTAACAACTTTCATAGAATACTAGAACTAGAAGGGTCTTTGAGAGGTCATCAAGTCCAGTCCCCTGCCTTCATAGCAGGACCAAGCACCATCTAGATCATCCCTGACAGATATTTATCCAACCTGCTCTAAAATATCTCCAGTGATGAAGATTCCACAACCTGCTTAGGCAATTTATTCCAGTATTAAACCACCCTCACAGTTAGGAAGTTTTTCCTAATGTCCAACCTAAACCTCCCCTGCTGCAGTTTAAGCCTATTGCTTCTTGTCCTATCGACAGAGGCCCAGGAGAACAATTCCTCCTCCCCCTCCTCCCTGTGACACCCTTTAGTTACCTGAAAACTACTATCATGTCCTCTCTCAGTCCTCTCCCAATCCTTCAGGTTTGCTTCATAACTCATGTTTTCTAGACAGACCTTTAATCATTTTTGTTGCTTTTCTCTGGACCTCTCCAATGTCTCCACATCTTTGTTGAAATGTGGTGCCCAGAACTGGACACAATACTCCACTTGAGACTTAATTAGCACAAAGTAGAGCAGAAGAATAGCATCTCATATTTTGCTCACAGCACTCCTGTTACTGCAGCCCAGAATCATGTTTTGTTTTTTGCAGCAGCATCACACTGTTGACTCATATTTAGCTTGTGGTCCACTATGTGGCTGCCCCCTAAATCCAGAGATTCACTCACTCCTGAGCTGTGGGCAGATTCAAACCTTGGCCTACAGGTGACATGGGCTCAGCCCTAATCCCTGCAGGCCCTAGTTTACGGAGGCTGCTTAGGGTGTATTTACACTGCGCCCAGAGCTTGAAGTAAGCTATGTCATTTGAGCTACGCAAATTGCACCGCTTATTTCGAGTCAATGTTGACTTCGCGCTTTTTTTCTCGCCGAAATTTGGCGCTGCCTGCACCGCACTTATTTTGAAATAAACGGCTCTTCCGAAACGTCCCTTATGCCTCGTGGAATGAGATTTACAGGGACGGCAGTAGAGCGAACCCGTTATATTTCGAAATAACGGGCGCGCTCAAAAGACGCGGGATAAGCTATTTCGGGATGCCCGAAAAATTGCGCTGCAGTGTAGACCGGGCCTTAGAGGAGTTCAGGAATCGGGGAGGAAAGCCGTGGGTTTGATCCAGGTCTGGAATGATCCAGGGCCAGAGGTATCTGCGCATCAGCGCCTTGTGGGCGTTATTTAGTCTGTCCCTAAAGCCGTGTCCAGACTCAGGGGTTTTTTCGGGAAAAGTAGCCTTTTCCCGAAAAAACTTCCCCTGCGTCCAGACTCAAGCCGCGTTCTTTCGAAATTATTTCGAAAGAACGCGGCTTTTCTTTCGATGGCGGTAAACCTCATTTCACGAGGAAGAACGCCTTCTTTCGAAAGTTCCTCTTTCGAAAGAAGGCGTTCTTCAATGTAAAGAGGCCGTCTTCGAAAGAGAGCATCCAGACTCGCTGGGTGCTCTCTTTCGAAAAAGCGGATTTCTCTTTCGAAAGATCCGCCTGCAGTCTAGACACGATCTTTCGAAAGAGGCTCTTTCGAAAGATGCTTTCGAAAGAGCCTCTTTCGAAAGAAGCCTGCAGTCTAGACATAGCCTTAGTCTGCCAGTCCTTAAGCTGCTGGGGGAGAGGGTCTCCAGGGTTAGGCACGCTCTTGTGCCAGTGAATACCCCCGGGACTTTGCATGCCCAGTACCTCCCCCCCAGCCCGTTCCCTGCCTCGCTCCCCCCCCAGCACCCTGCCTAGTGCCTTCCCCCAGCGCCGGCCTCGCCCCCTCCGGGCCCTGCACCCCCCTCCCAGCCACAGCAGCTCCGCCCCGCGGGCGGGGCAGGGCGGAGGCAGGGGCCGGGCTCAGTTTCCCCCGGCGGGGCTGGGCTGGCCCCTTCCGCTGCCAGCGCCTGTCCAGCCGCGCGGCGGGTGAGGAGCAGCCAGCGAGCCCGGCTCGACTCGGCCCGGAGCGTGCGGAGCAGGTGGGGGCGCCCCTGGGGAAAGGGGTTCACCTGGGGGTGGGGAGGGGTCTTTGGGGAGACGGCCCCCCCCCAGCTGCGGAGCCCGGCCCGGGCTGGAAGTCGGGGTGTCGCCTCCCCGATGGGCAGGCTCCTTCCAGCTCCCGTGCCCAGCCGCCAGCTGTCCGGGGCAGGACGGTCCTGGTGCCACCCCACGCGCTATCCACAAGGGGCTGCTGCCCCCTTGCTGGAGCTGAGCCCTCTGCGCTCTCCTGGGAAGGTGCAGGGCACCGGGGGTACCGCTGCCTTGTGCAGATCTGTGCCCTGATGTGCTGTCTGGGGCCATGGGCAGCAGAGGCAGCGAGCGGCAGGGTCCTGGGGGCGAGGGTTTTGGGAGCATGGGCAAGGTCTGGAAAAGTCCACTCACGCTTCTGTATCTCCCTGGAATATTCCTCATCACCCAGTGATGCTTTTGCTGCCTTGTAAACACCTCAGGAAAGGGTCCGTGCCTCCTGATGAATTGTATAGAACTAGGGGCGCTCACTGAAGATAGAGACAGTCCCCTTCCTTGCAAAATATTTGGGCCAGGAGCAGGACATTGGTGTGCTAGTGCCCTTCTTCCAGCTCTGTAAATTGGGCACCCGCAACAAAAAAAGGGGAACTCCTATCTCGGTATGTGTGTCTTCACAGTGCGGGGGGTGGGGGAGTAGGCAGTCTTTCTGACTTACAGAAATGCTTCCTCTTTGTTTTGGGATGCTAGGAAGAGGCATTTTTTCTTTGTTCATCCTTTACTCTGCCTAGTGGAGTTCAAATCGCATGTAGAAGGTGGTAGGACTTGCAAAAGAATATTCACCAGTTGAAAGTAGGAAACTTTCCCTTCCCCGTATATGTGGGGGGGGGGGAGGAGGTGTTGGAGGGGGCTAACTCATCAGCTTCTGCAGAATCTAAATTGTCATTGTGTTAAAAAGTTCCTCCTCCTTTTAGCAGTGAAGAAAACTCTGTAAATGTGAGTCTTGTGTCAGACAGCTACAGTGTTCCATAGCTGCTGCTTTATCTTGGACTAAGCTTTTAGAGCAATTAACAAGACTCGAGACAGTTTTTCAGAACTGTGATCAAGGGTGAACTCCAGTTGGCAGTTTAAATTGGGGAAGCAGCAGGGGAGAAGGATCACAAAAACCAGGCGCTGAGGGAGGGGTAGAATATCAGAGGGCCTCTCTTCTATTACTCAGCTGCCAGAGGTGAGCAGGGAAAGATGGGGAGTTGGTTTCAAATGTATCAAATCCATAATAGCCAAATGCTGATACAAAGCACCTTGGTAAGAATCTCTGCACTCTTTTCTTTCCTAGCAGTTGGTAAAGGGAACTTAAAGCTCATCACCTGATAAACCATCTTGTTAGTCTTTAAAGTGCTACATAGTCCTGTGTTTTGTTTCATCTCTTCCCAGGCTTTTTTTGCACTGCAGGGTTTTTGTGCAAGAAGCTTTTCGCGGAAGAGATCTTCTGCCAAAACTTCTTGCGCAAAAGCGTGTCCACACCTCAAAAGCACATCGCAAAAGCGATGTGGTTTTGCACAAGAGAGCATCCACACTGCATGGATGCTCTTGTGCAATAAAGCTCCGATGGCGAGTCACAGAATGGCCATCAGAGTGCCCGTGCTTTTTCTGATAGGCTCTTTTGGTGCAAGAAACCCCTGGAGAGCATACACATGTGCCTTTTTGTGCAAGAGCTGTAGTGCAAAAAGGAGTTCTGCCTTGAGGGGAGAGGAATAACTCTACCAGAAAAAGTCCTCTGTCCTGTCGATTTACTGTGGGTTTTTTTGGCGCAAAAATGTGCTTGAGGTGTGGACACTCCACCATTTTTTGCACAAAAATGGCCAGTTTTGCGCCAAAACCTTGTAGTGTAGATATAGCCCCTCTGTTTCCATACTAGCTTCTGGTTAGTACATGTCTACTTAACAACTTCAAGCTCTGTGTTTGGAGCATATTTCACAAGAGGGCTCTGAGGGTAATTTTAACTGTTGCAGAATTTCACTCACATCCATTCCAGAGCAGTGAGTGTTGGTTTATTTCCTGTTACCCACATGTTTAATGCTACTGACTCTGGTTTTGCTCTTTCAAAGTGTTTTCACGTGATTTTAAAGTTTTTTTTATTTTTATTCTTTCACATTTTTGCAAAACGGATGATTACCTGTGACACTTTTCTTCTTGGAGTTTGAATGACTTCAGGGAAATGTAACCAGGGATGAATTTGGCCCCAAATGTCTAATCCGTTAATTATAATCTGTGTTTCTATCCAAGGGTAAGTTCTCAGTTAATTATTCACTTTTTATGAATTGTAATCGTGGCACTGCCCAGCCCTAGCAGAAAAAGATTGGAAAGGAAAATCCTTTTAAGGTGAGTTCCCAGTGTAATTTTCTTAAAGAGAAAGTGGAAATTAAGGGCCAGCGGGGTCACAATGCTTTCATTTTGCAATAAAAGGAAGATGACTACAGTGTGGACATCTGGATTTGTTTTTTGAAATGTCCAAGAAGCTTTGTGGCATTTTCTGAAAGAAATATGAGAAAGGGGAGTATTGTGCCTGCTCTAGTGGAATTGTGCTGGTTAAAGTCCTGAGCCTTAAACTTCATCTTTAATGGAAACAGTCCTGAAACAAGACAACAGACTCAAAAGCTAAACGTAAACCAAATGCTTAAACTGAGTTACTTTGAGAAAGTGTTTGTAGGAGAGGAGGGGGTGGTATTTTGCATGCATCCAGATGGCTCAGTGAAATCAAGACGCTTTGGCTTGCCTAAGACTGGTTATTTTGAGGCCTCAGTTATTTGGCTTTCTAAAATTCACCTGGCCGTTTCTTTTAAACAAAGACAACAGAGAGTTTGCCGCTTTAAGCAACAGATCAGTATCTATTCAAAACATTGTTTTAATAAAAAACATTTAATGACCCCTAGTGCTGTATTCTCAGTTCTTCAGGGAATACTTTTGACTTTGGTTGACACCCATTTTTTCAACTGGAAGTCCTTCGTGCTGGTTTTGAGGTTACACATCTTACTATCCCTCTTTCAAGGGGAGTGTCAGAAATCCCATTACCAAATTTTAACACCAGTCTGGACAGCACAGGAGACAGCATGGACCAGCTGGGACGTATGATGCTTTCCTATTTCTGAATTATAGGCTTCTAGACTAGGGTGGGCAAATACCAGCCTGTGGGCCAGATCTGGTCCACCAGGGTTAGCTCCTCGTGGGTCCCCACCAGTATGGTACCAGCAGGTTGGCTGCAGATTGCCGTTCCCGGACAGTGGGAGCTGCAGGAAGTGGTGTCCTGGTCTGTGCCGCTCCCATTGGCTGGGAATGTCGCTCTGCAGTCAATGTGAGCTGCACCCGCTGGTACCTGCGGCCGTGCAGCTAAATATAGCGGCAGCAGCCCACCAGGGGCTAACACTGGCGAACTGCTGCTGTGTTATTGCTCACCCCTGTTCTAGACTGAGGTCTGTTTACGTGTTTATTACTCTGTTTATCATTTGAATGCTGTTAAAACTTGTAAGCAAATGCTCATCAAATAAACGAAAATTCGGATACCCCAACTGTTCATTTTTGGTAAAGCATTTATTGACTCTTGCAGGAGGAATATGAACCATTACAAACCTGCCTGCTACATGAAAAACTACTTATCTTTCCAAGGTTTAGTGATGTGTTGAATTCACAGCCCTTCCATGACTTCCTTTATTAAGCTACTTGGTGGACCAGTCCAGCAGGCACAGGGCAGGAAAAGAGGGAGTTTGCTATGTCTGCCATCTTGTTCTTCCTCTGTGCAATTGCCTTCACTTTGGGATGGGGATCACGTGGTTGCCAGCTGCTTGCTCGCCCTGGGTGTTTGGTGCCACAGAGCTCCTGAGCGTGCTAACTGCTAGTATTGGTTTTATTTAGGAATCATGCAGCCCCCCAAAAAGTCACCTAGAATTGCAGGTGTGGTGGAAGGAGGCTTTTGTGAGCTCTGAGCATTAGCGACTCTTTGAAACTTGCACCACCTGAGGACACTGGTGGGATTTGGGTTTTGGTCCGCCCAGAGGGTAGGACTGCGGAGAATTCAGCTAATAGGTCTTCTGGGTGCAGAAGTGGATGCTGGAACTTTGGGAGCACACGGGGGGAAAGCCTGAACAGGGATGGGTTAGCCTCTGCTCCCCCGGGGTGGGTAATGCTGGGACCTGGTGTGGGCTTTGAGCGCCTTGCAGTGAACCTCCTGCTCTCGGTCACTGGACCATCACGTTCTCTCCAGCTTGAATGTTTAAGGCAATGTATCTTGTTGGTGACGCTGCATGTGGTATCTCCCTGTCCTTCAGAATGACACCCCCAGAGTGGAGTGTGGACTGGTAGGCTATCGTCCAGGCCAGTTCCCTGGCTCGTGGCAGGATGCTAGGTCACTAGCCTTCCCGCCACCTGGCTGGTGGCTGGCCCCCAGCAGGGATTCCAGCTGTCAGAGCTCTGCTTCCTGTTTACACTGCAGCCCATTTCAGAAGAGACAATGGGGTAGCCCCACCGGGTTGGCTCAGCTTTCCGGGGGCATCACAGGCAGCCTCCTTTTTCTTCTTCCTAGCCCACACTGTTGTCATTTCTCTCCTCTTGTTTCTCTCCTGTATTGACCCAGAACCTTAGCCTTGTGCAGCTCTAGCGGTGGTCACAGTTGATAGATTTCACTTCAGCAGGGGTTTTGACATTTACAAGGTCAATAAGAAAAACATCCACAGTTACTCAGTCCATAAACCTGCCAGCTTCAATGCACAAGCCCCAAGTCCAAATTCCTGAGGAGGGGAAGCAACTTCCCTACAGAGATGTTACTGCTGAAGTGACCACTGCAGGGTTCCTTGCCCCTTCCTCAGAAGCATTTTAATACTGGTCAGTATAAGAGCTGTTTCCCTGCCCACCTGTCTCGCACGTCCTACAGCATGTTCCACTCCCTTGTGAGGCCTTCCACCACCTGCGTGCCCAAGGGGGAAAGAATTAAGTGATTCCCCACAGGGCTCAAACTAACTCTTCCTCTCATAGGGAAGATGCGTTTATGGCAGCCCTAGCAATGGCATGGAAAACGTTTATGGGGCCAGCCGAGTTGTTAGTATTCAGGCTCATGGGATTGCTGTTGTACTTGCTTGCATGAGGGCATGCTTGCAAGGCCTTGTCACCCCAGCATCTCAGGGCAGGAGGACTGCAAACCTGTGAGTTGTTTGGCCTCCCTGTGGCCTTCTATGTCAAGAGGGATTCCACAGACAAAGGGGTTATTTACAGACAACTTGGGACTGACAGATAGCTTTGAATAGATGCCAGCCTTCTGCTGGAGGGATGCCTGATTTGGCAGCTGTCCTACTGACTCCTGCTGATTGCTCCAGTAAGGAAGCCATTAATCCTGCACTGAGAATGGACTACTTCGGCACGTCTGCTATTCTGAACTTTCCAGAGTCCCCCGTCGAGTGCCGGCTTGGGTTGCAAAGAGAGAGCTGCTGGTGATAGTCACTAGTTTTTCACTGACTGGAATGTCTCCCCCCAGATCTTGTGCTTAGCTGATTCTGCATGTGAGCTGCTGAAATGAAGTGGGAAAATGTTTCATCCCAGCACGTTCATCAAAAAAGCCTTTACGCTGGAAACTTCCGCTCGGTTTTCTTAAATTCGGAAAAGCATCTAACGGGGGCATCCAGGGTTGTGCAGCAAAAAAAGAGAGGGTGGCTGAGTCTAGAGTCTAACTGGGGCGAAAGGAACAGAGAAATCTACGGCAGCAATCCCAAACCGCAGCTGGGGAAAGGGGCAGAGCCTTGGGAACGAGAAATGCCAGTTGCTGCAGTGAATCTGTGGCAACCTGGAATTTACTTTTAAAGCTCATTTATTCAACAGTGGAATCCCCTCCTTAAAAAGCCAGAATCGTTTCAATATGAGTGTTGAGACACGTAAAGCTGAGTAGGAAGTTTGGCCATATGTAGGCTATGTCTACACTCACGGCTTCTTGCTCGAGTAATATGCAAATGAGGCTAAGCGTGGAATATCGCTGAACCTCATTTGCATACCTAATGAGCCACCATTTTTTTCAAAAGAGGCTCTTGCACAAGAAAGAGCGTCTACACTGCCCCTCCTTGCATAAGAAAAACCCTCTTGCGCAACGCCGTTACACCTATTACTTTTCAGGAAGAACGGCATTGCACAAGAGGGTTTTTCTTGCGCAAGAAGGGGCAGTGTAGACACTCCTTCTTGTGCAAGAGCCTCTTCTGAAAAAAATGGTGGCTCATTAGGTATGCAAATGAGGCTTGGCAATATTCCACGCTTAGCCTCATTTGCATATTACTTGCGCAAGAAGCCGCGAGTGTAGACATAGCTGTATCCTGTTAATTTTAGTCGGAGTTGCATGGCTAAATCCCTTAGCTGGTGTTGAAAATCTTTCCCTACTGAATGTTCTTAAGGAAGTAGCCATAATGCTACCTTGGAGCTGCTACCACAATGTCAGGGCTTGGATCAGTGATGGGAAACCTTAGATCAGTGATGGATAGGGCTGCAGATAGAACCTGCGGCCCTCGGTTCTATATGTGGGCTGCAAAAATTTTGTTTACCGTTGCTCATTTGTGGGGTTGCCAGATGCCACTGGTTTCCGTCCCTGTATTTTTCCCCCCCTGTGGGTATTACTAAAGCTTCAGGGGGTAGCCGAGCTAGTTGTACAGGATAAACTTTAAAAACAATTAATTGTCTGGCAGCACTTTAAAGACTAACAAAACATGTAGCTGGTATCATGAGTTTTCATGGATACAGCCCATTTCTTCAGATGACCAGAGTGTTGGATGTCCAGAACTAAAATAAATAGGGGAGAAGGGAGTGGCAGGAGGGTGGGAAGAAGAAAAAAATCGGGGGAGGGGACAAGAAGAGGCAGTGGGTATAAATTCACTTGTATAGATATGTGGGCAGAGTTGGGATCGGGGCTGATTGAAGGGCTGGATTCCTGGATTATTATTTGGTATTACTAAAGTGACACTCATGCAAAGCAAGGGCATGTGAAATGAGGGATAGAGAATAAGACAGAGAGTAGCTTATTGCCTCTCTATAAAACCATGGTATGCCCACGTCTTAATACTGCATACAGATGTGGTCCCCTCATCTCAAAAAAAGATATACAGGCAGTCCCTGGGGGTACGTCTACACTACAGCGCTAGTTCGAACTAACTTAGTTCGAATTAGTTAATTCGAACTAAGCTAGTTCGAACTAGCGCATCTAGAACTAAAAACTAGTTCGAACTAGCGTTTTGCTAGTTCGAACTAGCGCGTCCACACTGATTGGACGCAGGGGGGCATTTAAGGGCAGCTGAAACCGGTTCTGGCAGGGCATCAGGTCAGCAGTTGCTTTGTGTGGCTGCTGTCTGAGGCTATCTGAGGCTCGTGCTTAAAGGGACCCCCCCTGGACAGCCGGTTCTCAGCTTTTCCTGCTTGCTTGCCAACCTCGCCGAGGGACAGCAAAGCGTCGGTCTCTGTGCCCGTCTGTGTCGGTGCTTCCCTTCGGGGGGGCCGCCGCAGGTGGCAACATGGAGCCACGGCTCGCCCTGCACCTTCTGGTGCACGTTCTGGACTTGCTGCTGCAAGCCTGCCAGCAATGGCTCGAGGCTGCCTGGCACCACCTGGGGAACGTCAGCCCCCTGCCTCTCCGCCTGGCCGCCCTGGGGGCCGTGGAGGAGCCGCGGCGGCGCCCCGGCACCGGCGTGCCCCGCCGCATCTGGCGTCTGGACACCAGCAGCGACTGGTGGGACCGCATCGTCCTGGAGCGCTGGGACGACCGACAGTGGACCCAGAACTTTAGGATGAGGAGGGACACCTTCCTGGAGCTCTGCGAGTGGCTCGCCCCTGCCCTGCAAAGAAGGGACACTCGCATGAGGCCCGCCATCCCCCTCCAGAAGCGGGTGGCCATCGCCCTCTGGAAGCTCTCCACGCCGGACAGCTACCGATCCGTCGGGAACCAGTTCGGCGTGGGGAGATCCACTGTCGGAGCAGTGCTCATGCAGGTACGGCGCTCGTCGGCCACCGAGCCGGGGGGCAGGGGGGCTGCGAGGAGGGGATGGGCCGCCCCAGGGACAAAGGGGGGGGCGGGAGGAGGCGAAAGCGCCCCGCACCGGAGGGGTCGGGCTGTCCCGGCCGTACTACACGCCGCCAGGGGGGTTGCTTCCGGGAGTGGGGCGCGGGGCACTGCCAGGGCACGCACGCTCCCAGCCACCCGTGCGCCCCACTGATTGACGCTTTGCTGTGTCTCTCTCCGCAGGTGGTCAAGGCCATCAACCGGGTGCTGCTCCGCAGGGTGGTCCGCCTCGCCGACCCGGATGCCGTCATCCGGGGATTCGGCGCCCTCGGCTTCCCCAACTGCGGGGGGGCCATCGACGGGACGCACATCCCCATCCGTGCCCCGGAACACCAGGCGTCCCGGTACGTGAACCGCAAGGGGTACTTCTCCGTCATCCTGCAGGCCGTATGTGACCACCGGGGACAGTTGACGGACATAAATGTGGGCTGGTCCGGCAAAGCACACGACGCCCGGGTGTACCGGAACTCCTCCGTGTGCCAGCGGCTGCAGGACGGGACCTTCTTCCCCGACCGCCACATCAGGGTCGGGGACGTGGACATGCCCGTCTGCCTGGTGGGGGATGCCGCCTACCCACTGCAGCCCTGGCTCATGAAGCCCTACACGGGACACCTCAATCCCTCCCGCCAGGCCTTCAATAACAGGCTGAGCAGGGCCCGCATCGTGGTGGAGGGGGCCTTCGGGCGACTGAAAGCCCGCTTTCGATGCCTCCTCACCCGTCTGGACCTGGCCGAGCACAACATCCCTCCCGTGGTGGCGGCATGTTGTGTGCTCCACAATTTGTGTGAGCGGAAGGGGGAGGCTTTCTTGCCAGCCTGGATGGCTGAGGCTGACCGCATGGCTGGACACTACGGTCAGCCCCGCACCGCCGCCGTCCGGGAAGCCCAGCGGGGGGCCATCCGGATCCGGGAAGCCCTGCGGGAGAGCTTCCAGGTGGAGGAGGAGGAGGACTGACCTCTCCCTGCATGCCCCACCGGGGCCTTCTTCCACCCTACCCCCCCCCTTCCCCTTTCCCCTCCCTAGCTACTGTACAATAAAGACACCTGTTTTTCAAACAAAAACGTCTGTTTATTTCAGAGAACTGGGGTGGGGGAGGGAGGAATGAAGGTGGGAGAAGGGAGGGGGAAACCTGGGACGAGGGAGCTGGGAGGGGAGGGGAGGGAAGGGAGGAAGGGAAAGGAAAGCTCAGGGGTGGGAGTCTGGGTGCCTCTCCCGTCTCGCCACACTGCGGGTCCGGGGGCGTCGGTGGGGAATGGTTGTGGAGGGGGGGGCAGAGAGGACAGGGGGTGTGGAGGAAGCAGGAGCGGAAGCAGGAGGAGCAGGAGGAGCAGGAGGAGCAAGAGGGGGAGCAGGAGGAGCAAGAGGGGGAGCAAGAGGGGGAGCAAGAGGAGCAAGAGGGGGAGCAGGAGGAGCAAGAGGGGGAGCAAGAGGAGCAAGAGGGGGAGCAGGAGGAGCAAGAGGGGGAGCAGGAGGAGCAAGAGGGGGAGCAAGAGGGGGAGCAGGGGGAGGAGGAAATGGAAAGCGGTCTAGCAGGCTCTGGAGGTGGCCTCGCAGGGCACGGCCCTGCTCCTCCAGGGCCTCCAGACTCCTCTGGCGCAGCCTGAGGTCCTCCTGGACCCAGTGGTCCTGGAGACGGAGCTGTCGGTCCAGGAACCGGAGATGCCGCCTCTGGTAGTCCTCCTGGTTCCTGGCTGTCCTGCTTGCCCGGGCGCGGGCGGCTGCTGCAGGCGGTGTGGTGCGCCCTGCAGTCCCTGGTGCTGCAGCTGTGGTGCAAGAAGACCAGCGGTCAATTACCCCAGGGGCCCAGGTGTGTGAAACCCAGCTCCCCTCTGCAAGGCCAGGGCCCCTGCAGGATCCCCAGCTGCTGCTCCGTGGTGGGCAAGGCCCAGGCGCACGGTCCCGGGGCTCCCTCTCGCCCCAGCCCCCCGTACACATAAGGGGAACACGAGGGTACTCACAGGTGGACGCCTCCCCGGCCTCTGATGATGCAGGCGAGCGGCTCTGTGGGGTGCCTCGGGGGTCCCGGGTCCTGGGAAGGCTGGCAGCAGGCTCCTGGCTCTCAGAGCCCTCTTGCTCCTCCTCGGTGTCCAGGAGCGGTCCCTCTGCCCCGGGGTCAATCACGTCCCGGGGGGCAGGGACGGCATGAGCCCCCAGGAGGCGGTCCAGGGCATGGAAGTGGGGGCAGGCCTCCGGGTCAGCCCCTGGCAGGCAGGCCCGGGAGTAGGACTGCCGCAAGTCTTTAATCTTGCAGCGCACCTGCTCCCGGCTGCGCTGGTGGCCCCTGGCGGCCAGGCTGGCAGCCATGCGTCCATAGACGGCCGCGTTCCGGTGGCTAGTGCGGAGATCGTGGACATTTGAGGCTTCCCCCCAAACCTCGATGAGGTCCACGATCTCCGCACTTGACCAGGCGGGCGCCCGCCTTGTGCGCCCCCGGGCAGGCTCCCGGGAGCCGCCAGGCTGGTCGTGGGGAGCAGTGGAGGGCTGGGAGCCCTCGGATGGCTGGCTCATGGTGTGGCAGGTGCAGGCTGTGCAGGCACGGGTGCTGGCAGCCTTGCAACTGGCACAAAGTGAGTAGCCAGCCCGTGGCCCTTTAAGGGCTCCGGGGCCGGGAGGGGGGCAATAGAGTTTCCCTGGTGTTGGCCAGAGTGGCCACCAGGGAAACCTGGGAAGCCTTAGCCTCCCACTAGTTCGAACTAAAGGGCTACACAGCCCTTAGTTCGAACTAGCTAGTTCGAACTAGGCGTTAGTCCTCGTAAAATGAGGTTTACCTAGTTCGAACTAAGCGCTCCGTTAGTTCGAATTAAGTTCGAACTAACGGAGCGCTAGTGTAGCGCATAGGAAAGTTAGTTCGAACTAACGTCCGTTAGTTCGAACTAACTTTCTAGTGTAGACATACCCTGGGTTACGTACAAGATAGGGACTGTAGGTTTGTTCTTAAGTTGAATTTGTATGTAAGTCGGAACTGGTACATATTGTAGGGGAAACTCTTGCCAAACATTTCTCCAGAGCTCAGTTTTATTCTCCCACACCTCACTTCCCTCAGTCCTTTATTCTCAAGCTGAGGTGCCTGCTGAGAAAAGCCGCTCTGCTCCGCGTCCCCCTGGTCTGCTGGGGGAGGGGTGCTAGCTTCGCGTCTCCCTGGTCTGCTGGGGGGAAGCAGCTAGTGCGGGGTTGCCTCACCCCGTTTGTAAGTAGGGGTCCAATGTAAGTCAGATCCATGTAACCCGGGGACTGCCTGTAGTGGCATTGGAAAAGGTTCAGAAAAGGGCAACAAAAATGATGAGGGGTTTGGAACGGGTTCCATATGAAGAGAGATTAAAAAGACTTGGACTTTTCAACTTAGAAAATAGGAGACTAAGATGGGATATGATGGAGGTCTATAAAATCATGACTGGTGTGGAAAAAGTGAATAAGAAAATGTTATTTACTTATTCCCACAATATAAAAACTAGAGGTCACCAAATGAAATTAATAGGCAGCAGCTTTAAAACAAACCCAAGGAAGTTTTTCTTCACTCAGCGCACAGTCAACCTGTGGAACTCCTTGCCAGAGGATATAGTGAAGGCTAGGACTTTTAACAGGGTTCAAAAAAGAGCTAGATAGATTCATGGAGGTTAGGTCCATTAGTGGCTATTAGCCAGGATGAGTAGGAATGGTGTCCCTAGCCCTCTGGTTGTCTGCAAATGGGTGACAGGAGAGGGATCACGTGAGGATTACTTGTTGTATTTCCTTCCTCTGGGGCATCTGGCATTGGCCTCTGTCAGGATACTGGGCTAGATGGACCATTGGTCTGACCCAATATGGCCGTTCTTATGATTGCAGATTGCACAGACATTGACTGTGAGAGCCGTGCACTCCCTCTGCATCCAATCAAAGCGCTGCCCACCCCGCAAATTCTAGGCATGCCAGCACAATTAGCAAAATGACCCTATCCCAAGAGACTGTCTTAGTGACCACAATCGCTAAGATGGAGAGCCCATTCACTGGCCTAGGTTGCCCTGCCCTGACTTAGATGCTGCAGTGGCAGGACCCCTAAGTAGTCCCCAAAGGTCCTTTGCCTCCTTGATACGTAGCCGTGAGTGTTTGCCATCCCAAGCAAGCTCTGCTCCACGGGGAAGAGGTACTTGCTGTGAGCGGACCCTGGTGCTTTGTTCCTTTTCCCCCTTCTGTTGACTTTGTAAGGTGTAAAATCCAGTCGCCAGCAGTTTATCAGGAGGAGGAGAAGGAGGTTTCCTGTTGAAGAAAATGTCAGAGGTCAGTTGTGAAAGGAAAAGGGGAACTGAAGAATGGCATGTCTGCCACCTTCCTGTGTCTCCTCCCAAAGGAATTGCCAGTGTCATGTGTTGCTGGTGTTTGCTAATCTGGAAGGCCAGTTCATTGATTATTAAGTATCAGAGGGGTAGCCGTGTTAGTCTGAATCTGCAAAAGCGACGAGGAGTCCTGTGGCACCTTATAGACTAACTGAAGTGTTGGAGCATAAGCTTTCGTGGGCAAAGACCCACTTCATCAGATGCATGTAGTGGAAATTTCCAGAGGCAGGTATAAATATGCGGGCCAGGATCAGGCTGGAGATGACGAGGTGGATCCAATCCAGGAGGATGAGGCCCACTTCTAGCAGCTGATCTGATTCATTGATTATTGTTTCCTTTAATCAGGTCGAAGCCCACTGAGATGGCAAAGGGCAACTGTTAGCAGTTCCTGAGTTAAAATGACAGGTGAAAGCGGGATCTAAATTGCATTCGTGTAAATGCACTAATCTAGTGTCATAGGGATAGAATTCAAATAGCAGTGAAACAGCAGCTGGAGTCCCTGATCTGGCTTTTGGGGCAGTCTCACTTGTAGCCTCCTCCTGCGCTCAGGTGACCATTGTGTTCTAAGCTAGCCCTGGGGACATGGCTGCATCTCCATCTGATACAGTGTGCTGAGTGTCTCGGGAATACAACCAGAGTTCTTCTTCCCTACGCCCTTTTGTTTTCACCAGAAGGCTGACTTGAGTCATGGCTGGAGAAACTTCATGGGCGTGTTCATACCCACGCGGCTCCAGGCCAGGTCTGTCCAGGAATCCAGATCAACTTCCATGCCCAAAGCTGGGGACCAAAGCCAAGAGCAAAACCTTAACGGTTTCGAACTTCCCAGCATAGCTTTGACCATCTAAGCAGCCAGCCAGGGCCGACCCGGAGCTGGACCTCATAAATCCAGCCAGCAGAGACACGCGTGCAGGTCACTGGACAGCTGTACTACTCGCCACATGTGTAGGGGGAGGGGAGCTCTGAGTAACGCAAGGAAATGCCTAGTGTTGTAGCTGCTGCAGCCTGCCTTTGTAGTGCTTCCTTTGCCACGTTACACTTGACCCTCCCGGTACCAGCCACCAGCAGGACTCGAGTCACTGTCTCCAGTGACTGATTACACTTCATTGCCATTGTTAAGGGGCCAAGATTTCCCGTCTTTGCTCAGGTCGAACAACCGCTTGGAGGTGCAGCCAAATCAAACATGAGCTCATCACGAGGGGGAGGTAGCCCATGATAAACCGCTCCTAAGCACTCCTATTACAAAGTAGAGATGTGGGATTTTTGCGGATAGGAGATAAGTAGAATAAAGGAGGGCAGGGTGGGGGTAGCCTTCCCTCTGGTGCTATTTATGGGAGCCGTAGGGGTGCATTCAAGGGAGGTGTGACCTCTCAGGTAAGCTCAGAGTCAGTTGCTTTCATTGCATGACGTCCCGCTGAGAGCTGTGTCCCAGTCCCTCTCGGGTGGGGCTTTTGCTCACTGAGAGGAAATGCATCGTCACACAAGGCACAGTTTGCCCACAGAGTTCATTGACATGAGAGAGCCTTGAAACGAAGACTTTAGCCGGATTCGGAAGGAAATGAGGCATTTAGATGGGTAACATCAATACCTAGGATTAGCATAAATGTCAGAAAACACATGCATAAATTAGCATAAATGTCAGAAAACAGATGCAGCATTTTGGGAGGGATATTAAACTCTTCTGCTTCAGGGCATGAGCCAACTCCTAACTATTGGGGAGTAGTTCCCTGGGGATAGGTTATTCCATGTCGCCCTGCTCTAGGGTTTCTTGCACCTTGCTCGGAAGCTGTTAGCAGTGGCTATTCTCAGCGATGGGGTACTGGACTAGCCGAACCACTGGTGGGATCCTGTGTGGACGTACTGGGGTTTCCTGTGGTAGTTGCAGCCAGTTTAAAAGAACTCTACTCTAAGGTCTTGGAGGTAATGAAGTGAGTATCTAGGTAAACTGCACAAGTACCAGGCTGTCTGTCTCTTTGGTGCGCTATACCAGTGGTTTTCAAGCTACTGGTCACAACCCAGTACTGGGTCTTGTTGCTGCAGGGAGATCAGCTGACCGGTGGGGGTGTTGAGGCAGCTACGTGCCTGTCCTGGCACCACAGACTGCGCTGTGCCCCAGAAGCAGCTGGCAATAGGCCCGGCTCCTAGGTGGAGGGAGCATACAGGGCTCCGTGCACTGCCCCGCCTCAAGCACTAGCTCCGCACTCCCATTGGCTGGGAACCTGCTGCCGGCTGCTTCTGGGGCGCAGTATGGTCTGTGGTGCCAGAAGAGGCAGGAAGCTGCCTTAGCCCCACCGCTGACTGGGAGCTACTCAAGGTAAGCCCCTCCCGCTCCAGCCCTGACTCCCCCAAAGCTGGAGCCCCCTCCTTCACCCCAAAACTCTCCTCCTCAGCCCCACCCCCGGAGCCCACACTCCAGTCTAATTATTTTGGGCCGTGGCATCAACAATTTTCTTCAACTGGGTCATGAGAAAAAAAGTTTGAAACCCCCTGCCCTGTACACCCCTGAAGACAGCTGAACGGTACAGACCCATGTACATCGGACTCTTCTGCATTCCTGCCCCTGAGGGGTTTCAGACCCCCCCTTGTGATACCGATCTTGCTAGTCTCCCACAGATGAGAGCGTAGGATGAGCAGCCGATGAAATGCAGCTGAGAAAAGCGACGTATCGGGAGATGATTCAAAGGCTCTGGGTGGTAATTACTGTTCGCTATGCAGATACCTTCAGGACTGGGAACACAGCTCCCCCTTTTATCTCAAGCCAGCCAGAGCTCACACTGCCGGCACACCTGGAAATGAGGTCATCGACTACCCTGCCAGCTCTGCTCAGATCGTGCTGGGCTTGGGCACAGACGTAACAGGCGCCTCATGTTCCCTGGGTGATGCGTGTTCTTCTGCAGCCAGAAAGTCTTACCGCCGACACGAGACAAGACGCTTCTCGTCCCGTCTCAAGGCAGAGGTTCGGGAGCTGCTGCACTGTGGCTTTCCTCAGACATGTCCTTCGCGGGGCGGGGGGGGGGGCAGGTTTTGCTGCTGGGAGAGGTTTCCAGGGCTGCTCAAATCTGGCTGTTTGTTTGGGTTGCTAGGGAGGAGGGGAACGGGGATTGGAGGGGAAGGTGTGGGATTGTGGCAGTGAGCGCTGGAAAAGGCTCTGGAGGTAACATCCAGCCCAGCCCTGCCATTTACTGTAGCGCTTTGCGCTGGGCGGCTCTTGAACTAGGGCTGTTTCGAAGTGATTTCCGTTGTGCGTAAGCTAACGAGAAGTGTGCGGAGAGCGTGGTACAGCACAGCCGTTGGGATCACATGGTGAATGGTGAAGACTGTTTGATCCAGGGCAGGACTCTGGATGTTCGCTTGCCCGATGTCCAGTATTCAATTGGACAGTCCGGTTTTTGGGCCCTCTCTCCGGTAAAAAAATTCAGAAAATATCGGACATGTGCAATGTCCTTCTGGTTTTCCGGCTGGGCGCCTGACGGAAGCCTGGAGGGGGCGGGCGGAGTGCTTGGGAGGCAGAGCGTGATCGGCGCTGGGAGCCTCTGGTTACGTCTGACATAGGAGTGATGCCTTGGGGAGGAGGAGAAGCCCTGTCTTTGCCCTGAGCGCTGGTCAAGCGTGTTGTGGAGCCGTAGCCGGACTCGCTCGTACTTTGCTGGGACCATGCAAGGGACAGGCAGTGACCTGGGATCTGCATGTGCCTGGGTCAGTCCCGCTTCCTGCCTGCTGATTCTCTCCCCCACTGCTTCCACCCTGCCGACAAGCCCTGCTCCCCCCGACCCCTTCCGATCAGCCCCGCTCCTCCGACCCCTTCCCAGCTAGCCCGGCTTCTTACCAGCTGGTTCTCCTCCTCATGAACTCCACCAGCCAGACCTGGTCCCCCCGCCCCCCTGATCTCTCCCGGCCATCTCTGCTGCCCCGACCCCCTCCCCCAACCAGCCCTGCTTCCTGCTGGCTGGTTCTCCTCCTCCAGATCTCCCCCAGCCAGCCCCGCCCCCCCGATCTCTCCCGGCCAAGCCAGCCCCGCTGCCTCTGACGCCCCCCTCCCCGACCAGCCCTGCTTCCTGCCAGCCCCCCCCCAATCTCCCCTGGCCAGCCCCGCTCCCCTCCCAGCCAATCCCCATTCCACCCCCCCCCCCCCCCGATCAAGTGTGTCTGGTATTTTTTCTGAAACTACCTGGTAACCCTAGCTGGGGAGTCCCTTGAGTACAAGCCAAGACACATACACCCGCCCCTGCCATGTGCTAGCTCTCCCGTGTTTCAGGGCCCCCTGCATATAAGGCCATTAGGGCTGGCCATGGACAAGGCCTCCAAAGGAAAGCTCCCAGCAGCGCACCACCGCTTCCCTCTTTCCGCATGCGCCCTGACATCTCTCTGAAATGGGGAGGCCGGGAGACGTTCCTTTCATATCTGTGCCCTGGACAAATGCTCATCAAAGCCGTGGCCCTGGCAGCTTCCATTTGGGCTGAGACCGGTCCCCAAGAGCCTAGTCTCCTCCAGCCTTGGCGGAGCTCGCCCACCGGTGCGGGCGCAAGTGTCAGCGGCACACGCGGGCTCCGGCGTGATGCTCTGAGCAGAGGGCTGCTGCAGCACTGTGAGGATGTGACCGGGCCCAGCGTTGCAGAGTGAATCCGCAGGGCGGTCAAAGCAGCAGCAGCCTGGTAGGGCCACATGGGTGCCAGCCATGGTGGGAAATGTTCTAAAAGGGCCCTCGTGTGCTGAATTCCCCTTCCCAGAGGACGCAGCCTGTGCTTACGCTCTGGAGAGTTGTAGGCCTCAGACAAACCTTTCCGCTGCAATAGAAGACCCTGGGGCTGGCTTTAATAGTTTGCCAGCATTTAGCCTCGAGCTCCCCAGTCCCCAGAAGGTTTCCCAGCATAAGGGCTTGATCTGGCTTCCCAGAAAGTCTCCTCTTGGCTCTGAGCTGCTGGGGAAGTTGGAGCCTATCGCTGGCCTTTTCCTTTTCCCTGGGGCCTGTCCTCGTTCGCGTCGTTCTCACACCATTGTTTAGTTTCTCGACGATGCTTTCGCTGCCTCTGCCGGACGGTCACATGAGACTCGCTTACGAGTGGAGATTTTTCGTTTTGTTTTTTTGGCCCAAAGTTTCACCCTGTTCCCCTCTGTACCGCTGCCAGCAGCTTTTCCAGTCTCTGCCGAGCATGTTTTGCAGTCCTACACAAACTCCCAAGAGCGGCCTTATGGCAAGATGAGTGTTTTTTATCAAAGGAAGTAAGATATTAAAAGCAAAGGCAGCATCATGGAGCCTGGGGGACTGTCCTGACCTGTCCCAAAGGCCTCCGTTCAGACAGTGGTGTCTGCTTGGCAAATGGGAGATGTTTTTGTGGACTTCAGCCAGCTTGTGAAATCCCCTGTCCAGTGACTGGGCTTGTTGTGAATATGTTTCATCACTGCTGCTGGGTGCATCTCCTGGTCTGCAGCAGCCCCCCGGAAATCTCCCTCCTCTGCCCTTCTGTCTGGGGTAGCTGGCCGTAGTTGCGTGGGTCCGAGGTGTCCAACCAGTTCTGAAGCAGTAGCTTGTTTTGTAATTTGGCGCTGTCTACACAGCGCCAAATTTTGAAGTAACCCGCCATTCCGAAACATCCCTTACTCCTCGTGGAATGTGGTTTACAGGGCTGTCAGAATAGCGAGCCCGTTATATTTTGAAATAACAGGCTTGCAGTTAAGACATGGGATAGCTATTTCGGGATACCTCTGTAGACATAGCCTATGTGAGAGTGTGGGGTGTTGTGGTGACCTCTTGATTTGGGGGTAGCAGTTGCACTTAATGTCATGCTGAATGGCTCTGGTACCATTTTTGGTCAGAAATCTTTCTGCCTCCAAGGGGACAACAGCAAATCTCATAGGCTACGTCTTCACTGCCAGTTCTTCTGGCAGAAAATATGCTAATGAGGGACTCATTAGCATACGTTGTGATCTCATTAGCATAAATATGCTAATGAGGGGCTCATTAGCATATTGTCTGCCATTTCTTTTTGCGCAAAAAGAAGCAGTGCGCACATTTGTGGGTTTTTTGCGCAAAAAAAATAGTCCACACTGCTTCTTTTTGTGCAAAAACCCCTTACGCAAAAAGAAATGGCAGAAAATATGCAAATGAGATTGCAACTTATGCTAACGAGTCCCTCATTAGCATATTTTCTGCTGGAAGAACTCATAGTGATGACAAAGCCATATACTAAACTGAAAGTATTGCCACCAAAATCAAAGGCGACATGTAACTCTCAATAGCACAGGGGCACGATTTAAAGATCCTGGTGGGCATGTGGCCACCTTGCATGCCACCTCTGTGTCCTAACCCGCCCCTGCTGCATCTCTCACACCCGCTGCAAGCTGGCACCATCTTGACCCCATTGTATCTGTACCTCTTTCTCAGGACAGGAATGAACGGGTGCCTCTTCCCATCAGTCCTTTATTTTCCAGGCCATGTGTCAGGAATTGAATTACTCCAATAAGTCCCACACAGCAATGGGAAAACTGCTTTTCAGAAAGGCACTTTGTAAAACAGTTGCTATAGATGGAGACGTGGGTGGGAGTGGGATGCAGGGGTCAGGTTTTACCAACCTGCCTCTTCTTTCAGGGCCAGTCACTGCCTTAGAGCAAAGCGTGGGCACGCCACCTTTCCTTTGCCTGGCTCAGGTCAGTACTCTGAGCAGCCAGAGGAGAAATCCCCAATCTCTGGTGTCACTAACTAAAGACCACCCAGCTGGTTTGCTTGCTTGTGTTTATGTTGCAAAAATATTACCTCTTAAGTCATGCAAGCTAATGTAGCTTGTGGCTTGGCAGGTAAAGTCTCTGACCTCATGCTAAGAGGAGATGTGAACTCACCCAGGCACATGATTAAATGAGCTTTGACTATAATGACTCAGGCCGGAGAATTTCTCTGCCTGTGCCCTACAGCCTCAGACATGGAGAGCCCGCTTCACTATGCTTGAGAAATGAGCAGTGACCAATGTTCCCTCTAATTTTTTCCATCCGTGTGTGGAATAAATTGTTATGTGCACCAAGGCACACACAGATGTGCACCACCCACAGAAACATATGCTGCCTGCTATGGGTGCTCTGCTAATCAGTTGGGCCACATCTGAATCTCTCCTGGGTGGCTGCCTAAGCACTCAGCTTACAGGGAACATTGACAGTGACTGCTTTCCCCTTGCTAAAACTCCTGAGACCCTCTTGGCATCTGAGTCTCGATTAGGCAAAACGTGCAGTAATAGGTTTGGAATGAGTAGTTGTTTGGTGTGTTTGGGCCCGGGGACTCCATGTGATCATCTGAACGGTTGCTGCTGAGGAAGAGCAAGGGTGGCGTAGTCTGCATGAGACAATCCCCAGGAAAATGGGAACCAAAACTCTAGCTCTAGTCTAGCTCTTTGGAAGTCTGTTGGTTAGCACGTGGCCTGGGGCACTGCAGGCTGAGCGGGTGCAGATCCCTTGATCTGCAGTTCCCTCCAAGTTCCCTACTGTTGAACCTCTGGAGAGCACCAAAGAACACTCTGAGTTTCGCTGCCTTTAGGATAAAGGGTGTCTCCAAAGAGCGGAGAGCTTCATGGATTGCTCCCTGGCTCCTCCTTGTTGCTTTCCCTCCCCAGCTGGGTGTGTTCCGCAGTACAGCCCTAAGGAATGAGATTTGGAATCTAGAGACAGATAGATAGATAGTCTCCTGGCTTCTGGCTCTGTGGAACTTCCTTCACTTCCACAAAGGCCTGGACTGGGGACTAGGCCTCAGCTTGTTTATCTAAACCAGGCTGGGGCAACATATGGCCTGCCAGGCCACTGGATCCAGCCCATGAATGCTGCGGGGAGCCCGAGGCAGGCTACCTGCTTGTCTTGCCCCACCTGCACGCCGCTCAGAAAAGCAGCTGCCGGGTCTCGTTTCTCTTTCGAAACTGTGAGCCCGGGAGGGAGTGGAAAAGGCTTCAGGTGCTTCCCCCGCTGCCAGTACAATCCCATTGGCCGGTTTCTGGCCAGAACTGTCCAATGGAAGCTGCCTGTTTGAATAACAGGCAGCACATGAAGCACCACGCCCCCTCCCGTCCTAATTATTCACACACGCACATGGCCCTGCAATGTGTGCGGTGTGGGGACAGTGGGGCAGGCTGCCTGCCTGAGAAACTGCTGGGCTGCTGGCTGGGAGTCACCAGGTAAGTCTCCTGGCCAGAGCCTGCCTCTGGCACCCCAGCCCCTCCCTTCCCCAATGCTCTGCCCCCCACTCTGGCCCCCCTACTTCACATACCCAAACCCTCTGCCCCCCTCCTGCACCCATATCTCCTCCCAGATCCGGCACCCCAATTCCCTGCCCAAGATCACAACCCCCTTCCTGCCCTAGGTCACAACCCAACCCCCTGCACCCCAGTCCAGTGCCCCAGGTCACATCTGCCTCCTTCACCCAAGCCCCACTCTCCCTCCTGCACCCCAATCCCTTACCCATGCTCCCTTCTGCACCCAACCTCCATCCCAGACCCTGCACTTCCTCCATTAATATCTTGGAAGACTGCAGCCCTCCACCACTTTCCAAAATCTTGGAATGCCCCCCCCCCCCCCCCATCAAACATTATTGTCCACCCCTGATCTAAGCTCTCCTGTTAGTTTACCTGGAAGGTCAGCAAAGAAGGCTGCCTGGGAGCCGGAGAAAATCTAGCTAGAGATGCCAGTCCCTGAGGTATTTACCCAGTGAGGGCCCAGCAGACCTCATGGGCAAGGCTCCAGTGGGTGCATTAAGGCAAAGCTTTTAGGTGGATGGATTGTCTCTGCAATATGAATGCTGTTTTGAGGGTTCACCATGCCAGAGCGACGACCCTCTTCATCCCGAGCAGCAACGTTCTCTTCCGTTCACCCTGTTGTATGGGAAGCTCCAGCCACTAGGGCGCTGAGCTGGGGGTCAGGAGTCTGTCCCCTGCTCTGCTGCGGCCCAGCTGTGTGGCGTCCCCTCTCAGTGCTGCTCTGTGAGGTGTGGACTGTCTCTGGGCACTGACCAGTTCACTGGGGCCCTGATCTTGGTTGGGGACACATTGGTGCTGCCAGACTGTAAATAATTACTGTGTAGACTCGTTCATAAGCCGACTTTTTTGGGGAAAAAATCCCACTCTGAAGAATGGGGGTTGGCTTATGAACCGGTTCTAAAAGATAGAGCAGCAGCAGGGGACCCGGCACGAGCTGGGATCGCCGCTGCCACACTGCCTTTTAAATGTAGCAGAACTGTAGCATCTGGAACCCAGCACAACTGCCCCAAACTTACAGAGAAAAAATGGTAAAAAGTCACTTGCCTGTTTATAAGATCCCAGATTGCTGTACTCTGGAGTCGACTTATAAACAGGTCGGTGACTTTTTACCATTTTTTCTCTGTGGCTGTGTCTAGATTGGCAGCTGTCTACACTGTAGACTTGCCAGCTGTCTACACTGGCTGCTTAAATTTCCACAAGAACACTGACTTCCTACTGTCCGAAATCAGTGCTTCTTGCGGAAATACTATGCTGCTCCCGTTCGGGCAAAAGTCCTTTTGCGCAAATGCTTTTGCGCTAGTGGGCCAGTGTAGACAGCTCAGATTTGTTTTGCGCAAAAAAGCCCCAATTGCGAAAATGGCGATCGGGGCTATTTTGTGGAAAAGCGCGTCAGATTGGCACGGCCTTTTTTCCGCAAAAAGTGCTTTTGCGGAAAAGCGTCTGTGCCAATCTAGATGCTCTTTTCCACAAATGCTTTTAATGGAAAACTTTTCAGTTAAAAGCATTTGCGGAAAATCATGCCAGTCTAGACGTAGCCTGTAAGTTTGGGGGGGGTCATAAACAAACGGGCTTATATTTGAGTATATATGGTAGATTTAGGAGTGGCTTGAGGCCGGCTGCGGCAGCTGGCGCCCCAGACGGAATGCATGATCGGCGCCCCCGTCTGCAGGGCCCGTCAATGAATTGACGTCATTGGCGGGAGCCCCCGTGATGTCATTATCGGGCGCCCCAGGCGGCGGCGCCCTAGGCGGCTGAGTCCGCCTATAGCCATGGACCGCCCCGACTAGATTAAATAAAACCATGCTAGAAGCATGTTAAGATTGCAAAGTCAAGCACTCCAAAGTTAGGAAATGCCTCAATGAATGTTGCTTATGCAATCTGAATTTGCCCGCCTTGTATGCATGTAGTAAGATACAGCCTCCAAATCCACAATTGCGGTCTCATTTGTACACCTCATCTAACTTCTGCAACAAACAAGCTGCTGTCTGTATGACCCCAGCCTTTAATGCACTACACAGCCCTAAGTTGTTCCCTGAGTGTTCCAGTCTTCCAGACTGTTTTGAATGAGGTACGGACCCATGTTAGCAGTTGCCTGTGAACATGTAATTAAAGATCTCCTCATCGTGTAAATGCACAAGAGGGCCAAATAAAGGCATTTCTGCACTTTTAAGTGCTTGACTTTGCAACTTTAAAGCTCCTTTAATGTGGGAAATTACATCCAATAAAACCAAGCTTTTTAAAAAAGTAGAAGTTGAAAAAACCAACAAATTCCATCACGTAGAACCTTATTGACACTTCTTCCTTTTGCCCCCGTGAGTCATAGCACAGTTCTCTGCTTGTAAGAGAAGTCAAGGACAAAGAATTTCACCCTGCACTTAGAAGGGAAGGGGGTGGGTGAGGTTTGTGATCGTCCTTAGTCCCTAGGGGAGTTCATACTACAATCTCAGACTGGCCCCCAAGAAAGATTCATCTCCTGCAGAGACAGGCTTTCCCCTTGCGGAAAATTCCATTGTGCCAGAGGAGCAAAGTCATTGACCCTGGTCGTCTTTCAGGAGGAATAATAGTATCAATTTCAGGTGCTGCATGATAGCATTCTCTAGGGATTACCGACTCTCCGAACTTCTCTACCGCCCCAGGAACGTTTCTCCCTCCAGCTCCTGCCTCTGTTCCCCTTTCCCTGCATCTCTCACTTGGCCTGGTCCTCACCCACCCCTCTGCATTTCAGATGGGGAGCTTCCTGTATCTCCATGCTGCCTGTATACGCGTGGTGGGTACTCATGGGTCTCTAGGTGCTGGGAGCAGCAACTGCAGAGAAAGTCTTGCTCACCTCAGCAAAATTCAACACGAGAGAGACACATGGCATAGAAAATTTCAGCCCAGACTGTTTAACGCCAGGTCTATACTAGGCCCAGGTGGTTGGCTTAAGGAACACAACTGAACACAACTGAGTGGACATACCTTAAGCTGAGCTTGGCACCGTTTTCACAGTGGGAGGTTGATGGGAGCGAACACTCCCGTCAGCTTCCCTTACTCTGCGACTGCGAGGAGCACCGCACTGACCAGAGCTCTCTCAGCATTCGATTTAGCGGGTCTTCACTAGACCCGCTAAATCGAACGCCAGAAGATCTATCGCTAGCGTATAAGTACAGATGAGGCCAAAGTTTGGCAAAGTTATAAGCACTGAGAACTGGGTCTTACATTGGAGAGTGTTGGGTAAAGTTTGCTATCGATGGTGCTACTGGTGAAGCTGTGGAAAGTTGCCCCAGCCACTAGTGAGTGGAATGCTGTGTCTGAACTCCTGTAAGCCTGCACAGGCCTGGACAGCAAAGTTTTGATTCAATAGCTTGTAGTGCAGCAAAGAGGGAATTATCTGGCCTGCACAAAACTTTATCTGGGGATGCAGATCTGTGCTGCAGCCTTTCGGTGGTGTAGGCTTAGCAGCATAGTAACTAATCAGGGACATGCAGGGAGCTGATCAACCGTCAGTAACTTAAGCAGCGAGCCGGAATTGTCCGCAGCGGGGGCTTGACTTAGGCACCAAAATCTTTGGCACCTACCTGAGAGTTTTGATCTTCAGGAGCTGAGCATGGATCCCCCCTTGAAATCAGTGGGAACTGTGGGTTCTCTGCACCTGATATTGTTGGGCCTAATGTAAGAGCTCCACGTTTGAAAGCCTGGGTCTGTAGCCTTCCCTGGGCTCACAGAGATGTTCCAGACATGCCGTGTTACAAGGAACATGTCTTAGCTTGAGTGGCGAGTACCATCAACTGTGCCATGCTTTCGGGAAGCGGCATGGCTCTGTTCCAGCCCCCCTCTCCGGGCCTTTTAATCTCTGCCACTTTGAGAGATGCATTTGTGTTTTAAGCTCTATGGTTCTGTATCTGCCTCTCTTACGCGGGACTCTGAGTTACAGAATGTACAAAGTTCACGGGTGTATTTCTCTCTCTCCCACTCTGTCTCGCGTGTTCGATCCCTTTGTATCCCGGAGTCCCAGCCTTTCCTCAGCTGGAGAACTCGCCTCTTGCACACGGCTAGGAGCCCTTTGCAAAATGGCTTAAAACAAGCTCCACCGAGAATTTACGGGTATGTCTACACTAGCCCCCTAGTTCGAACTAGGGAGGCTAATGTAGGCATTCGAAGTTGCAAACGAAGCCCGGGATTTAAATATCCTGGGCTTTATTTGCATCTTCCCGTCCAGTCTCCATTTTGAAATTTCACTAGTCCAGACTACACGCGGCAGGGAGCCAGTAGTTAGAAAAAAAGCCCTAATTTGAACTACCTGGTATTCCTCCTGCAAGGAGGTTTAACGGTAGTTCGAATTAGGGGCTTTAATTCGAACTACCGGCTCCCTGCTGCGTGTAGCCACGGGCAGTTAGTCCGGACTAGTGAAATTTCAAAATGGCGACCGGACGGGAAGATGCAAATAAAGCTCGGGATATTTAAATCCCGGGCTTGATTTGCAACTTCGAATGCCTACATTAGCCTCCCTAGTTCGAACTAGGGGGCTAGTGTAGACGTACCCTACGTGGCCCTCCGAAAAGGCTTCTCTCCAAATCTCTCCTGCAACAGCTTTGTCCCTTCATTTCTCAGCCGTAAAGACCGGCTGCTTTTTGTACCGTCTCTGGCTTAGCCAGCCACTGCTCATTCGGCCGCACTCTTAAGAAATCCTCATGGAGAATTAGACCTGGCAGCTGCAGGCCTGTTACCTCACCCCACAAAAATGCTTTGTTATTGAGAAAATGGAAACTGTCTGAGGTTTCTGGGTTGAATAGAATCACTGGGATCAGTTTTAACCACAGCTCGGTCATGGCTACAGAACATTCCCCTAGCTGAGCAGTCTCTGTCTAAACCATAATCATCAAGCCAGTGGAGAGCTGCAGGGTTATCTGAGCAAACCGTGGAGACTGTTATCTCTGCTGAAACTTCCCTGAAATTGCAGACTTGAGAAAGGAGGAGCCATGCCCCTTTGTAATCCTGTGTTATCAGTTGTCCAGAGCAAGGATGTCCTAACACGTTTTGTTAGTCTTTAAGCTGCTCCTAGACTATTTGTCGTTTTTTAAGTTTTTCCTGTTACAGACTAACTCGGCTATCCCTCTGAAGCCGAGGAAACAAGGTTCATCTCTTGACGCTAACCCAGACTGCCTTACTTGCTGGCATTTGCGTCCTGGAAAGCTGATCGCCTTTGTTTAAAAAGGTGGGCAAAGGAGATGTAGCAGCCTTTAAGCCTCCGGGCAAGGAGCTGTGGAAGTATGTAGAGCCCCATGGGTGGCCTCCTTCATCTCAGTGGGCCACAAGATTGTGGTAATCAAGACAGTCTTCCCGGACAGGGTCGTTTTGCTCACCGGCCTGTAACCCACACACCTCCGGGGTAGGGGCGTGAATGTTTAACTGACTTACTGGTTTACTGACTGCTCCTGGCAGGGGGCGGCTCCAGCCGTGCAGGGGGCCCACTGTGGACGGGCTGTTCTGGCTGGAGCAGCCTTTGTCCGCAGTGACCCAGATGCTCCTGCCTGCAGGGCGTTTAACTGGTTAACCACTTAACCGGGGTGTGGGACCCGGTCCTGTCTAGTGGCACTGAGCCCGCTTACAGAGAGAATAATGAGTCAGCTCTACAGCCTTAGCTAATAGCCAGCTGGCGTGTAGCTCATGCAATAGATCAGGGCTACTCAACTTTGGGAGCCACAATGATACTCACAACACATGCTGAGGGCCGCAACTTAAGTGTGGTTTCATAGACATGCAAATAAATATGCAAATATATGCAAATAGCTTCTTTCACACTGACGGGCATGAATACAAAAAGCAAGGCAAGACTATACAACATACAGGCCCCATTTAAGTCAGTTCTGCTGATATTAATAAAATGCAATATTTATCCAATTTCCACCTACATGACAGCACTTTTAATGAGCAATGACAGTCCTGGAATTTAACTACTAAACACCTATCTGCAGAAGACCATTATATTGACTCCTTTTTTGTTTTGGCTCCCACCCGTGGGCTGTGTGTTGAGCCCTGCGCAAACCCAAACTGAACCGTGGACTGGAAACAAATGAGCCACGGGCCGCGTGTTGAATAGCCCTGCAGTGGAGCCTCATGCACTAAGCTCCATGTTTAGTTCCACCCACAGACAACCAGGGTCTGACGACGTTGCACGCGTCCAGTCAGAATTTGCAGCGTGTGCCAATTGAACCGCTTTGACTGGATACAGAGAGCATTCATGGCTCTCGCAGTGTTGTGTGCAATCAGCACCCACTTCCCTTCCCGTGCCCTGGCTCTATGTGCGGGTCACTTCAGTAATACTGGTAGGGAAAACATGCTACATGGACAGAAATCAGTGGAATCGGGATCCCTGTCACCAGGCAATGGGAAACAAAAAGTCTTGTAGGCTACACTAGAACCCCGACGGGCTGCATGCGGTACATGGACCACAGGTTGCCCACCACTGATGTGTAGCCTTCCACGTTGTAATCCAGCGGTGGGGAACCTTTTTTGAGTCAGGGGCCACTGATCCACAGAAAAATCAGTCGCGGGCTGCACAAAAGTGAGAATAAAAAAAACCCCAAACCCACATTCCTTTCACACACCAGAGCCTGGGGGGCCCAGACTAGTAGATTTTGTGGGCCCCACGATGCTCTTGGGAAAGGCCAAAAATGAGGAGTTTAGTGTGTGTGTGTGGGGGGGGGGAGTGCACAAGGAAGAAGGCTTGGGGTATGGGGTCTGGGCAGGAGGGAGGGTGCAGGAGTGGGTTTGGGGGTAGGTGGGTCTTGGGAAGGTGGGAAGGTGAAGAAGTGGAGTTAGGGTGCAGGGTCTGGTCAGGAGGGGGAACTGCAGAGCTGAGGCACCAGTTCCCCAGTGCTGGCGGAGGAGCCCTGAACCTCAGGAGCTAGATCCAGGCAAGCCAGAGGCCGGATCTGGCCCTCGGGCTGGAGATTTCCCACCCCGTTGTAATCCTCTAGCATGCTGATCAAACGCCCAGTTCTGAAGGAGAAGCTTTGCTGGTTTAGTAGCCATTTAAAGCAGGTCTCAGGAGCTTTCTCTGGACAGGGAGTTCTGAGCGGGAAAGAGGGAGAAGAAACATTAGAGTCTGAATTGTTTTCCTGATCTGCAAGCCGATTTCCCCCATGTTGCTGTAAAGGACGACGTTTTGGTCACTTGTGGTTTGCAGAAGCAGCATTACTCTCAATACAGAACGCTCCTTGCTAACTGGTCATAGTTCTGTTTACATACAGTTAGAGATATCTTATAGCTCCTGTTGAGAAAATCGCATTCGCGTCATCCACTAGAGACTGCACGAAGCTGTGTTAGTTCTTTGGATATGATTCATGCACATCATCACCCTCCCTTTCCTGCCTAGTGGATGCTAGCAGGCCCCCAACGAATTCCTTCCAGCTGCTACAGATGTTTAAAGTGACCAAATATTTAAGTAGATAGGAAAATAAATACGAGCCCTAAAATATTGCCACCGTGAATAGATATTTCAGCATTTGACAGTGAAATGTAAATATGGCTTTTGGTGTTTTGAGCGTTTGTTTACCCAAGCTTCTTGTGTTCCCTAGGAAATCCCATAACTAAAACAGCTCAGAGCTTGTCATCTGGGGAGAACAGTGACTAGTCAGCATCTCTGCTCAGCCGCTTTCACAATCAGGGTGGGTTTTAGGAATAGTAATTTACTTAACTAGTGAACTAGAGCCGGCTGTTCATGGCAGAGCCTAGGATTCGTGCTTGAACTGTAATGAAGTGTTTCCATTCTAGACCCCTACTTTCTGTGGGTTTAAAATGTGGCCATAAAAATCTCTTCCAGGCTCAGCACTGGCTCCTGAGGTCTCTGGGAGATTAAAACAAAAACAAAATGCAAATGGTAAAAACAATTGGCCATTTATCTGCATAAAAGTATTTTACCCGAGTGGGTGGGTGAGATTCTGATAACTACAAAGCAGCTCCAGTTCTGCAGGATCCGAGCTCGTAACGTGGACTTTCCTCTGCTGGGTATATTGTAAGTAAAGTTGTTTCTGCAGTGAGGCAGCCAATGGCAGTATACCAGGGGTGGGCAAATACCGGCCCATGAGCCAAATCCGGTTCACCAGGGTTAGCCCTGCAGGTCGCTGCCACTATATTTACCTGAGCCACCGCAGGTATAGGCGATTGCAGCTCCTGTTGGCTGCAGATCGCCGTTTCCAGCCAATGGGAGCTGTGGGAAGTGGCGTCCTGATCCGCGCTGCTTCCCACAGCTCCCATTGGCCGGAAACAGCCATCCACGGCCAATGGGAGCTGCAATCGCCTGTACCTGCGGAGGCACAGGAAAATATAGTGGCGGCAGCCTGCCACAGGCTAACCACCTGTGCAGTAGACTGTCCTTTTACGTGTGTTCTGCACCAGCAGCAAACAGAAAGGAGCATTAGCGTCACCCACAAGCCTTCTGTTTGGACATGGAAGAGTTAGTGAGATTTTCAAGCTGTTCTAATGACACAAATTGCATTGCTGTGCAGAAAGCTTTCCGAGTTAGGCAAACTTCAGCTCACGGAAGATAAGAAATTCCTCTCTAAAGATTTGCAGTTCTCCTCTAACCTGTTGCACCATGCCTAGGTAACTTCTCAGGTGTTCTACAATCCTTGGTGAGGCTGGTGCTGCAAACTGAAAGCTTGTCTACACTTGGAAGTTAATTGTGATGAAGTCAGGGTGGGTGTGGATTTGTAGTGCAGTTGTAAACTGCCACCAGGTCAATTTGAACCTGCAATCTCTGGAGCTTAGTATAGGAGCCTCTACTCTCTGAGCTAAAAGCTGGTTGGCTGTCAGCCCATCTTGTCTCTTGCTCTTCATCTATTGCTGTGGTCTAAGTGCCACTGCATGGGACAGTGAACCACACTAGCGGCACGTCTAGACTTGCTTTCACTTTCGAAAGAAGATATGCAAATTTGGCACGAATTTGCATATTTTCTTTTGATCGCTTTTTCAAAAGAGATTATTTCAATAAAGAAAGTAGTCTAGATGCAGTTCTTTTGAAAACAACCCACCCTTTTTTGAAAGTACTGTTCTTCCTAAAAAAATGAGGTTTACCCGGTTCTTTCGAAAAAGGCTTTTTTTCTCAAAAGAACCACATCTAGACTACTTTCTTTTTCGAAAAAACCTCTTTCAAAAAAGCGATTGGAAAAAGATATGCAAATTCGTACTGAATTTGCATATCTTCTTTTGAAAGTGAAAACAAGTTTAGATGTTCCCTAGGTGTGAGGGTTACATAGTAACTGTTCCTGAATAGCTGTACACTTCAAGAAGAAATACCTGCATATTCTTCAGGAAGAAAAGAACTCGTTTTGGTTTGGCTTAGCCTGCTTTCAAATAGGAGCCACTGGAGAAGATCCAGTCATATGTGCTCACATATGAAAGGCCTGTGGCCCATGGTAATTTAATTCTGTCCTCATACAGTCCTCTCTCTTCTATTTCATTTCTCTTTGTGATGAGGGTTGCCTGTAGAAACGTTCTGGGTTCAGATCTGTAGCCTATGTACAGAGGGGGCTTTAGCACAGGAGAAGATAGCCTACAAGCCCTTGTGATCCATGTTTAAATAATTCCAGCAGGCCAGGCTGTGTAGTGTATTTCCGGAGCAGGAAGGAGGAAGGCCTTGTGGTTACAGTATTGGACGGAGACTCTAATGAGGGGGGAAAGTCCTGGCTTTGCCACTGACTCACTATGTTACTGAATCTCTCTCTGTGCTTCCAAAGTCCGAAATGGAGGCAAAATGCTCCTTAACCTCCCAGGTGTGCAGTGAGGAGAAGTGCATCCGTGTTGGTGAAACACTCAGCTAGCACAGTGGCGGAAGCAGCGGTGTTAATGGGGTGGAGAGATTTAAGAGCTGGTTCAGTGTGGGAGCTGAGGCCGTGGGCACTTAAGTTCTTGAAGCTGTGGGAAGGGAGGTGAGTACGTCTGCGTTGGCCGGGAGGTGAGTACGTTGTTAGCAGAGGAAACGTTCCTCAATGCTGCCTTCGCTGCGGTGTGCGACAGGCTCTGGCCTCTCACCCAGGCCCCGATGCTTGGTCCAGGCGGAGCAGAGAGAAGCAGCCACACAGTTTCCCAGTCAGCCTGGCGCAGGGATTCAGGGGCTGATCTCTCTCCCCAAATCCTGAAGCTGCTGCGGCCCCTCCCTGCCAGCCCCATCACGGAGCTGATGTGGCTGCAGGAGGGGAGCCTCCCTTCACCACCGGAGTCAGCAGGGAGCCACCCAAGTAAGCCTGAGTCCCAATCCTCTGCTCCACCTTGAGACGCCCCCAGCCCTGAGCACCCTCCTGCATCCTAAAGCCCAGAGTCCGTCTTAAGGGTGGGCGAGCCGGGCGGTTGTCCGGGGTCGCCATTTTCAAGGGGCCACCAATAGAGCCGATTTTGGGGGGGAGACACGACTGCATTTCAGCTCGACCTCCTGAATTCTCCCCCCAGGTTTCCCTGGTTAACCCCTGACTCTTTTTTTTGTTTTGTTTTGTTTACTGGACAAATTTTTGTCTGGTATTTTTTTTGTAAACCATCTGGGAACCCTACAGGCAAGCTGGGCCCACCAGTTGGTTAGAACTGGCCCTGCTAAAGCCCTCATCCTTGGCCCCACCCTAAAGCTCACACCCCCAGGTCATAGCCTGTCTCCCCTCCTGCAACTCAATACCCAGCCCTGAATCTCATGCCCCCTCCTGCGCCCAAACCCCCCAGTCCCAGCCAGAGCCCTCCCATACCTGCACCCCAACCCTCTACCCCAGCCTCGAGCTCACTCCCACACTCAGAACCCCTTGGACTCACTGCCAACACATTAATTTTGTTATGCACACCAATAGGAAGGTGAAGTGTCCCGTGTCTTCTCCGGGTCGCACATCCCCTCCACCGTGGTGCACGTAAGAAAATTCATTCCACTCAGGGATGGGAAGAATTAGAGAGAACAGTAGCCAAGTGGCTGCCATTGACTCAGTGTAGGCTTTGATACCCAATCCAGAGAGAGTTTTGGAGCATGCAGAATAACTGTGCCCTTACTCAAGAGGCGTAGTTAGAGTCCTGAGGGCACAACAGATTGCATGGAGCACTGGCCAAGAGGAGCTGCATGGCATGTCCATTTTCAAACCAAACCCCCAGGTCAGCCAGTGGGAGCTGAGCCCTAAACTTGGATGGACAGGTTGTTCATCACACACTGAAGGGCCACGTGTGGGAAACCCCAAGTGTGATTCGGTCTATTGAAGAGATTAGACTTCAGGTATACAGACTTCAGCATGCTGCCACGGGCCCAGCGTGGTTTCAGCGCTTCAACGAGGGAAAGTCTTAATTTTGGAATGGCTGCAGAGCCCCGGTTCTGGACGAGAGCGTCTGGCTCTGCCCACCCCTCTGAAAAGCCAAGCCCTTCTGTGTAAGTAATATAGAGCTTCGGCCAGCCCCACGGACGCTAGTGGGAGTTTTGCCCTTCGCGTCAGTAGGATGAGAGTCATTCGGTGAATATGATTCTTGTGAGCCATTCGCTTTGGATCCAAGAACCTTTCCTGTTGTCTCTCTCCCTTGTCTCGGTGTGTTCATGAGAGATGAAAGGGGCTCAGAAAAAAACCAGTATCGCCAGCGCAACCAGAGCCAGGGACTTTGTCTAATGTGGAATCTTTTAGAGGAACTTTTAAGAAGAGTCCAGTCTCCAGCCCCATGGAGTGAAGCCTGAACTTGGGTAGGAGATGCTGTTCCTGTGCTGGTGCCACACTCTGGTTGGTGAGGTGCCTGTTTTTGTTTCTAGGCAAGAACTTAAATGTTTTGCTAGGAGAACGGTGATTTATCGGTGAGCGTTTGCGCTCCCAACACCTGCTGCAACAGATTCCAGTCGCTGGGCGAGTCCGTCTTTCCCTTGCTCCTTAGGTCATTGTGGTTGCTGGGATCACATTGCGTTTTAATCTGATTCATTCCCTTCAACAAGCCGACGTAACGTTCTGCTGCAGTTAGCGTCTCGGCCGGGCTGAGTTATTGTTCGGCTGATGGCGTGTCACAAATGCTCTGTTCAGATTAGGGATGTAAGCGACTAGTCAAGTAGTCGACTCCCCAATAAGCATATGCTTATCGGGTAGGCAAGACACTACTCGACTAGTCACTGCCCCTGCCCCCGCCTTGCTGCCTCTATCAGAGGCAGCAAGGAGGGAGCAGGAGTTGGTACTGGGGGGGGAGATGGCTTAAAAGCCGGTTCCCCCACACGGTCTCCACGGGGGGGGGGGGGAGGCAGAGGTGCAGCAGGGGACAGGATGTAAGCTGGGAATCAACTGTTCTGGCTCGCACCTGGTCCCAGACGCTGCGCCTCTGCTTTTTAAATGGAGTTAGAGCTACCAGAAGTAAGAGCCATCTGGGACTGGGCGTGAGTCGGGACGGCTGATTCCCAGCTTGTGCCCAGTCCCGTGCTGCGGCTTTGCCTTTTATATGGAGTAAGGGCTGGGTGGCTCTTACTCCATTTAAAAGACAGATCCGCAGTGGGGAACTCTGCTGTGGCTTTGCAGTTTCCCCCCTTATCGACTAATCGAGTAATTGATGGAATTTCCATCGACTACTCGATTAGCTGATTAAACGCAATTTAACATCCCTAGTTCAGATAGCGAGTTCTCTGTTTGGTGGGGAGAACCGAGGGCTGGTTATTACCCCCTTGTTGGACTGGAGGCCCTGATCCTACAAACACACGAGCAAGCAAATAAACATGGAAACTTTTAAACTGCAACCAAACAGCCTTGCTGTGTGGCCTTTCTCCACTGGCTGTGGCACCAAGTGCCTTGCTGTGAGGTGCTTGTTGTTTTCAGTGAGTGAGCACAGCGCATCTTCTCTGCAATTAAGAAAAGGATCGTTTCTTCACCTTGGAGGGTGTGAATCCTTCCTGGCCTTTACCTTGAGGACATAGGATCTCTCCTAGTTAAAGTGCTGCATTGTATACAGGCTGAATCTCTCTAGTCCAGTATCCTTGGGAGCTAACCGGTGCCGAACCAGAGAATTTGCCAACTCATGGGAGGACAATACTGTCTAGAAGCATCACCAATACTTGCATGGCTTGCTGGGGTCTGAGAAGACATTGAGGGGTAAATTAGAGTGAAATCACAGCACGGAACACTGAGCCAGGACTGGTGGCTGTAAACAAACTTCATGGGACCATGGGAGACTTATCCACTTATCATGGATGTGACCATCCGGCTAACTAAAATCCTGCCGGACCACGGATGTTGCCAGACCAGAAAGTGCTGGAGTAGAGAGGTTCAATCTGTCTATCCCATTGTCCTGAGAAGTAAATGTGTTTTGTACAGATTTCCCTTGCTGCTTTTTATGACTGCCCCTTTATATCTCCTTCGACGCCAGGTCTGTACCATTGTGGTTACCACTCTGTGAGACTGCGGTGCACATCTGGTGCTGCTTCTCTACTGGCCTGGCCCTGCGGGGCTCCTTGAGGAGAGATGAGAACTTGGCCCCTGCACCAAAGAGCTGGGAAAGAGAGAGGAAGAGTCAGTGCTCACAGCTGCCTGTTTCACCCAACACATATGTTTTCCCTGGATGTGGTGGCAGGTAGCTCTAGTTGTGTGAGGTCACATAGCATTCGGATAGTAGGGGAACAGATACCAGAGGTTTAAAGAAGTCCAGCAGTTTAACGTTAAGTACAGGTGTAACCCACATGCCTGCTGGGTGTGGTTCTCTGTCCCATGTAATGGCGCTTTGACCACTTACAGAGCAAGAGAATGAATTTCCTCTATAGCAGCGCTACTCAGCTTTGGAAGCCCCGGGGGCCACTATGATACAGCACATGTCGAGGGTCGCAACTTAAGTGTGGTTGCATACACTTGCAAATATATATGCAAACAGCTTCTTTCACACTGACAGGCATGAATACAAAGAGTAAGGCAAGACTACACAACACACAGGCCTCATTTAAGTCAGTTCTGCTGATATTAATAAAATGCAATAGTTACCCGCTTTCCACCCATCTGACAGTGCTTTTAATGAGCAATGATAGTCCTGGAATTTAACTTCCAAAAACACATCTCAACAGAAGACCATTATATTGGCTACTTTTTTGTTTTAGCTCCCACCTGCAGGCCGCGTGTTGAGTAGCTTTACTCTGTAGCTTTTGCTGAGATGCTTCTGGCTTTTAGCTCCAGCGGTAGAGACTCGTGCACTAAACTCACGAGGTCCCAGGTTCGGTTCTGCCTGTCGCCGTGACGCAGGCTGTCTGTGGATATTTGTGTTGCTTTGCCTCTGGAGTTGGCCAAAAGCTTTTTGTGGCTCCTCCCCCATCCCCCGCCGACAGATGCCAAAGTCTCTGTCTCACGAGGTGCTGCCACAGCATCAAAGCCGTTGTGCAAGAAGTGACGCGCTGCCCCCCCCCCCCGGTCCCTTTCCCAGAAATGACTCGCTCTGAGCAGCGTTGATCCGAAATAAATCCTGATGGCAGAAAGCCCTTCTGCTTTGCGTAATGGATGGTTTCGCACTTAAAATGCTCAGTATTTGAGATTAAAAAAAAAAATTAAAAGCTGTGCAAAGGAGAAGTGTTGCAACCAAGGCGATGGATTTTCAAGCCGCCCAGGTCTGTACTGTAAGAGTAATGGCTGCCAGATGGCTCTGTGTATCCAGTTCTCCATGTCTGGATAGTGTCAGCCTTGCAGATGCTTTGTTCTGCTTTGGCTCTGTGATGGGGAAGTAAAGAAATGATCTCCCTGCTTCCCCGGGCTCCCCTGTCTGTCTCCACACTGTTGTTTCCTGACCTGCTCCAAAGCTGAGCAATCCTGCCCTCGGAGGGGGAGGGCAGCCGCCAGGAACTCTGTAGCTGGCACGTGCAGTGACTCCCAGGCAACACATGGTGTAAATTTTGGTCGAGACCACAAGAAGCCAGTTATTGGGATGGTAACCTGAGCCTACATCCCTTCCTGGGACTTGATACTTCTCCAGAATTAGAAGCTGCAGGCTTACTGGGGTTACAGAGCTGTAATTTCCTTTGCCTGTGAGGGACACTAGCAGCTGTAATGCATGCGTTAGAGACCTCCTTTACTCTTTAAAGGGGCCTCAATAGAAAGAGCCAGTACAAATCCAGAGACCTGCAATTACCAGCCAAATGGTAGCAGAGACTTGCTATTGAGTAAACCTTTGGGTGGAAAGCTGGTCTGCTTGTATACCAGACCGCCCCCCGTGTACATGGAGGTGGGCAAATAGCTGCCCGCAGGCCGGATCCAGTCTGACAGGGTTAGCTTCTGGTGAGCTCCCGCCACTATATTTACCTGTATGACTGCAAGTGCCAGCTATCGCAGCTCCCATTGGCCCTGGATTGCGACTCTTGGCCAATGGGAGCTGCGGAAAGTGGTGTCCTGGTCTGCACCGCTTCCCGCTGCTCCCATTGGCTGGGAAAGGCCACCTACAACCAATGGGAGCTGCGATCACTGGTACTTGCGGCCATGCAGGTAAATACAGCAATGGCAGCCCGCCAGGAACTAACCTTGGTGAACCACCGCCATGTTATTGTCCACCCCTGGTACGCGCCTTTCACCAGCCACATTGTGCCCTGCACTCTTCCAGCCCCAGGAAATACAGCTCTGCCACTGACAAAGAGCAGTACACACTGTTGGCTTAAATACCCAATTGTGCCACACCTGCACTCACTGTGTCTCCTCTGAAAATAAAAAGTCAGATCAGGGGTGAATATTTTGACCAAATTGGGGATGAAAATTCCCCTTTGGCCTTTAATAATTATGCTTAAAAAATAGAATGCAGCTGATTCAGATGCCTTGGTATGCTCCTGTCACTCAAACCTTGTTTTGTTTATAAAACTGAAGCTGACCAGGCCCTTAATTAACAAAGGAGTTCCCAGCCCCTCTGGAGAAGACTTAAAAAAAAAAGGTTTGGGTTCAGATGCCACAGGTTTGCAGCGATGCGGAAATGGAATTGCTCTTTGGTGCGATGCATGCAATGCAGTCACAGCAACAAATGTGTGACATGCAAACATAATGGTTTAGGGTGGATATTAGGAAAAACTTCCTACCTCTCTGGGTGGTTAAGCACTGGAATAAATGGCCTAGGAAGCTGTGGAATCGCCATCATTGGCGGATTTTAAAACAAACACCTGTCAGGGATGGTCTAGATGGTGCTTGGTCCTGCTGTGAGTGCAGGGGACTCTGGACATGATAACCTCTCAAGGTTCCTTCCTGTTCTGTGATTCTCTAATAATTCCATAATCTCTGCCATCCACAGGTCCAAGAAGGCTTTACAAAAGCTAAGCTACACAACGCCAAGGGCAGGTTGATAGACTTACCCTAAAACTGTTCTTATTTCAGCCAAAACTTCAAGCCAGAGAAGAGCATTTTTTCCCTGAGGTCTCTGGTTCATTCTCTTGGGAGTCAAAGACCAAGAGCCTGAAAACTTTGCATCTTAAATAGCCTTCTCTTTAGTCGGGAATTCATCGTCCCTACATTCCTCCCCTCCATGGAAAATTACCTGGTAAGACTCTACTAGAGAGGGGGGGTCACATGTCTTCCTAAGACCAACCACTGCTAAGACTTAAAGGTGATCACCCAGGATCCTGCTCAGAGAAATCATCTAGAGGTGATCACCCAGACATTGAGGGAAACACCCTTGATGGCTTCCATTTGCACGTGTAAAACCATAAACCATCCCGGACGCCATATTCCTCATTTTACACACAAGAATGATGCATACACCAAAACAAGATACACAGCTCCAGCAGACTGTGACATTAAAATTGATTACAAGAGGTATTTTGTTCAAAGCATCTTCGAGTTGTGAATATTTGTATCCATAGGACAATTTCATGAAGCGTGGGGATGGGGAGAACAGTTACACAGGGAGTCTTTGCTTTTGCACTGTTTTCTGTCTCAAGAGAAAGACCTGAGCAGTTGGGAAAGCAAATCAAGAGGTATGTCTACACTTGCACCCTCTTTCGAGAGAGGGATGCAAATGCAGCTGAGCGAAATTGCAAATAAAGCAAGGATTTGAATTTCCTGTGCTTCATTTGCATAATTGCCGATTGCCACTATTTCAGAATTCCCTATTTCGGAATAACAAACGCTGTGTAGATGCAGCTATTTTGGGAGAAAACCCTTCTTCTGAAATAACCGGTAAACCTCATTGTAATAGGGTTATTTTGAAATAGAGTATTTCGAAATAGCAGCGGTCCGCAATTATGCAAATGAAGCATAGGAAATTCAAAACCGCTCTTCATTTGCAATTTTGCTCAGCTGCGTTTGCATTCCTCTCTCAAAAGAGGGTGCATGTGTAGACATACCCAAGGGGAGCAGAGACTGATGCTTGGATGGCCTGGGGTCCGAATGCGTTTCAGGAAGCTGACAGGTGAGGGTGACCTATTGGTGTGCATTAAGTCACTTTCTGTCGCTCCAGTGCTGATGTTCTGAGGAACAGATTTCCAGATATGGGTATCTGAACCCTGCCTTTCTGCATTCAGGTACGAAGCTTTTACATGCTTTGTGGGCCATGTTTTGCTTGGTTACCAAGGTGTAAATCTAGCGTCAATCTGGATTTATACAGGTGTAAATGAAAGCTTCATTTGCCTGGATTATGAAATCTGTGCAATATGCACATCCTTGGGCGTGGAAGCTGTGCTTTCTTCTATGTTTGAACAACGCTGTGGTGGCCCTGCCGAACCGTTTACAAATCAGTTGACACGGGTACAGGATTTACTCATTGTATGTAGAGTACCACGTGGAACCAGGGCTCTGCCTTTTCCACTCTTAAGTGGCTTTAATAAAATCGTCTGGAGAGAGCTGGGGTTGGCTGGGGCTGCGTCTTCGGGACATTGTCGAATGCAGCCCGTAGGAAGAACCCTTGGGGTCACTCCTGGCTAGCTGTCGGCTGGTGCATTCAGAACCAAGAGAGAGGCTGGAATGTTTCCTCCGTGGCGGTGGCTGGTTCAACTCGGCATTTGGGAGGAAAGTCTAGAAGGTTTATAGAAGCAACGTGAGCTGGGAGTGTGCACCGTGTCCGTGGTGTGTTTCCTTCCATGTGAAAGTTGGGTGTGATTTGTATGGTGAGGTGGGTCACCTGCATGAAACAGACCCTCTTTCCTGTGCGAGGCTGTGATTCCTCAGCAAATCGTATGTGGCAGGGATCTGTGAAACTCCAGTGCAAGGGGGAGAGAGTCCCAGACTGGCAGTTTCACAGGCTGGTACCAAGCAGGCCTGCCAGCTGCAGTTTCCCCTACATGTGTGCATGCCCTTTCCTGGAGACTCTCACTGGGACCTCCTTCAGTGCATGCACCCCATTCGTGCCAACACCCATGTGCATGTCCCTCCAAATTGACAGGGGAAGTGAAAGTTCATGTCTACAAATGTCCAAAGAAATGTCCAAATGTTCATTTTCCTGCGGGACTCCTATCGTGGCCATAAAATGTCATGGAACTAAGCTGCCAGGGGAGGACATAAGAATGGCCATCAGAACAAAGGTCCATCTAGCCCAGTATCCTGTCTTCCAAAAGTGGCCAATGCTAAGTGTCCCAGAGGGAATGAACAGAATGGGGAATTATCAAGTAATCCTACCCCTGTCACCCATTCCTAATCTCTGACAAACAGAGGCTAGGGACACCATTCCTGCCCAGGCTAATAGCCATTGACGGACCTAACCTCTCTGAAATGTGTCTAGCCTTTTTTTTTATTAACCCTGTTAAAGTTCTGACCTTCAAAACATCCTCTGGCAAGGAGTTCCACAGGTTGACAGTGCATAGCATGAAGAAATACTTCCTTTGGTTTGTTTTAAACCTACTACCTATTCAATTCATTTGGCAACCCCTAGTTCTTATGTTATGGGAACAAGTAAATAACTTCCTTATTTGCTTTCTCCATAACTGTCATGGTTTTATAGATTAAATGCCTAGGAAATGGCTTGTGTTTGCCAACGCTAAATTGTGATTTGACAGTGATTCCCGACTCCAAGCCCCAGGAAGGCAATTCTTTGTGCAATATCATTTTCTCTCCTGCTTCCCCTTTCTTCCTCTCCCCCCCCCATGAGACACCAGCAGCAATGCCAAATGAAGACTTTAATATGTTCCTCCATTGTGATTGTAGTTACAGTGTAGCGTCAGTGGATTGTAGTTACAGTGTAGCATCAGTGACCTTTAACACCTGGATCCTCTCCTTAAGAGACTGTATTGTGGAGAACACTGCAGATATTGTGCTATATCCATTAATGGGCAGAGGACAGCCCCAGGGGGTCCTGGGATGGGGGCAAGTGCCATGAAACAATGAAGAATGTTCTGTTCACTCTGTAAGGGGGGGGTTATAGTGAAAATGAACATCTGGAACATTTGTGTTCTCCAGCTAAGGGAAGCCCCGAGGCTGCGTGCTTCCCATTTTAAAAAGCAATCCAATGCAGCCAGGTGCATATTACATAACATTAGAGCACATCACCTCCCAGGAACCAACTATGTGAAGACCGCCCAAGCTCTCACAACAGAAGAGGCCTTGGTGTCTCTGGAATCTTCTTGCAGACCTAGGAAATGCGATGATTTGAAAGTCATGGTGCAAATCAGCTGCTTCTTGCAACTTGGAAGTTGTGGCTACATCTACACTACAAGTTTTCTCGGCAAAAAATATGCTAACGAATGACTCATTTTCATGAGTTGTGATCTCATTTGCATATTTCCTGCCAATCCATTTTTGCACTAGGGGTTTTTGAGCAAAACCAAGCAATGTGGACATTTCCTTTTTGCGCAAAAACCCCTTTTTCCACAAGATCCTTATGTCCCAAAAAAGGAGGTATACCAATCTTGTAGGAAAAGGGGGGTTTGTGCAAAAAGAAAACATCCACGCTGCTTGTTTTTGCGCAAACACCCCTAGCGCAAAAACTGATCGGCGGAAAATATGGAAATGAGATCGCGACTCATGCAAATGAGTCCCTCATTAGCATATTTTTGCCTAGAAAACTTGTAGTGTAGACACAGTCTGTGTGTGTGTGACTGACCATTCAGAGTCACCCTGTTATGTATGTGATCTTGTGGGTGAAGGATGGGGTGGGAGTTGTTTGAAAGATCCCTTTAAGGAGTCTCAGGTGGGTGGCATCTTTAGGTCTTTGCTGAGATTTAGTAATATTCCTTTTTGTGTCTGGCCTGTCAGTTCTTAATAGCTTCCAAATTTGTCCTGCAGTGAGTTACTTTCTTAGTTACCAAAGCCACCTGGGCTGTGTCTTCAGCAGTGTTTGTGTCCTCCTGGCGCATACCGGTAGTGATGTTCCTTCTAATCTTTCCCATCCATGTGCAGATTTTTCCCACCCACATGCAGAATAATTTTTATGTGCCCCAAGGCATGTGCGAATGTGCACCACCAGCAACAGAAACACAAAGCTCAACCGTGGGCGCTCTGCTAATCAGCTGGGCGGCACTGGAATTTCTCCTGAGCGGCCGCACAAGTGCACAGCTTATCTGGAATGCTGACAGGTGGTGATTTAATTTTGCTCCTGGCATTGGTAGCACAATTGCCTCTGCAGCAGAGATGCTTTAAGAGCCAGAGCTGGAGTGGGGAGGATTTGTAAGGAAGAGAGACTGTTTAGAATCAGCTGACAGAAGAGCTGTAGGAAAGCGGGTCGCATTTTGACTGCTCCTTGCAGCAGGCATTTAACTAGTAGTTTTAGGCTCCTCTGTTCCTTTCTTGTACTGTGTTGGTTCTCTTCCATTTTCTTGCAATCTGGGTCTGAAATGAAAAAAAACTTCTCTCCTGATCGGCTTCTTGAATGGCAATAGCATTTATCTCGGGGGGAAAAAGTCGTTCAGGCAGGGGTCTGTGCAGTATCTGTGATGGAGCCAGTTGGCTGCGGGTGGAGGCAGCTGTTCTGGAAGAGAACCTATACTTGTCTGAATTGGCCTGGGTAGGTCTTTGAAGTTTATTCCACTATTTAGGTGCTTCAGGCAGGGAGGCGAAGTTTCACGGAGGTTTTCTTTGACCAGAAAGCCAGGCAGGGTCACCTTTTCTATAAGCATGTGCAACCCTCTAGCCAGTGGGTAAGTACCCTGGAGACTAGAATTGTTTGACGTCATCGCCATAATTAAACCAAAGCTCAATGCCCTCTGTTAGAGGGGTGACTAATGTACATGGGAAAAGGAGCAGGAGCTCAGAGCGCAATGGTATGCTTGGGCACTTGCTTTCCTACTTTAAATCATGGATACAAACAGGATTCTCCCTGAACTGTGACCCCAATCCCTTTATCTCACAAAACAATCAATTCAGAGTCCCGAGTGCTGAGTCAGGATCCCTAAAACTTGGCTGTAGCCCCTTTCTTTCATGGTCTGCACTGTGGCCCCCTCCAGTTACGTTTAGAGATGCTGCGTCTTCAGTTACCAACAACTTCCCTGGTCGTAAATTTCTTTGGTGCAGCCTGCCATTGGCTGAGAAGCCGCTCTTGCGGATCAGTTTTGCTCATACAATAGTTTGCCTCTGGTTCTCCAATCTCCTCCGGACCCTTCTTTGCCCTAGATAACAATCTCAGGAGGAGTTTGAGTCAGAATCTCCTCTGGTGACGTCTGTGGCCGTGGAGTTCTTAACGGTCTGCTGGGGTGAGTGCCGTTTTCTTGGGAGAGTTCCGACATGCCTGCCTCACTCGTGTGGTCTTATTGGGCCTTCTGACTTGTGACCCATCCAAGCAGCTCAAACGCTTCCAGTCTTCAACTTCCTGCTGAATGCACAAAATGGGCTTATTACCCCATGGACTCAAACAACTTTGTATCTGTTTTTAAACCAGACCAGTCGCCGGTCTCTTGAGCACAGAGCTCCAGCTGGGAGTAGTTTTCATGTCAGTGCCCCGTAGTTTGTAGTTCTGGATGTATGTTAATAACTGGGCACTTAGCTACACCCTGAGTCCTCAGGAAGGGGTGGCTTTGTCCAGATTCTGATGGTGCTTGCAAGTAGTGTGAACATCCATGTGGATTTCTTAATCCCTCTACTCTGTTCTTCTCTTTCCTGAGCTAGTTTTGCCTGGGGCACAGTCAGGCATCTACACCTTTCAGTCCCCCTTGAACGTGCTGAGTGCAGAGTAGAGATGTTAAATATTGGTTAATTGAATAGTCAAGTAACCTCATGGATTCTTATTCGTTACTCAACTATTCTATAGTCTCCTGGGGTGGCTCTGGCAGTCAATGCGTTCTGGCCCCTCTCCCAAGGAGCCCCCTGCCACACCGCAAGGTGCCAGGCGGGAGCTGGTCCACGAAGGGAGCCAGTTTAAAAAACAGCTCTCCTTGCGGACCAGCTGCCTGTCGCCCTGCGTTGCTGCCTCATATACAGAGGCAGCAGCATGGGGTGGCGGCAGCCCCTGTTGGGAGGGGTGGAGGGTATCTGAGTTCCCTGTCCTGGCTCAAGCCAGGACTGAGCCAGGCTGCCTACCTGCCTGGCTCCTAATACACTTTAAATGCAGAGCCGCAGCAGGGGTAGATCCTGGACCCGTTGCGAGCTGGAAGTGATCCGGGCTGCTGGCCAGCCTGCTAAAAAATGTATGGGGGAGGGGGCGGGGAAATGCATGTAGTCTATAGCATTAGCCAAGCTTTGGCTTATCGGTTAATCAACTACTCTATTACATCCCTAGTGCAAAGAGGAGACGAGTTATTCCAAATAGAGAAAATTAAGGCGACAGCATCTGCACCTGCCTCTCTCTGGAGCCATGGACAGGGCCATGCCTTGTCAGCCACCCTTTGGACAAGAGGCTTTCTTTGCACATTTTCTAATCCCTGGAAAGGAAGCGTGGAATTTAAAACTAGCAGGAGAAGGTCCATGAACTAGCACGGGCTTTTCACCCCCAGACTGAGCGTGGGAGCTTTGCAAAACTCTGAACTCCACTATGTTCACACATCCTTCATCCTCACCCTGAACATCTCCCTTCTTGGGAGGCCTTTGCGAACCTCCCAGGCTCATTCTCCTCTCTGGGGAAATACAATCAGCGCACCAGGACTAAGCTGATCCCTCCCGTTTGCAGCGTGATGTCTGCTGCCTGTATATCTATTGGCGTTTTCCAGAGATCGGTCTGTGCTATGTGTTGGAAACATGAATCAGTCACCCATGCATGCCAGCTACCAGGGCTGGCTCGAGCCATTCCTGCGCCCTGGGCAGCGGGCGCGCGACGCATGCGCGGCTCTGCGGCGCGCTGCACACCTTACAGCTGCCTTCAGGTGCCCCCCATAGGTTGGCGCCCCGGGCAGCTGCCCGGCTAGCCCAGCCCCCCCTTAATCCAGCCCTGCCAGCTACGGTGCTGTTTGCCCTGCTGCAGTGGTATTCAGTGGCCATGCAGGTTTGGCTGCTGAAATGGTTTTATCCCTGGCCAGGCATCATTTCCCAGGTCCCTTTCCTGCAGCCACACTAAGAAGTCAACTGTCGACTTAGAGGGGCTTCAAGGAAAACAACCAATAAGCAAAACCAGGCACATGAGTAAATAGGGGTGGAGGCCACCAGGAGATTAGCGAATGGCAGTGAGCCTCTGGACCGGACTTGGAAAATGGGACCTGTTTTCTGGGAAACACTTTTGTATCTGGCATGTGAAAAGGAAGCAAAACCTCCGCCTGCAGTGAGGGGCATGACTCGAAAGAGAGGCAGGCTGGCCGGCCTTACCTATGCACCGTCTGGGTGTGGTACTGTCCCATCTAGTGGCACTTAGACTACGTATAGAGAGAGATAAGAACAAGGGAGCTCTACAGCCTAAGCTGAGTGGCAGCTGGCTTTATAGCTCAAGCTGTAGCAGCTCCTCCGCTAAGCTTCAGAAGACCCAGGTTTGAATCCACCTAGTGGAGGTTACACAGGAAATGGGAGCATAAGGGCTATAGAGTCAGAAATCACTGGCTCTTCCATGATCTCTTAGTGTAGCTGGGTTCATCTTACACCTGCCAAATGTGTGGAAATCTTCAATTCACTGGCTGCACGGGCCTGGCGACAATCAGGTGCTGCCCTGTGACTCGGTGAACAATTCCGACCGTCTCTGCTATTTCCTTTGCTCGCGGCCGTGGGCGTTTCCGTGCCTGCCCGGCGGAGCGAGTCCAGGGCTGCGAACGAGCTGCTCTTTCGGCAGAGCGTTCTCAAAATGCACTGTGTTGCCAGGGCTACTCACAGGAACCGCTGTGGTCCATAAGCCTCTGGCCCACCAGGCATTTGTCTAAGGGGATGTTTTCTGGCAGTTTCCCTCTGCTGTAGCATTGTGGGGAGAAAAAAGGGGCACAGCAGCATCCTGACTCTGCTCCTTCTGGACTGTCCTGTCTGGGCACAGCCATATGCCTTGAGGGAGCAAAAGCCACGTGATAAATACCCAGGCCCTCCCCGTGTATCTAGGAACTAACTGCAGCTGTTTGCACTGGTGTGGCTAGGAGAGCAAGTCCCAGGGCCTGTGAAGCTGAAGTAGCCCTGGGCAATGAAGAACTGAGGTTTCTTCCCTGCCTCCCTATGTGCCCTTTGTGCTCTGAATTGCAAAGTGCTCTTCAGAGAGTCAGGCGCAGGCTGTGGAGAGGTTTGAAGGTGAGAGCTAAAGGCAGGAAGTGACTCAGCAGCTCCGGGAGCCAGGGCCGCATTATGACTTTCATGGACCCTAGGCACTTTTGTCTTTGTGGGCCCCTCCCACCATAATATCCATATTAAAACTTATTTTGGAGATCACTTTAAATACTTCAACATTTTATTTTTTTTCTGGTTTAGGCAACATGTAATAGATTTTCATGAGCCCTAAAAGTTTCGTTTTTTTCTGACGTGAGGAAAAAAACTAAAACGTTTTCTTCGACCCTAAATGTTCATTTTTTTCCTTCTGATTTTAAAAGAAATTAAAACATTTTCGTGGGCCCCTAAAAGTATCGTGGGCCCTAGGCACTGGGCCTACTGTGCCTAATGGAAAAGTCGGCCCTGCCGGGAGCAGGAGAGCAAAGTCTTGATGTGACACAGCAGCTCCCCGACAGCGCTGCTGGTGAGGTTTAGTCATCCTGATGAAACTCCCTTAGCTGGGCCATTCTGCCAAACGGCCCCTCAGCCCTTCCCCAAGCAGGGCTTGGCCAGCCCAGGTTGCGGGGCGTGTTCCCACCCCAGCACCAGCACCAAGCCCACCGCTGTTCCTGTGGGGGCAGGAGTGGGGCAGGAACCCTGCTTATTTCCCAGCCTTGCCCATTCACACTGCTCCAGGCCCGTAAAATGTCTGGTATTTTCTGTTTTCCTCGTACGGAAGGCTAGTAGGAACATTTTTCCCCTGCTGCGTCTGGCGGGGGAAGCGGGAGCATGGGAATTTAAAGGCGCGACAAGTTTGGTCTCCATTTTTTGTTGTTTTTTTTTTTTGTTTTGCTCAACCAATTTTGTTCCGGAATTTTTTGTGAAGGTACCTGGCAACCCTAGCTGGTGAAGTTCGAAGGTTGTGAAGATAGAGGCCCTGTAGGGAACCTAACACAGCATACTTGGGAACTGCAACCTCACACAGCCTCCTTGGCCTGAGAGCCTGCCTGGCCTCTGTCAGGACTCTCCTGGGATGCAGCAATGGCACAAGGGAGCTGCAGCAACAGATGATATTGCTTGACAATCTTCCCAGCCCCACTGCCAGGGGTCAGAGTCGCTCTTACACCTAGCAGCAGCTGCTCTCTGCCCAGGAGGCAGAAATCTGCTGGCAGGGTCAGTTGCTCACAGACCCCAGCAGCTGCTACAGTGCTTCCGCAAAGCTAGCAAGGGGAAACTATTATTCTCTTCCCCATGCTGGTCTGGCATCCCCGAGACCTTTGCCTGGGCCCTGTCTCACCTACCTAGACTCAGCCTTATTTGGCAAACTTCTCGCCCTCCCTGCCTGGCTGCGTTTCCTCTCCTGCTCATTTGTTTTGAGGTAAATTACGCAAACCCCGTTCAGGCAGCTCTGGGCAGATTAGAATAGCTGGAACCTGAAACCTGAGCAAAGGCAGGTTTATTCCTGTATCCTGGAAAGATGAACATGTTCCTAGGAATAGCTGAAGAGGCTGCTACAGTATGGCTTCCACGTGGCAGCTGGTTGGGTGACCTGATAACAGACGATGGTGTGGAGTTACACAGGGTTACCGGCTTTCGGGTGTAAGTGGAATCGCTAGCTGGAGGAGTTGGTTGTTTTCTGAACAGTTTGATTAAACTCCTGGCTGGTTACACGTGGCAGAAAGCCAAACCCTGGGTGCGCATTCTCCTCTGAGCTCACCCAGCCGCCCCCGAAGGGACCTTGGCATGAGTTTAACAATTTTCTGGGACTGTTGCTAGGCCACCTGCCGGGAGACGGGGGCGGTGTTACCTGAGTGTTACTCTAATTAGAAAGGGGTCGCTGCTGTGCCTCATCTCTGGCTCGCTGACCTTTCTGGTACAGTGTCCGGTTCCAAGCTCTGTTCCAAGCTGGCCTGGCATGCGGCCCGTGTTTTTCAGAAGGGTATTTGCAAGGTAAGGCTGGGGGCCATTCGGGAGTTTTGAGTTCCCAGAGGTGTTTTTGGCCTGGCATTGCGTGGTCCTGGTGTGCAAGGGGAGGAGGAAAGGAGAGGGCAGCGTATGCCCGGTGGAAAGGCACCGCTCCAGATAACAATAAACCTTTATTGTCACCCAGGACTGAAAGTAAAACCCTGTGGGATTTTGCCATCTCTGTGTGCTGAGTGATGAGGGTTTGTCTCTTGCATTTCACGTGGGACCTGCCGAGAACCGGGTTCTCCTAGTGCAGTAGCAGGTGTCTTGCATGTGTCTCGCTCCGGGCCACGGTGTTTGCAGACTCCGCTAGTCCTGGAGCGTTGCGTGCTGCTGCTGGGAGCAGCCACCAGCCTGCAGGCTCCTTTTTTTTTGTTTACTCTTAATGCCATAAAAGACTCAATGCGCCTTCAGTTCAATCAGCTGTGCCAGGGGTTCCTGACAGGCGGAGGCAGTAGCAATGTTTCCCTGGCTGGCACTGGGCACATACAGAGGCAGTAGCGCACAGTGGCAGGGGGCTCCTCGGGAGTGGGGCTGGAGTGCATTGCCTGCCAGCCCCACCCCCGGAGACTATAGAATAGTCGAGTAACCAATAAGAATTCATGAGGTTAATCAACTAGTCAATTAACCGATATTTAACATCCCTAATCAGTGACTCGCCCTCTTCATCATTTACCATTCCCCCAATTTTTTTTGCCATCTGCAAACTTAATCAGGGACGATTTAATGTTTGTTAAGCTAAATAAACGCCCAGATCTTCCTCCTTCTGCTCTCCATCATGGGCCGTGGCTTCCCCGGCATTGGAACCCTCGTGTTTGCTTTGGCATGGCGGTGTGATTAGCACCTCTGACTTACTCTGCCATGAGACTCCGAACAAAGGGAGCAAACAGCCACCTTCCCTGCAGCTTATCTAACACACACACACCCCCCTGAGCAAACTGCCCAGGTTCATTCTCTGCTGCTCTCCCCTCCCTGGAAGGGGCAGCGCGTGTGGGCCTGTAGACAGCCCCTGGGCTTGCCCTGCCCTCATGCACTCTGTGGTCTGTTGGGCCTGGTGAATAAGCGAGTTTAGCTCCAACAGTACAAGGCTGGCCCCTTGCTGCAGCACACTCTACCTTGCAAGCCTCCGCCATGCGGCAGGCCTAGAAAGATGGGTGAATTCAGTAGCTGCCAGGGCGGGGAGGAAGGGGGGGAAGTGGCGTAGGAAATGCAAACAAGTGGCCGGCCAGCACTGGGTGGGGACTCGGGTCTTGCTGCTTGGTGCAGTTTCAGAAGGATGCCTAGGGTCACCCCCCTCCCAGGGAATCAGCAAGGGCCTTCTGCACGTTGTTCTTAGTACAGCCGCTGCTGGGGGATCACATTTGTCTCACAAACGGAGACAGTATTTTGAGTGAGTTGTCCAAGTACCATGTTCAAAGGGCTTGTGCCCTTCCCATCTCCCCCTCTTCCCAGGCCCCCCATGCGCAGTGCCAGTAGCCTGCAAAGGAATGAGCCATGGGTCCCCCCTGGGGGATTTTTGCACTGATGTAGCTTTGCTGGTGCATGCCAGCCTCCCGTGGAGACACAGCTGGTCTGAACTGAGTCAAGTGGGCACTGCCTGGGCTCTCCCTTACACCAGTGCGGTGCATTTACACCCAAGTTCGCTCTGGTGTATCTGTGTAAAGTCAGTAGCGGCAGTCTAGAGGGGGATCTGTCAAGAAAAAAAGGCTTTTTTGACAGATCCTGTTAACCTCCTTGCAGGAGGCATAAGGGAGCTGTCGAAAAAGGCTTTCTTTCTCAACAGATCCCCCTCTAGACTGCTGCTTTTTGCCGACAACGTGCTGAGCCAGCAAAACGCAGCGGCCATTTTTATGCAAATTAGGCACGGGATATTTAAATCCCTGCCTCATTTGCAATGTCGACCTGCCTGATCTGCATCCCTCTGCCGACAGAGGGATGCAGTCTAGACCTACCCTATGTAAGTGGTCTTGGGGTGTGTCTACACTGTGCCCTCAGTTTGAAATAAGATACGCAATTTGCACGATGCAAATTGCGTATCTTATTTCGATTCTATTTCGAAATTTGGCACGTCTACACAGTGCCAAATTGTGAACTAACACACTATTGTGAGACATCCCTTAACCCTTGTGGAACAAGGTTTACAGGGATGCCAAAATAATGCACCCACTCTATTTCGCAATAGTGGACGTGTTCAAAAGACTGGCAGGCCCTTCCTGGCATGCTCTGTGGGCAGTCATCTCCGTGTGAGTCAGGGAGAAAGGGGAACGGGCAGGGAACAGTCTGTGTCGACCAACTGCGAGATGCTGTTCCAGACGGAGATGTCGCTGTCCTGGAACTCCTTTTTTTAAAAGGCCTGTTCTTGGTTTTGCTCGATGTTGGCTCAGCCGCTGCATTGGAGTTGGAAAATCGCTCTCCCACCCAGACGCACGTTATCCGAGAGCTGAGGTCGCACCAGCCTGGTTTTCTCCTTCCGTCTCTGGCTGCTGTTGGGTCACGGGGAGGAGTGCGATTGAGATCAGGAAGCAGTGGCAGCTCTGAGGAACAGCAGTTTTGTTTGTCACGGTCAGGGCTGGGCAAAATCCGGCCCATGGGCCAAATCCAGCCCACCCAGCCACCAGCTCTGGCCTGCGGATGCAGCAGGGAGCCCCAAGCACCAATGAGAGGCGTCTCTCTGCCTTACGGGCATGCGGAAGGTGCCACACCTGCCCGTTCCTGGAAACACAGATCATGTGGTCCTTGAGCAGGAGCAGCATCTCCTGTCCCCATGCTGGCTGTGTGTGGCCTGGCTCAGTTCAGGAGGAGCCGGCTGGGCACGTGTCCGGTGTCTGTGCACGGAGGGGTGAGGGTGATGCTCAGTGCCCAAGCTCTGAGCAGCGACTGACCCGTGGTTCCCCCCAACAGGTGCGGGAGGCTCCCGGGTCGGCACCATGACGGAATGCTTCGACTGCGACAACTGCAAGGAGTCCCTGTACGGGCGGAAGTACATCCAGATGGACGTGGGCCCCTACTGCATCCCCTGCTACGACGCCCACTTCGCTAACACGTGCGAGGAGTGCAAGGAGCTGATCGGCCATGACAGCAGGGTGAGGGAGAGCCTGGGTGCGAGGGGCTGTGATTACATGGGGCCTGGCCCCCACCCCTAGTGGGCAAGTGAGGGGCAGGGGGATTGTGCTCACATGAGGCCTCGCTCCTACCCCTACTGGGTGAGTGAGGGGCAGGGGGATTGTGCTCACATGAGGCCTAGCTCCTACCCCTACTGGGTGAGTGAGGGGCGGGGCGAGGGGGATGTGCTCACATGGGGCCTAGCTCCTACCCCTACTGGGTGAGTGAGGGACGGGGGGAGGGGGATGTGCTCACATGGGGCCTCGCTCCTACCCCTACTGGGTGAGTGAGGGACGGGGGGAGGGGGATGTGCTCACATGGGGCCTCGCTCCTACCCCTACTGGGTGAGTGAGGGACGGGGGGAGGGGGATGTGCTCACATGGGGCCTAGCTCCTACCCCTACTGGGTGAGTGAGGGACGGGGGGAGGGGGATGTGCTCACATGGGGCCTCGCTCCTACCCCTACTGGGTGAGTGAGGGACGGGGGGAGGGGGATGTGCTCACATGAGGCCTCGCTCCTACCCCTACTGGGTGAGTGAGGGACGGGGCGAGGGGGATGTGCTCACATGAGGCCTCGCTCCTACCCCTACTGGGTGAGTGAGGGACGGGGGGAGGGGGATGTGCTCACATGAGGCCTCGCTCCTACCCCTACTGGGTGAGTGAGGGACGGGGGGAGGGGGATGTGCTCACATGAGGCCTCGCTCCTACCCCTACTGGGTGAGTGAGGGACGGGGGGAGGGGGATGTGCTCACATGGGGCCTCGCTCCTACCCCTACTGGGTGAGTGAGGGGCGGGGCGAGGGGGATGTGCTCACATGGGGCCTAGCTCCTACCCCTACTGGGTGAGTGAGGGGCGGGGGGAGGGGGATGTGCTCACATGAGGCCTCGCTCCTACCCCTACTGGGTGAGTGAGGGGCGGGGGGAGGGGGATGTGCTCACATGGGGCCTGGACCCCAACCCTAGTGGGCAAGGGAAGGGCGGGGAGGGGGTTATGCCCGGAGGGGGCAAGTGAGGGGTGCAGGGCTGTGCCCAAGTGAGACCTGGCTCTCGGATGAGTGAGGGGTGGGGGGCTCCACTCACATGGGGCCAGTGGGTGACACCCTCACGCTCTCCCCCAGGAGCTGTACTACGAGGATCGCCATTACCATGAACACTGCTTCCGCTGCTTCCGCTGCGACCGCTCCCTGGCCGACGAGCCCTTCACCTGCCAGGACGAGGAGCTGCTGTGCAACGACTGCTACTGCAGCGAGTTCTCCTCCAAGTGCGTTGCCTGTGAGAAGACCGTCATGCCAGGTACGGGCGCCAGGGCAGGGCTGGTTGGCCGGAGACGGAGCCTCCGCTGGACCATGGCAGGCTCTGCCGGGCCAGCAGCTGTCCCTTCTGTCATCCCAGCCAGGAGCCGTGCCCTGCGTGTGCCGGGTAAGGGCCAGAGACATGCCGGTTCCCGCTGCTGAGTGGCCCTTATGAGGAGCCCAGAGCCCAGTAGCCCATGTCTGTTGGCGCCGTGTTGGGGGAGGCCATGGAGGAGGAGAATGTGAGAGGCAGCTACAGGGTCTCCGGAGCATCCTGCCCTGTCTCCGGGGGCCTTTGATGCCTCAGACAGCAAGTGACTGGCTAAAGCAGGGATGGGCTGGATCCAGCCCCTGAGGCTTGCCCTCCCCCCTCAGCAAAGGGGAGCTAGTGCTCCAGCCCTGTGGTCTCCCCCTGGGGCTGGTGTGCCAGCCCCCTCCCTCCCCCACCCTGAGCGCCTCATTTTTGTCTGCGCCCCAGAGCCCAGGGGAGCTCACAAAATCTCCTCGCCCGGGCTCCCCTAGCTGTGGTGTGAGGGGAATGTGGGGAGTGTCTTTCTGTTTCTCAGTCGGGGGCCACCTCAATGAGGTACTTTGGGGGGAGGGGCCTTTTCACTTTTGTGTGGCCTCCGACTAATTTTTCTGTGGGGCAGCCACCCCCGACCCAAAAAAGGTTCCCCACCCCGGGCTAAAGCCTGATGGAGACCTAGCCTTGGGGGGGCTGGGGCCGTGCCAGGCCCCTCGGGCATTGCCTGCCTGTGTTACCCCCCAGGCCATCTGGCGCTGAGAGGCTGCCCTGGTGATGCTCCGTGTGCAGGGAGACCTGCCCCATGTGGAGGGACGGTACCGGGCCGTGGGGCAGAAAGGGGCATGCCGGGGTGCTAGGTCTGTCTCGGGGGTATGAAGCGCTCACACCAGGCTCCCTCCCCCAGCCTGGAGCCGAGTTCCAACCCAAGGCTCCGTCCCTGTCGACCATTGTTGCTTTGCGGACGTGTCACTTCCTGAGCTTGTCGGAGGGAGCAGCTGCTGTCTCCCCGTGGTGCCCTGAGCCCAGACCTGTTTCCCTTCCAGGGTCCCGGAAACTGGAATACAATGGACAAACCTGGCACGAGCATTGCTTCATCTGCAGCAGCTGTCAGCAGCCCATCGGGTCGCGCTCCTTTATCCCGGACAAGAAGGATTATTACTGCGTCCCCTGTTACGAGAGCAAGTTTGCCCCTCGCTGCACTCGCTGCAAAAAGGTACGGCCGGCCCAGCCGGCGCTTCTTTTGGCCACCCCACCGGGGCGCTGCTTCCGTGAGGGGCAGCCTGTGCCCACCACAGAAAGCGGCCCCCCAGCATAGGAGCTGGGGTGCTGTTGCAGGATCCCCCTGAGTTGGGACCCGGGTGAAACCCAGCTTGATGCATGTCCGTGTTCCCCTGGATCCAGGCCAGCAGGACTGCACCCAGCATGCTGCCAGTGGGGTTGGCATGGCCGGGCTCCCTTCCCTGGTCCTTCCCCCGGGGGGTGCTGCTCTCCAGGCCTCTCCAGAAGGCTCACGGTCAGGATCTCCGAGCCTGAGCCCTGATGTGTCGGCCTCACGCCCTGCTCTGGAGAGCTGGCCACAGCTCTGTGCGGCTCAGTGCTTCCTGAGGGACCGGTTGAGTTGCCTTGGCCGGCCTGGGCGGGGCGCTCGTGTCATAAGCGCCGTGCGCTCGTGGAATGTGGGCCAGCCTTGCCTCCAGTCTCCCTGGGGGAAAGGCTCGAGGCTGAGGTCTGGAACCGCTAGGCACGGCGTGTCACTGTGCTCTCCCTCCCGCAGTCGCTGACCAAGGGGGGTGTGACTTACCGCGACGAGCCCTGGCACAAGGAGTGTTTTGTCTGCACCGGCTGCAAGGTCCCCTTGGCAGGCCAGCAGTTCACCTCCCAGGAGGACAACCCCTACTGCGTCAAGTGCTTTGGGAACCTCTATGCCAAGAAGTGCAGCGGCTGCGCAAAGCCCATCACAGGTAAGCCTGGAGGCCGGCGCACAGCACGCGGTCCCTAGCGAGCGACGCCAGGGCACGGGGTCTCTGCCTGCGAGCAGCATGCAGCCCCCGTGCTGGCGTCTTACTCCCCTGTGCTGTCGTCATGGGGACGTCCCCTCTTCAGCCGGCCAGCGGAAGGCCTGGGCAGCTCTTGCCTCCCCCTGCAGTCCCTCCAAGGCTCCTTGGTGGGCTGTTCAGGCCTCCTGAGGTGGGAGAATATCGCTGCCAAGAAAGCTGTGAGGCCCGTGGGGCTGCCTTCCCCAGCAGCTCGCAGAGAGGCCACACGGAGGAGTGGCAGGGGGGTTAAATGGCAGCGCGGTGCCTGTGCTGCTCGTGTTCTTGCAACGCTCCGGGGTTGGGTGCGTCCTGCCCTGTCCGAGCAGTGACTGTACAGTGCACCCCCCGGGAGGACTGGCTGGTGTGGTACCCAGCTGCCTTCCGGCAGAACTCACCAGGGCCCCAAGACACGCCCCGTGGGGGGTGGTCTGCTGGCTCTGACAGGCCTCTCTGTGTGGACTCCTCAGTGGGGGTCCTGGAAGTGCTCTCCACCCAGAGGACAATGGGATAGTTTTGCAGCCCGGGGCTGGGGTGGGAGGCCCCAGAAACTGGACCCTTTGCACTTTGCCAGTGGTCTGCAATAGGAGATGGCCGGTCTCCCTCGCTGAGCCTCCCTCCATAGCGTGGTTCCTTGCTCCTGAGGAGGCCAACGCCCCTACTCAGTCACTCAGTCGGTGATTGCCAGCTGCCCCGCCCCGTCCCCAGTGTTTATCTCCGTGGCTCTCCGCAGTAGCGCCTAGGAAACCTGCACATCCTCCTGCCTTCTGGACAAGGGGCCAACACAGCTTCCCTCAGCCGGCTGGCTCCGGTCGGGTCCTTCCCAAGGAGGACGTGAGGTTTCGTTCCTCAGGGTGATGCCCAGACCCCTAACTGGCTGCCCACGGCCAGGGCTGCCTGCTGCACAGGCTGGCTGGTGAGGCAGCTCTGGTCTAGGGCTTTGGAGACCTGCCTTTGGTTTCTGCTGTGGCTCCCTGCGTGACCTGGAGCAAGTCCCTGGGCCTCAGCTCCCCAGCTGTACACCGGGGCGGGCCCTGCCTGCGATTGTGAGGTGGTGGTGGGAGTGGAAGGGGAACACAGACGCACCTTAGCTAAACCGGAATAGCCCCTGGCTCATCCGTGCCCTGAGCCTCCGCCCTGCGTGCTCCGGATTACCCTGTGCTCTGTCCCCCTTCTCTAGGCTTCGGAGGGGGGAAATACGTCTCCTTTGAGGATCGTCACTGGCACCACAACTGTTTCAACTGTGCCCGCTGCGCCAGCTCGCTGGTGGGGAAAGGCTTCATCCCCCGCCAGGATGAGATCCTGTGCCGGGACTGCAGCAGCCACCCATGAGCCTGAGGACGTGGCTCGGGGGCTTCGTGCCAGGCACCCTAGCGGCTGTGGGTGCTGGGCAGAGTGGGAGCTGCGCCTTTTGTGGCCTTGGAGAGGGCGGACGCCCTCACCACAGTGAGGTTCAAGTGCCTGTGCCCTGCCCCTAAGGCCGGGATAAGCCGCCCTCGGCTTTCTGCAGAGTGAAGCTAAATAAAAGCCAAACAAAAGGCGCTTCCAAGTCCCTCATTATTTGCTTTTTTCCTTTTGCTTCCTATGCGCTTGGGCGCTGGCTGAGCCGGGAGCTCCTGTCTGAGCAAAGGGGCCGGGCCGCGGGCCTTCGGCTCCGTGTGCCGACCGCACAGCTTTGTCCCTCTTGCTTCTTCCTGCTTTTCTTCCCCTGCCCCGGCTGCTCCCTGTGCTCCGAGCCAGGGGCTGCAGCGCCGGTGGGTGCGGCGGGCTTTCCTGAAGCTCCTGCCTGCCCCACCGGAGTTTGCAGCACAGCCTGGTCCCTTAATGCGAAGAGCACGTGGCGTCTCATGGAGCGAGGCTGCGGCGCTCTCTGTGCCGCTCGTGGCAGGGTGTGTCTGGGCCCTGGCTCGGAGCAGAACATTCTGGTTTTCTGGTGTCTCTCCCCTCGGTCCTCACGGCTTCAGGAGCCGGTGTCGTTCCTGAGGCAAGGAACCCTGAATGGCCAGCGGGTGCTGAGGGCTCCGGCGCCCTGGCTTCCCTGCAGCGTAACCCTCCCTCCTGGCCCGCTCTGCCCCTCAGCCGACGGGTCCCCATCAGGTTCCGAGAGCTGCACGAATGCGCCCATTGAACCCCAGCTCCACAAGCCCGGCGAAGCGGCTCTGGCGGTGCATTCAGAGTAGTGCTCTGGGTGCCAGCGCGGGGAGCCGAAAGCTTTTGCTTCTGCCTGGGAGCCACTTAGCAGAGCAGAAAAGGGCATTTCAGAGGCAGCCAGAGCTATTGGAGCCAGCTGAGTTGTCTGCCCGGCCCCCTTCCTGGGGGCTGCACAGGGAACCGCTTGTTGTCACTTACTAAGCTGGCCCACTCACATATCTTTTCACCCACGTATGTTTGGGAGGCTTGTGCTCCGTAGTGTCTTGGCTGCAGGCTGTGCTCAGAATTCAGCCCCGGGGGCTGCAGGTGGAATAGATTGGAGTGGAGAACACATGGGGGCTCTCTGTGTTTGTAACAACAACTGGCCAGGCTGCAAGTATATTGAACCAGCCCCCAGGACAGCAGCTGAGTTCCCCACCTGCCACCAGGTGCTGAGTTCTATGCATGCTCATTGGCTGCAGAGGGATCCTTGTTAGTCTGGTGTGGATGGGGCCCTGGCTCAACCTCCCCCGGCTCTGGATTTCTCATTCCCAGGATAGGAAGGACCCTACCAAATTCTTGGCCCGTTTTGGTCAATTTCACAGTTTTCAAAAAATTGTAAATGTCACGATTTCAGCTATTTCAATCTGAAATTTCAGTGTCGTCATTGTAGGGGTCCTGACACGAAAAGGAACCATGGGAGGTCGCAAGGGTATCATGGAGGGGGTTGCGGTTTTGCTACCCTTCCGCCTGTGTTGCTGCTGGTGGCGGCGCTGCCTTCTGAGCGGGGCTGTTGGAGAGTGGTGCCTGCTGGCTGGGAGCCCAGCTCGGAAGGCAGCACAGCCGCCAGCCGTGGCACAGAAGTAGGGATGGCACGATACGGTATTGCCACACCTTTACTTCTGGGCTACTGCCTTCCGAGCTGGGCGCCTGGCCAACGGCCGCTGCTTTCTGGTTGCCCAGCTCTAAAGACAGCACATGAATAAGGGCGGCAATACCATGACCCCCCCCCCCCCTAAAATAACCTTGAAATTATCTTGTGGGTCAGGACCCCCAATTTGAGACACACTGGTCTCCCTGAGAAATGTCTATAGTATAGGGTAAAAGAATACAGAAGACCAGATTTCATGGCCTGCGTGGCATTTTTCATGGCCATAAATTTGGTAAGATAGGAACTGAAAATGAATGTGATGGCCGAGGGAGGCTGCTGTCCCAGCTGATGGAGCTTTGTTTCCCTGAAAGCCCTGCTATGAAACTGCCGAGCTGCCCCAGTTCTCCTACAGCCCCGTCTCTCTTGGGGTGCTCACGCCAGCCCTGCACCCTTCCCCCTCCCCCACCTCTCCGGCGACAGGATGTTCTTCTGCATATGACTTCCTTGTGTTTTCCTTTTTGTACCTTATCTGTCAGCCAGTAACCAAGCCCGCGGGAGGAACGGCTAGCCCCGGCCCCACGCTGGGTTTCTTGTTATGCATGTTGCATTGTTATTAGCTGTGTATTTGAACCCTTACTGAAACCCTTGTTTGAAAGCTTTGATGCAGGTAAGTCAGAGTTTGGGTGTGTGCGCTATTCGGAAGAGCTTTGGACTGATCTTTGGAAAGGAAGTTTCCTATGTAAGCGTCCAACCCTTTGGTCTCTCGTATGGTTCTGTAAGGCATTATATAATAAACATTGTAAGGACACCTCTCTCCGGCTGTATTTTCTCCAGGCAGGGCTGGGAGAAGGGTGGGGTTGAATTCATGTCATTGCTCTGGCGCCAGGCTTGTCTTCAAAAGGTAAAATAGCTCTTTGCTCTCCCTGGGGTTGCTTCCAAAGCCCTGAACCAGGGCCAGCCCTGAACCAGGGCCAGCCCTGGTGTATTCCCTATGGTTCCCACTGCCACAGCGACCTGCCCAGCCTTTAACTCTAGCTAGGATGATGCCACGGGCCAGGGCCAGATTAAGACCTTTAGAGGCCCTAAGCACTGAAAAGATTATGGCGCCCCCCATATGTAATTCAAAATAAAAACAATACTAAACTGTAAAATCTCTTTTTTTTTTTTTTTTTTTTTTTGGTGCGCCTGCTTTGCTGCTGCCCAAAGCACGTGCTTAGTCTGCCTATTGGGTAATCCAGCCCTGCACAGGGCCCTCTTAGACCAGTTCACGTTCCCCCATTCCCAGATTTTTGGGGATGCAGGAGAGACGGTCTCTCTAGATTCAGCACCTGCGACGTCCGTCGTTGCCCATTGATCAAAGAATCCTAGGAATGGAAGAGACGTCGGGAGGTCATTGAGTTCAACCCCCTGCTAAAAGCAGGACCAACCCCAACTAAACATCCCAGCCAGGGCTTTGTCAAGCCGGGATTTAAAAACCTCTAGGGATGGAGATTCCACCCTCTCTCTAGGGAACCCATCCCAGTGCTTCGACCCCCTCCTAGGGAAATAGTTTTTCCTAATATCCAACCTAGACCTCCCCCACTGCAACTTGAGCCCATGGCTCCTCGTTCTGCCATCGGTCACTACTGAGAACAGCCTCTCTCCAGCCTCTTTGGAACCTCCCTTCAGGTAAAGACTGCTATCAAATCCCCCCTCCCTCTTCTCTTCTGCAGACTAAATAAGCCCAAATCCCTCAGCCTCGTCTCATAAATCACATGCTCCAGCCCCCTAATCATTTTTGTTGCCCTCCACTGGGACGCTTTCCAATCCTTTCTGTAACGGGGCCCCCAGAACTAGACGCAAAACTCCAGATGTGGCCTCACCAGTGCCAAATAAAGGGGAATAATCACTTCTCTAGATCTGCTGGCAATGCTCTTATAAATGCATCCCAATATGCTGTTAGCCTTCTTGGCTACAAGAGCTCTCTGTTGACTTATATCTCGTTTCTCATCCACTGTCATCCCCAGGTCCTTTTCTGCACAACTGCTGCTTAGCCAGTCGGTCCCTAGTCGGGCGCTGATGTTGTTCAGCTACCCAGATGGTGCTTAGGCCCTTCCAGGGCTCCCCGGTGCATGGGGCAGAATTCAGGCTTCAAGCCCAGGGGGACACGAGTTAAATGGTCACCCCTTTACTGCAGAGAAGGCCAGTATGGGCTGGTTATCTCTCTCTGTGGGTCCCGGACTGGGTCAGCTCCCCTGGAGCCACCAGTGCAGCAGATCCTGGGCTGGCAGGAATTGGCGTAGGTAGAGCCTCTGGCATGTGGCTCCTACCATTGAACGAAGCGTCTCCACATTACGGAAACCCCCTTGTGCTTCCCTGCATTCGCTCCGTTTGACCTCAGCTCCCGCTCTTGTTGGAAAGGGCCTCTGGGGAGGGGACGTGGCTGCAGTCCCCAGCTGGGGTAACGTTGGTCTCCTGCCTGGCAGCCTTCCCGTCCGCCTTGTAGGCTCATTACTCATTTTTATCTGCCGCGGAATCGTGCATTCCCCTAACACCTGAAACGCTTTGCCACAGATTCCTTGACATGTAGTAACAGCCATCGGGACTTCCTCTGGGCCTCGGGCTGGCCCCTGGCCTCTCCACTTCCCCCCCCCGTGCCGCGCTACCAGATCTCCCCCGTGAGGGGAAGCCAGGGATGAAAGAGGCGGCCTCCAAGTCTCTCCGCACTCGCAGGCCTCTCGCTCGGAGGCTCCTACGCCCATGGGCTCTGGCCGGCCGCAAAGCCCTTCCCTCCCCACCTCATTCTAGGGCTGCCATTGCTAGGCCTCGTGCAAGGAGCAGGCCCGTCTGGCCGGAGAGGCTTGCGGAGGGAGCCGGTCCCCTGCAGGGGCTGTGCAAGCCCATGTTTCCTGAAGAGCCGTTTCCAGAGATTCACCGCAAAAGATTTCTGTACAAACGCGCCCCCCCCCCCTTTTCCCCTCCCCCTCCCCCCCCAGCTCCTCTTTCAGTCGGGTTTCTGAGCCGCCCGTTCTTAGCCAAAAAAGGAAATGACCCAGCTGCACGTAGGGCTGGAACATCTGGATTTTATCCCTGTCATGAATGGGTCATGGATCCGCACAGCCCCTGTGCCTGATTTACGGGGAGGGAAGGGGGGTGATGTAATGCACAATCCCCACCCCCACCCCCCGGGCTCCCAAAGAGGGTCTAAAACAGTCATTAAATATCACTAAACCGCAGGCTAACAATGTGTGTGTGGGGGGGAGAGCTGCTGAGGGGGCAGGGCCTTGAGCTCCCTAGTGTGCGAGGCAGTGGGGGTGGAGATGAAATTGGCTGGCTGCATAGTCCGGCGGGGCAGCGGGGTGGAGGCCAGGCTGGGCTCTGAGGCCCCGGAGCTGGGGGCAAAATCAAGCAGCAAGACCCTCGAGAACAGGCCCGCTAACCTCGATCCCGCAAGAGCCTGAAGGAGTCTCTCTGTCTGGGGTGAAAAAGTGACCCAGGAACGCTCCAGCACATCACGTGCTTCGTTTGGCAGCCACCCTCTGGGGAAAACTCCCCCCCCCCCCCCCGCCCAATAGTCCCATCGGTGTGCGGAATACATTTTATGTATGTCAACACCTGTGCGGTTGTGCACCCCCCCACCTGCTGACTGCGGGTGCTCTGCTAATCAGCTGGGCTGCATTTCAATCTCTCCTGCAGGGGGGCTGCCCAGGCGCTCAGCTTACAGGAAATGCAGGCCCCCGCCCTGACAGGTCAGTGGAGGGGCACTGGCCTGGGGCCTGCTTCAAGTTCAGCCTGACAAGCGCCTCTGCTATGCGGGAGCAACAGAGGAGCCGGAGCAGCCCCAGCGCCGGGGCTGGCAGGCAGGGAGCCCTGCCAGTGTGAAGCCGAGACCTCCGTGCGGTGCTGCTGCAGCGTCCAGCCCTCGGAACGGCTCCAGGGCAGGGCTAGAGACAGCCAGCCGCCATGGAGAGCCAAATTCTCTGCCGGGGCAAGCAGGCCGGGACCTGTGAAGCACTGAGCCAGGGGAGCAAGTTATCAAGGCCCCCGGCCCCTGGCCTGAGGGGCCACCCCCACGCACAGCGCAGAGGTGAGGGGCAGGCAGTGAGAACAGCTGCAGACGGAGCAGCCGCTCCCTGCTGCCGCACAAGCAGCACCCACAGGGCTGGAGGGGTGGGGCAGGAAGTTTCGAGGTGCGGCCTGCAGAAATCTTGCTACCTCTGCCCCGGGGCCTGGCAGCTGCTGGGTAACTACTGTGCGCGGGGTATGTCCTGCGAGAGGCCCGCAGAGCATATGCTGTGAGGTCTTTACCAAGCAGCTGGGCATAGCTCACTTAGTCAAGCCCCTTGGTCCGCCTCCCCCTTGCCTGTGGCACTGCTGTCCAGTCTCCTAATTTCAGTTATTGGTTCAATGGGGGGGGGGGGGGGGCCTGCAGAAACCAGGGGCCAGAGTGGGCAACCTGGCCTCAACCCCTGATTGTTAGCCCAGCCAGAGGGACTGCTCCATTTGCAGCTGGTTACTCCGTGGACGCTGCTCAGCACTGGCCAAACATTGCTCACGCCTCCCCTGCCCCATGGATTTGCTTGGGCTGCTGTCATGCCCTGAAGTGTTGGTGTCCCACGGCCAGCGGGTGCTGCATGAGCTCCGGCCGACCTCTGAGGCCGATGCTGCGGGAGCTCAGCGCCCAGCCGGGCTGAGAGATCTGGACAGCGAGGGTACGATGCTGACGGTTACCAGATGGCTTAAAAAAAAAAAATACTGGACATACTTGATCTCAGATGTGGGGGGGGACATTGGCCGGGAGGGATGTGGGGCTGGCCAGGAGGATGTGTGTGTGTGTGTGGGGCTGGCAGGGACGGGGGCAGCGGAGCTGGCAGAGGGCGATCAGGGGAGTCGGGGGCAGCAGGGCTGGCCGGGGGAGATCGGCGGGGGGACCAGCCGGTGGGAAGCAGGTCTGGCTGGGAGAGGGTTGGGGGGAGCGGAGCTGGCCGGGGGAGATCGGGAGGAGGAGGAGGGGGAGAGAACCGGCCGGGGGGAGCGGGGCTGGCTGGGGGAGATCGGGTGGGGGGGACCGGCCGACAGGAAGCAGGGTGACTGGGAGGGAGTTGGGGGGGGCAGGGCTAGCGGAGGGGTGGGGGAAGAGAATCGGTCGGCGGGGAACAGGATTCACCCGGGCGCACGCAGATCCCGGGGCGCTGCCCGTCCCGCATATGGTCCCGGTGAAGCACAAGCGAGTCCGGACCCAGGGATTCCGTCCGGCCCCTCCCCCCCTTGCGTAGTTGCTTGCTGCCTGGCTGGTAGACACACTCACGCAGCCTGTGCGTATCTACCAGCCAGGCAGTTCGCAACTAGGTACTGAGACGTCTAATAATAATAAAACTCACCTAATTAGAAAACACTGGACATTTTATATGTCTGGTATTTTCTTAATTTTTTTCCCAGACAGAACCCTCAAATACCAGACTGTCCGGTTCAAAACCATACACCTGGCAACCCTAACGCTGCTCCCTGGGGATAAAATAAAGGCAACGGGGCCACACGCCAGACCTGGCTTCCTCTGCTGGCAAAACCGCTGGGTTCCCGGTGAATTGGCCGGGTCAGCGCCAGTCCGGGCAAGGCATGGCCAGGATCTGGGTCCGTCTTTTAGGCCAGGGACCCAAATGACCAGTGGGTCGTGCTGCCCCCTGTGCTGCTCTGTCGTGCAGCCCTTCCCTGTGTGGGGGCCCTGCTGAGCCACATTATCCCGCTATAGTCTCCGGACTGGGCTGTGGCTAAGAGGGGGGTCTCTGGCGGGTCACTTTGGCGATGCCCGGCCTGGGTAGGTGGCTTGGGGGGGCGGGTTACCTCTCCTTGATTGTAGGCACCATAGGCTGTGCCTAGACTGGCCAGTTTTTCCAGAAAATCAGCCACTTTTCCGGAAAAACTTGCCAGCTGTCTACACTGGCCGCTTGAATTTCTGCAAAAGCACTGACTTCCTACTGTAAGAAATCAGGGCTTCTTGCGGAAATACTATGCTGCTCCCGTTCGGGCAAAAGTCCCTTTTGCGCAAAACTTTTGTGCCAAAGGGCCAGTGCAGACAGCTGAGATTTGTTTTACGCAAAAAGCCCCGATTGCAAAAATGGCCATCAGGGCTGTTTTGCGGAAAAGCGCGTCTAGATTGGCCACGGATGCTTTTCCACAAAAGTGCTTTTGCAGAAAAGTGTCTGTGCCAATCTAGACGCGCTTTTCCGCAAATGCTTTTAATGGAAAACTTTTCCGTTAAAAGCATTTCCGGAAAATCATGCCAGTCTAGACGTAGTCGTGGTGTTTAACACATGGAAAATTGCCAGCGGTTGCTCTGGTTCGGGGCCTGGCGCCGACTGTGGAAATGTTTGTAGGAGAGAGAAGGGGGAAAGCCATGGCCTCCACCCCCGGAGGAGCAGGACCCCGTGGCACAGCAGCCTGAGACGGTGATGAATTCAGGTCCCCAGAGAGCACAGCCCACACGCTGCACAGTGTCCAAAGACAGCTGCCTGGATCCTGCTGCCTGGATCCCAGCGTTACTTCCTCCACGTCCCCACGGCGAAAGGGGAGAGCAGCGTCCCCAAGGATTCATGGGTAGATGTGTGCACTCCCCTGCCAAACTAGATGTGAGCAGACAAGGCCTTCAGCACCAGAGCCAGTCAAAGCGCCCCCTCCCTCCTGGGGCTGACTCTCTGCAGCCGGGTACGTGCCCTCAAAGGCCCCTCCGCTGCCAGGCCTGTGGGCCACAGCCGGCCCTGTGCAGCACCAGGGACCTCGTGCTGGGAGGAGTCGATGCTTTCGCGTTGGCTTGAAGCTGCCTCATGTCAGTGACTTGTGGCCATGCCACTCGGTGACCCGGGCAGCACTGGAACCGCTGGTGCCGTCTTACACAAGCAGGCATCCCGGTGAACTTCTGCCTGAGCAGAATGGAGCAGTTCACCCCCTTCCCCCTCCCCCCACCCCCAACCCAGAGCACTTGGTTCAGACTCTGGGCACACACAGGCAGGCATTGTGCACCCTTGGCTCAGGTTCTCTCAGAAGCTGAGGGTCTGAGGCATCCGTGGGCACTTGGGAGGGGGATGTTAGGCCATAGCATCATGTACCAGCCTCAAGGGCTCCACTGATAAGCAATGGTCACCCCAACTTGCAGCTGCCTTGGTGGCTGTGTCAGGAAGGAACCGAGCAGCGGCCCTCACAGCACAGCAGCAAGGGCCACGAGGCCAGCTAGTGCACCTAGATGTACGCCCCAGCTGGCTGGGCACCAACTGTCCGTACAGACGGGCTCTCGGGAACGTGCAAGGTGTTTCCGGCAGGGGTTTTGGAGGGGGGAGGCTGGAAAGTGCTGCAGAGTTTTGGCGGGCAAGAAGCACCCGCTTAATCCCTTGAACAGGCATACAGACCTGGGCCCTGGCGCAACCTTCCCTCTAGTCTTTTCCCTCCTTGTGCGGAATAAATTGTATGTGCACCCAAGTATGCGCCAATGCGCACCACCAGTAGAAACAAAACCTAGCAGTGGCCCCTCTGCTAATAAACTGGCCGGCACTGGAATCTCTCCTGAGCAGCCTCACAAGCGCCCAGCTTACAGGGAGCACGGCCCTGACACCTGAGACCAGGGTGCCCTTCCTGTGACACAGAACCACAAATGTTACTGGCCATAAAAGTCAGCGGCAGGCTGGGAGCGAGCTGCGTGCAGGGAATTCCACAAGCTGTTTGTGTGCTGGCCCCAAGCCCGTTTCCATGTTCCTGCCAACGAGGGAGACTCACTCCCACCTTATGGGTCAGGGTAATGCGCAGGGACTTGGTCCTGGTCCGTTGACACGCTCCATCATGTTCAGTGCTGAAACCGAGCCCCCTCTAATGCTGAAAGCCTGGATAAAAAGGGCAACAGGTGGGTGGGACGTTCCAGCTCTTCCCGGGTGCACGCTGCAGGGAAATGGAGAAACAGTAAGAGCCGGATCTTATCTCGGGGTTTATTTTTAGGCAGGCGCTTACGCAGAAGGCCTGCGGTGCTCAGAGGGCACACAAGCATGCCAGGAGGGCATCATTCCCTCCCAGCTGGATTGGTTCATCTCAAGGCAGGAGCCCACTCTGATCGCTGTAATTCTGCTTGATTTTCGGTGGCGGTTGCTTTTCTAAAGGTGCCTTTTGCTTGGTGTCACACCATGGCCACGGTAGCACAAATGAGTCATTCATTCGCAGGCTGACATTTAATTATGGCTTTGCTTTCTCCGAGGGCCACCCTGGCCGGCTCCCTGCTCGGCTTTTGGGCAAAGCAGCCGTGCTGGGTTGGAGGAAGCTAATTAAAATCTAACTGAAAAGTGGGACATGCCAGCTGCCAGCTGCAGCATCTCAGGAAAGGACCTGCGAAGAGATTGCGGTGCCAAAGCACAGTCAGCGGGACGGTGTTGGGGGGAGGTTGCTGGGTTGGTTTTCCATATTTTTGTATTTTACTGCTCATTAGCTAATCAAAGCACTGCCCTTTCCCAGAGGTCAAAAGCTACAGCTCAGACCAGAGGCCTAGAGCTGTCACCCCATTTGCTCCAAGTGTGTATACGCTGTAATTAATACCCCATGACGGGCCTGCACCAGCTGACTTGGGCTCCAGAGCAGGGGCGCTTTCCCTGCTCTGTAGATGTTGAAGCTGAATGTGTAGCCCAAGCTCTGGGACCAGGCTACCTTGCAGCGTCTTTGACTGTGGGTGCCAGCCTGAGCTGGAATGTCTACACAGCACTGAACCAGCCCCTGCTCCTGAGCCCACAGGTTCTAATCCCGGTGTGGATGTACCTGTTGCGTGCTCAGGGAGTGCAGCAGCCATGTGTGCTCAGTGTCATGCACCTGGGGTGCCAAGACCCTGAGCGCCAAGGTGTTTGAACTCAGCTGCATTTCCAATGGTCCCTGGGCTGAAGATGCACCTGCCAACTGCTCCTGTGCCTTATTGCATAGCAGGGCACACTCCTCCCTGGGGCCAGGGCAGCACAGGGACTTCTGAACAGTCCTGCAGGCAGTTGTCTCTCTGCACCCTACTCCAGTGTTGTCTTCAAGTCATTGTTGTCGAGTCTCAAGGGACTACAGTTTGAGTCAAGTCTTAATTTTAAAAATGTCAAGTCACTTTTGTCCAAGCCCTCAATATCGGCATTTTCGGACAATTTTTCCCCAAGTTGATTTAACAGAATTAGCAAGTCTCAAGTCACAAACAATGAACCTGAGTCAAGTCGCAAGTTGAGTCACCTAGTGACTTAAGTTGGACTCGAGTTCAAGTCATGGGACTCGAGTCAACAACTCTGCCCTACTCCTGGGCCTACTGCCTGCCTGCTGATGGCCAGGCCAATGAGCTGGAAGAGGATCTAAGGCTGGGCTACTCAACTTTGGAAGCCCTGGGGGCCACAATGATACTCACAGCACATGCCGAGGGCCGCAACTTAAGTGTGGTTGCATGTACATGCAAATATATATGCAAATAGCTTCTTTCACACATTCATGACGGGCATGAATACAAAGATTGAGGCAAGATTACCCAACACGCTGGCCCCATGTAAGTCAGTTCTGCTGATATTAATAAAATGCAACATTGACCCGATTTCTACCCATCTGACAGCACTTTTAATGAGCAATGACAGTCCAGGAATTTAACTACTAACACACATAGCAGCAGAAGACCATTATACTCAGGGGTGGCCCTAGACTAGCTGCCAGCAACTGGTGCCCTGGGCAAACCATGCAATCGGCACCCACACCTCCAAACCCCTCAATGATACTGCACCACCATTTGGAGCCCCATTTAACTTGGCGCCCTAGGTGACCACCTAGTTCGCCTATATTGACGGGCTGCCCCTGATTATACTGACTACTTTTTTGTTTAGCTCCCACCTGTGGGCCACGTGTTGAGCCCCGTGTAAATCCAAAGCACACTGCGGGCTGCAAACAAACAGGACGCAGCCCACGGGACACATGTTGAATAGCCCTGATCTAAGGGACCTCTGCCACTGTCTGTTTCTCCATGGCTCCTGCCACTGTGGGAAATGCGGTGGGACCCGACCGATCCAGCTGCCCCATGCCAGCGCCCCTCCCCCTCCCAGTCCTCCCTTCCCAACTGCCAGGACTCCCAGGCTGGATTGCGCAACTGCTCTGGCCAGGGCTGGTTCTCAGGCCGGGAGTTTGAGACCCCTGTTCTAGATAATGCTTGGTGCTCTGAAACGCAAGGCCCTAGTGGTGTCAAGTTAGGCAACCAAAAATAGTGACTGCTTCTTACAGCTTGGCTCCAAATCTGTCTTTGTCTTAGCTCCCGAGCTGTATAAAGGCAATATTAGCCTGCCCTCGTCTCATGTGGGGGAGGTAAAAATAAATTCAAGTTTATGAGGCAGTCAGCAATGGCCAGAAAGCAATAAATCATTTGGCACAGTGTTTGGGTGGCAGGCATTAAATACCCTGGGGGAGCAAAACCTAAATGAGGAAAGAAATATTGACTAACCCCCCATTCTCAGAATGAAACTTGGGTCCTGTGGAAGAAGTAGTGCATGACTCCATAGTTAAAAATGTGTATCATGGGGCATACGGACTAGGGATGTTAAATATCTTTTAACTGAATTCATGAATTCTTATCGGTTACTCGACTATTCTATAGTCCCCGGGGGAGGGGCTGGCAGCCAGTGCACTCCGGCCTCACTCTCAAGGAGTCCTTGCCACTCCACACGAGGTGCCCGGCGGCCGCTGGTCTGCGAGGAGAGCAAGTTTAAAAACTCCCCTCAAAGACCTATCGCCCTGTGCTGCTGCCTCTGTATCAGAGGCAGCAGCGCCAGGTGGCAGCAGCCCCTGTCCGGAGGGGCGGGGTAGGGAAAGGCGTGTAGTCTATAGCATTAACCTATAAGCTTTTGCTTATCGGATAATTGGTTAATCGACTACACTATTCCATCCCTAATATGGAGAAGGCGGCCAACTGAAGCACACAGCCAGTCTGAACGCCAGCATTTCTGAAAGTGCGAGTGCTTGACTTTAAAAGAACAGGATGGTTACAATGTCATACAATACATTTATATAAATACCTGTAACAGAGCCTGGGCGATGCACAGCCCATGGATTTGTAGATTTGCCCTGGCAGGGACATACCTGACCCTGCATTGTAATCTCTCGACACAGCTGTAAATGACAACCCGAAGTGCAAGGCCTGGCTATTTCATCCCCTCTCTGGCCCCAGCATTTGCCTTTCATGTACATCCAAGAGCAGGAGTCAAGCTCCACCGCACTGAGCCGATGACCAAATGCAGCCCTCTATTCACAGCCTACACGTTCTTGGAATACTCTGTGTACAAAACGGCCTTGTGCAATCTCATTGGGAAAACAGCAACTCACTGGTCACTAATATGGTGACATGTAGGTAGCAACATTAGGTGTAAACTGATTAAATCCGTCCCAGTATGATGCTAAAGGCATGTGTTCAAACTCACCGCAGCCCCGGTTAGGTAGAACCGGTCAAGCAGGCCTGTCAAGCAATGGGATGTGTTTACCTCCATTTGCATATAAGCTGTATACAGAGTCCTCAGACCGCAAAAGGGGGAAGAAAGACAACAGCAAAAAAATCTGCATTTCTGCATACACAGATGAAATGAAATATGAAACCCCTTTCTTTGCCACGCTCCACGTCCCCTTACCTTCCCCTGAACTGTAAGTAGGGGGCCACACAGAGGAAAATGCTTGTCAAAAGGTGACTGAACTACGAAAGTGAGGGGCAAAATCACCCCCAGGTCTCTCTCCCGATTTATCTCTGTCTCTTACCCAAGAGAGGACAAACGAGAACAGTCGCTGAACCTTGGGAGCAGATGCTGGCCTGAAACTTGGTCACCAATGCGTCTGGAAACCAGACCCAAAGTGAAGTGCAGGACTAGGAAACCTCGTAGTGATGTTTTTCTTGTAGCCACAGTGATTCCTTCCAACTTGTGCTCACTGAAAACCTCCCCTTGAAGTGAAATAAACCTTGGTTTAGTCTTTATTCAAAGCTAATACCGTGTTGCGAGCTGCGGGGGAAAACTCTGATTAATGTGGCCAGTTGTTGTTTCTAAGGGATCCTCTTAGCGAGTCAACCCACCTAATATATCCGGACTGTCTGTAAAGGCTGCTGCTTTGAGAGCAAAATCTGGGACAGAGAGAGTGAATGTGTGAGTGCGTGTGTTTGTGTGTGTGGAGGGGTGTGGGATGTCACCCTGCACATGGTAACCAAGGCTGCTGGGAACCAAACTGGCTGGCTGCTGACAGGCTGCTGGGGTCAGAAGGGCTAGACCAGGGCTGTGGCTCTCCACAGACACTCAGGGTGGGCCCTGCCTGCTGTTGGAGAGGAGCCCAGGAGGGGAGCACAGCAGCAAACCACGGTGAGGCACCCCAGGGTGCAGAGCAGGTGATGACACAGCTCTTCACGGCTCTGGATTGCATCCCGGACTGTCACAGATACCCTTGGCCTGGGGCACGTCCGTGAGCTCTGCTCTCTAGTGCTCAGAATTCTGACAAGCAACATCCGAGAAGAGCAGCCAGTTACTGCTAATCCCTAACTGCTACATGAGCCTGCCCTGGCTGCCTGCATCCGCGGCCACTGATCCATGAGCCTGGGGCTCACAGGGCCAACCCAGCCGCAGGGAAAGCCTCGAGGAATGCTGCACAGCACCAGGAGGTAAAACTGTGCCGCCCGTGGCACTGATGCTGGGGGCACAGTGCCGGCTTTCAGTCCTGATGCCCGTGGGACCATTAACTTACTTCCAATTAGGGTAAAATCGGTTAGGAAATACACGGTGGGGTTTAATTACGCTAATTAATTACTTCTCCATGTGTTCCCTCTCCTTGCTGCTAGCACAGTGCAATGCCCCAGTGTTGGCAGCCCCGTAGCTGGGCTGAGTTGGAGGGCGGAGGGCTGAGAACTGTGCCTGTGAGAGGAGGACTGGGGTACGTGTGTCGAGCAGAGCGCAGGGGGAACTGTGCCTAAGAGAGATTCCAGGATTATTTCAGACCGCACGTCGCTTGTAGTCATCCACAACTGACGCACAGAAGCAGCTGCTGAGCTGGTTTGTCTGGGTTAGGAATAGGATTTTTGGGGGGAGGGTCTTGACTACTGTTTTCCCCTCTTCCATCTCTCCTCCCCTCTCCTTCCTCCCCAACACCCAAACACCCCCCGCCCAACTCGCTGAACCCTTCTGAGGCCGCCCTCCCACTCAGACACGTGCTGGATTTTATGAGTCTCTCTTCCCTTTAACTTTGCCCTTTTCCTCTCCGCCTTTGTTTCTTGAGAAAGGTCATTGTGCCTCCGACGCTGGGGTCAGCCCTGATCCTAAATCCAGCTGGCAGCATCTCACTGCAGCCTGTGCCACCATATATGGTCAGTACTGGGGAGAGAACCAGTAGAACAGGGCTGGAGGTGGCTTGGACGGCAGCCATCAGGAGGGCTTGGACTCAGCTGCATGCTGAAACCCCTCTGTGCTGTGGCCAGCCGGAGCTGCTCTTTGGAGCTCAGCAACTTTGGTATGGAACGGTACGAAGTGCAACAGGGGAAGCAAGCACCCCTCTCCCTGTGGAGAAGGATGGGGCCAAAGAGCCCAAGAGATACCAGAGCCCCAGACAAATATAACTCGGAAAAACCTCAAACCTCCATGTCCTTCAACACCCCTCCTCCTCCTCCTGCAGAGAGTCCCTGGCAAACCCATGCAGGCAGAGCTGTTCCCACCTCTTCTCCCTCCCCCACCCCAGGGCATGTTTCAAACTGAGCCTGGCTAGTTCTCCTTACATAGAGGTTTCCAAGTGACTGCAAAGAGTTGAGCAAAATTTAAGGTAAGGTGCCAAGTGGCCCCATAAAATGATTCAGGGGCTCCACTCCCCCCCACCCCGCTGCACGTCAGGAGAATCTGACATGTGTCTGTCACAAGGTAACGCTTTTCCATGTCTGAGACAGCAGCAGAGGGCCACACACTTCGTTATAGGTCGGCTCTGACTGGTACCCGCCTGCTCGGTCACCAGGCCAGGGCCTCCCAGCGATGCAGCACCTTTGGCGCTCTGTAACACCGAGGGCCTCAGATGAGTCACTACGCCATGGTGGTTAGCTCCCAGCTGCACCACGGGAATGGTTGAAGGGGAAAGCCTGGCCATAAATGAAGGGGAACAACAAATTAAAGATTTGAGGGCAGCAGCTCTGAGCAGCCAAAACAAAAGACGTTTTCTTTGGAATTCAGGGCTTTTCCTGGCAGAAATTCACAGTTTTCTCGCCAATGGGACACTTGGCAGGTCAACCCCCCTTCTCACCCCCCCTTGCTACCGGGCCTCTACCCATGCAGTAGGATGAGCTCATCCCACTAAGCTGGCTAGGAGGTGGGTAGAGTCTGGGTGCCCCAGGGCAATGACCAGATGGGATTGATGTCTTGCTAGGGCACTGACAATGCAGTTTCTGGGAGCAAAAGCCTCCATCTCGGGTCTCACCATGCAGAAGAGGATTCCTGTGAGAGATTCTCCAGTTCCAGGGCCCGATAGCCCCACAGCAGCACCTACCAAGTGGTCACTGCTATGGAAAAGAATCAGACCGGTGACTTCTGGGAGGCAGAGCCTAATGCTGCAAATAAGGCACAGTCCTGACCTCCCAGCTCCGCCACAGACTTCTCGTGTGGCCCTTGGCAAAGTCACTGCCCTGCCTTCACCTCCCCAGCTGTGTGAGGTGGCTAATGATCCCACGCTTCCTCACGGGAGAGGGGGGAATGTAAAGCCGTTCACGGGTCTGAGCTGTGCAGGCACCAGCTCTAAATCAGATACAGGGGGCCAATTCTGCCATCACGCCAAGAGAACCAAACCGCATCTGATGAGAGCAGCAGCTAGTTCCACCTTCAGGGGAGAGAGAGTGCACAAGCTGCTCTCCAGAAAAGCTAAAGCCTGCCATCTGCTGGACACAAGCCACAAGCCAGCCCTTGTTTTGTCCCGGGGCTCCCACAGCTCAAGAGCTTACAACGCTCACCTTCCCGTGAATGGGCTGGGAGAGACCAGAGCGTGGGTCTGCCCTACTAGTTATGTCTCCATGGCAAACAGGCAACTTCCTGCTTCTGCAGCCAGGAAAGCAGTGCTTAGTATTGAGGAGTAGAACCGGAAGGGTTTTCGGTGACATTAGTCAAGTTTTCATTCAATGCTGCTGCAAAGATCAGGGGCAATTAGTGCCTGTGGGGGAAGGGGGTATGAGGGCCACTCTGATGGGTAGGAGGCATATGGGGGCACCCCATTTAGCAATTAAAATGTTGGTGGGGGCATAGCGGGCAGTGCACCTACAATGTGCTACCTCTGGCATAGATCATTTTCCTGGCTCGCTGTGCTGTCTTGTACCTCTGTTCAGCCTCCCCTCATTTACCTTTCTTTCACTGCATTAAGTGCAAACTACCTGTCTTTACTTTCAAGGCCCTATCTGACCTATCCCATGCCTGAATTGTCATCCATAGAACAGTCATGTAATTAATACCCCCTCGCCTCATGTGCACTATCGACCCATGAAAATGGCACTTTGGGCTTTCCATCAATGCTTGTTGATCAGGCAGCGGGCTTTGCAGTGCACTCAAAGGCTTTCTTTGTGCTGTTCTTCACAGGTCAGATCTAGAGAGGAGAGGAAGAAGGCCAGAGCACCCCAAATGCTGTGCCCACAGCCCCTCCCTTTTACTGCACCGTGAACTCCAAGTGCTCAAAAGTCATGAGTCAAGGGCCAGAGCCAAATAATCATGAGATTGGCTGAAACATCATGAGATTTAAAGCAAACACTCGGTGTGTGTGAAGGGCGGACATATTTATTTATTTTCTGATTTCTAAGCCTGCAGGCCAGGCTCAGGTTATGTTGTCTGCGAAGTGGTGAGGGCTAGAAGCGTCTTTATTTTCAAGGACAGAGATGGCTATGTACACAATGTTTTACTGACCCTGCAACTATCAGCACATGCACAAAGAAATTAGAAGAGCAGGCAATGCTACTTGTAGGTAGGGGGTTCCAGCTTGGAGTAAGGGGCTGGGCTAGGCCTGTGCTGTCAACAGTGGTGACAATGGCAGCTGTCTCACACACACACACAGTGCACAATGATCACAGGCATATGTGCACCCACGCATAGGGTGCACAGGGCACTCACATAGACTGAACGTAACCCACACACCTCGTGAAGTTCACTGTCCCATGTAGTGGCATTTAGACCACTTACAGCTAGATATAAGAACAAGGGAGCTCTACAGCCACAGCTAAGTGGTAGATGGCTTTATAGCTCAAGCTGTAGAGGGTCTATACTAAACTCCAAAGAGCTCAGGTTCAAATCTGGCCCGTGGTGGTTATCAGTGGGCACTTGTCAGCAATTTCAACTGGGTCTCAAGCTCAGAATGCACTTCCTCAGCTAGGGGGGAAGTATGTAACCCACCCATCTCATGTGGTTCACTGTCTTATGCAGTGGCACTTAGACCACTTACAGCCAGAGATAAGAACAAGGGAGCTCTACAGCCTAAGCTGAGTGGCAGCTGGCTTCGTAGCTCAAGCTGTGAGAGACTCTTATAGTAACCTCCAGAGGCCCCAGATTTAAATCTGCTCGGTGGCACTTACATACTTGCACACACAGCTGGTATTCAACCCATGCAAAGGACACACACAGAGGCATATGCACATGTAGCCCCCACACCTACTGGGGGGGGGGGGTTCGCTGTCCGACAAGGCACTGAGACCGCTTACAGAGAGAATTATGAGATCGTGTTCTACAGCCGAATCTGAGGCCAACTGGGTTTTAGCTCAAGCTGTGGACAGAGGCTCTTGCACTAAGCTGCAGAGAGGACCCCGGTTCGGTTCTGCCTCTTGGCGTTACACGTGCATGTGCGCGCGCACACACACAGGACATATAGGACACGTGTCTACATGCAAAGGATGCACACCCACGGGGGGCACATGCACACACACACTGCAGGGACACACGCACACGGAACTCTGCTGTCAGTGTCCAACGGGGGGCGCATCCCGAGGGAGGGTTTCCGGTCAGGCCGGGAACAGAGGCGCACCGGAGGGAGGGTTTCCGGTCGGGCCGGGGACAGAGGCGCACCGGAGGGAGGGTTTCCGGTCGGGTTGGTGACAGGGGAGCGCACTGGAGGGAGGGTTTCCGGTCGGGTTGGTGACAGGGGAGCACCGGAGGGAGGGTTTCCGGTCGGGCCGGGGACAGAGGCGCACCGGAGGGAGGGTTTCCGGTCGGGTTGGTGACAGGGGAGCACCGGAGGGAGGGTTTCCGGTCGGGCCGGGGACAGAGGCGCACCGCAGGGAGGGTTTCCGGTCGGGCGGGGGACAGAAGCGCACCGGAGGGAGGGTTTCCGGTCGGGTTGGTGACAGGGGAGCGCACCGGAGGGAGGGTTTCCGGTCGGGTTGGTGACAGGGGAGCACCGGAGGGAGGGTTTCCGGTCGGGCCGGGGACAGAGGCGCACCGCAGGGAGGGTTCCGGCTGGCGCGCGGGGAAGATGGAGACGATCCTGGAGCAGCAGCGGCGCTACCATGAGGAGCGGGAGCGGCTCATGGACGTGATGGCCAAGGAGATGCTGATTAAGAAATCCACGGTGCGGGGGGGAGGGGCCCTGCTCTTCCGCCCGCGTGTCGGGCCGGCCTCAGCCCTCCCCTCCCGGAGGGGCCCCCAGCAGGGCTGGGTGCGGGGCAGTGACTGCCCTGGGGCGAGCCGGGCACCAGACAGCCCCCCACAGCGCAGCTTCCTGGCCCATGGGCCCCTGGCTCCCTGACGTGGGCCCCCGTTCACCCGTCTCTGTCCCAGGGGTGGCCCCCCCCATAATTCCCCCACCTCAGTGAAGCCGCCTCCCCTCAGAGCGCGGTGCAAGTGCAGTGCGATGCCAGTGACCCACCAGCAGCCTTTGTCCCAGTGAGCGACTCCTCGCATACCCCTAGCTGACTGGGGCAGATGAAGACTGTTCTTTGCTGAACTTTCCCAGATTTGGAGTTGGGGAAAGCATGGCTAATCTTTTTTTCTGATCTGTCTTATAGTTACGGGACCAGATTAACTCTGATCATCGCACCCGAGCGATGCAGGACGTGAGTATCGCCTCTTCTCTTTCCCTCGCGCCTTGTTCCCTAAAGATTATGGGCTGGAGCACAGGCTGTTTCGGTGTAGTGCGTTACTTAAGCGATACATCGCAAACTGTATTTCTGGATGTGTGTAGCACAGGGGTTCTCAAACTTCATTGCTCTGCAACCTCTTTCTGACAGCAGAAGATACTATACCACCCTAGGAGAGAGACCAAAACCTGAGCCTGTCCAAGCCGCACCATCCCAGGTGGGAGTGGGGCCAAAACCCCACCGCCATGATGTTGAGGCAAAGCCCGAAGCCAAGAGCTTTTGTCCCAGGCATGGGGCCTGTAACTTGAGCCCTGCCACCTGAGCTGAAATTCTTGGTCTTTGGCTTTAGCTTCGGGCAGTGGGGTTTGAGCTTTGGCCCTGGGCCCCAGTGAGTCTAAGCGAGTCCTTGCAATCCCATTAAAATAGGGTTGGAACCCACTTTGGGGTCCTGGCCCACAGTTTGAGAATTGCTGGTATAACACATTAAGATTGCAGGGTGCAAGGTTAAAAAAAAATGGTTTTGTGTGCGGCATAGTAACTGATAGACATATGCAAGCTGATAACAGTATTTACTGGAGTTTTGCTTACCATAAAGTTCATGAGCTGAGTTTGCCTAGATTTGGTTCTATCTGCAAATTTTTAAAGTGTTTTCATATTTATACCAATATTTATTCTGCAGAGATACTTGATACTGAAGTTATAGGATTTATTTTGCACAATGCTTGATGCATCTGCATTACCTTTTACCAGAACCTGGGCACATGGAACATAAGTAATTCCATCCTGCACCCTAACTCATCAGTTTTAGCATTAAAAACATTTAGCTATATTTTAAATCAGCTGTATTATTTTCATTGCAGCTAATTTATTAAACAGCAAAACTCCACAGAAGATCATGAAATGACTTGGGTAGCGAGATATTGTATTTCCCTGAAAATACTTTCAGCTGCTAAATTTCCCTATAATGTTTCATTACCTTTCACTGAGCAGCCTTTCATTTCTTTGTCTGTTTAGCTCAAGTTTGTGGGATTGTTATTTCAAATGTAAGCAAGCTTTCGCAAGCTTCCAAGAAAGCAGCTTATTTTTCCTAACTCTGCATGTTGTGCTGAAGTGCAGCAAAAGTATATGCATAACTGTAACATGTTTTTTTGTTTTTTAGAGATATATGGAAGTGAGTGGCAATCTGAGAGACCTGTATGATGATAAGGATGGGTAAGTGTCTGCAAAAAAGATGTGAACGGGCTTTTTTAAAAGCTGAAAGATCTGCTAGCTAAACACCTTCACACAGAGTATGTCTGCAAGCACTTTAACAGCCCCTTAGCCCAAGCCCTGCATACCCAAGTCAGTTGACACAGGCCAATTGCTGGTTTTTAATTTCAGTGTAGATGTCCCCTTAGTGCTTTCAGAGCTACAGGAGAGTCTTACTGGCACTTCTTTAGGTCACATATAAAGAGAGCGATGCATTTAGAGCTATGATGATAGAAATGTAGCCCTGTTAGTCTGGTCTAGCTGAAACAAAAAACAGGATTATGTAGCACTTTAAAGACTAGCAAGATGGTTTATTAGGTGAGCAGCTTTTGTGGGCCAGACCCACTTCCTCAAATCAAATAGTGGAAGAAAATTTAGGAAAATTTTCTTCCACTGTTTGATCTGAGGAAGTGGGTCTGGCCCACGAAAGCTCATCACCTAATAAACCATCTTGTTAGTCTTTAAAGTGCTACATAGTCCTGTTTTTTGTTTAATTTAGAGCTATGGCACTTGTAAAAAAAAAAAAAAAAAAAAAAATCCCCCCCCCCCCCACCTTTCTCCAAAGCAAATTTAAGTTTTCTTGCAGGAGTTTTATTGCACTTGCCAGATTTTAACATGAGAGTAAAAGTTGAATGCTGGAAACAAATCCCTGACCAGACATTTTTAGTAGGCATCTTGACATAACTTCATCAGTGCCATAGAGCAACATGTCGTTGCAAAGCTGTCACTGACATAAGATTTGCCAGCAAAGTACTGTTTGATCCAAAGTGTGTGGGAGTAGGAAGGGGAGGGAAAGAATAAATCTGCCATAAATCTAGCCCTTCTAAAATATCATGTTGGAGAAAAAATCATGACTGAAATGGTCCATCAAATAAGATGCAGTTAGGGCTGAGTTATCTGCACTCCCATTTGTAGGTGTAATGACCTTTAAGAGGGGGGAACCAACAAAAACAACTGAATGTGCCAATTGCAGTGTTTCCCTTCTGGTTCATACTAAGACCTATACACGGTTAAAGATTCCTGCAAATCCCATTTAACTTGCTGTGTGTTGCTTCTTCAGTAGAATAAGGGACAAGAAGGGGTGTTGCTGATTCTGCACACTTCAGCAGTAAATTCCTCCATTGCTGTATATACACTAGCACTTTTGTGGGTCAGAGGTGAGGGAAAAAACCAAAATAATATTCACGGATAGAAATGCTAATGTGGACAGCACCACCGCTCGTTGGTTCGTTATGCTGATGGGAGCGTTCTCTCTGTTGGCATAGGAGACCTTGCGGCTACCCTGCTGTAAGATCTGTAGTGTAAACATAGCCCATGTAACAGTTGAAAATGTGCATGTGAGGCAATAGAAAATACACCAGCGGAATCCTATTTCAGTGCTTGATACCATCAAAGCAACTTTCCAGATTTGCTGTTGAATTTGATCCTGTGTAGATTGTAGTGGGAGGGAGGTGGGGTTATTGTCTCATTTGGCTTGAGTCCGTCACTTGAGTGGGTGATTCTCTTAAAGGGCAGTAATTGGAGACTCTGCACTTGAATGGAGGAAGGAGAGCAGAGCCTCCAAATCTTAAATCTAGCTGAGTTTGAGATATCTATGTAATTTTGATGGAGACTATGGTATTGCAGGATGGGAGATCGTTTAGGGAACCCTTGTGTTATCAGAAATCCAGGACTAGAGTGATTAGAATCAATTAATGAAACTCTCAGATTACATCAACTTCAATATATCTGTTTTCCATAAACAGTCCTAAACTTGCCCTCTCTTACCCTCAAAATCTGACTTGAACTGTCTCTCATGGACCCACAGATTACGGAAGGAGGAGCTCAGTGCCATTTCTGGGCCAAATGAGTTTGCAGAATTCTATAATCGACTGAAACAGATCAAGGAGTTTCACCGGAAGCACCCAAATGAGGTAAGAACCCCAGGATGCCATATGAGAGATGGTATGTGGAGCTACAGGACAGTGGCAAGCAGTGTATCCATACAGCACTCAGGGCTCTGGGCTGTTTTGCATTGTCAGTTCAGCTCTTCTCAACCTATTTCATTTACAACAAATTTGAGACTAAAAATGTGGCCAGTGGAAAGCGATGTTTTTAAAGTAGGGGCCATGTTCATATTCCTGTGATAGAAGAGGCATTCTATGCAAGAGAGAAAGCAGTTCAAGAATGAGGTAATATTCAAAATGCTAAAATCTTATCCTATGATTGTTGTGTCTTCAGTTTAGGAGCATTGCCTTCCATGTGCTAGCCAGGATGGTTTTTAGGAGTGTGTGGTAGCCTCCTCTCCTTAAAAAAAAAAAAAAAAAAAAAAATCTATAAAATCATGATTGGTGTGGCAAAAGTGAATAAGGATAAGTTATTTATTTGTTCCCATAACACAAGAACTACAGGTCACCAAATGAAATTAATAGATAGCAGGTTTAAAACAAACAAAAAGAACTGTTCCTTCATGCAACACACAGTCACCCTGTGGAACTCCTCGCCAGAGGATGTTGTGAAGACCAGGATTTTAACAGGGTTCAAAAAAGAGCTAGATAAATTCATGGAGGTTAGGTCCATCAATGGCTATTATCCCTGGCCTCTGTTTGTCCGAAACTGGGAATGGGTGACAAGAGAGGGATCACATGATGATTCTCTATTCTGTTCATTTCCTCTGGGGCACCTGGCATTGGTCACTTTCGGGGGACAGGACACTGGGCTAGATGGACCTTTTGTCTGACCCAAACTGGCCGTTCTTATGTTCTCTATGGGAACAGTCATTTTTAGGAGTTGTCTGCATAATTTGTTCCTGCATCAATAAGAGGATAGTTATGGGAGAGAGAATCCTTGGAATTTAGAGACAGCAGAGTGTCAGCTGATGCAGGGGAATTCCAAGGCAGTTGCTTTATGGAGCTGGCTGCATATCTGTCCCTCCATCTTCTGCACTGACCCACAAAGATCCCAATATCTTATTTTTTTCACACTTTGTAGCCAGGGAATATACTCTTCTCCATCTAGTGTACTTTGCACATGTACCGATTAAATGCAGTTGAAGAGGAACACAATAATATCTCAGTACAGTTTAATTATCATGTGTAATGGCAGAAGCAAAAAAAACAGGACTTAGTTTGGAACACAATGATCTTTGATTTGGTAGTGGGAATACTTCTGCAAGAAGTTCATTACGGACAGTGCAGCGCTGTCAATGGGACGTCACCTTAATAGGTCTGGACGTTATCATAGTAGTGAGTGTGTGTGTGTCTGTCTCTCTGTTTTTGTTATAACTTCTGATCTTTCCTCAAGATCTGCGTGCCAATGTCAGTGGAATTTGAGGAACTGTTGAAAGCCAGAGAGAACCCCAGTGAGGAGGCACAAAGTAAGTCAGTGGTTTCATATTTAAACTTAGATTTAACAAAAATGCCCGGCTTGTTTGTTATCATTGAGTTGTCTGGCTGGTGTTGTGTCTCTGAACCTCTCCCCTTAATCCTCTGGAAGTTATGCTCAGATTCTGGCACGTATGTGTTTATTCTATACAGTCTGGAATGTTCTGCAGTAAAAGTGTCTCTCACTTGAGGGTGGATCTAGTAGAGTAGTTCCCAAACTGTGGGTTTGGACTCCAAAGTGGGTTGCAACCCCATTTGAATGAGTTTGCCAGGGCTGGCTTAGACTTCTTAGGGCCCCAGGTTGAAGGCCCACTCCCCCACCTGTGGTTGAAGTGTAAGACTGAGGGTTTTTGCCCTGGAAGTGGGGCTCACATAAGGTGGGGATGTAAAAATGTAACCAGTAAACAGTGTCCAATCAGTTCTGAAGCAATAGCCACTATAGTGGCTACTGCTATAGCAAACTAGCCACGTTATTCTGAAAATGTAAATGATTTTGTGAGCCAACTAGCCACACTCAACCAGCCAAATAGTGAAAAGTGGTTAGTGTGTTGGACACTCCAGAGTTAACTGATAAGCGTCAGTGTATCTGTTTCTGTTGCTGGTTAAACTCTTCTGCCCTGCAGGTGTGTGCCAGCTCCCTGGTGTAAAAATAAGGCTTATATGCCCGCTATGCTACCAGGCCCGCTCCCAGGGAACTGGCTGTGCTTCAGGCTCTGCCATAGAAGCCTTATTTTTAGAACCTGCCAAAACATGAAGAAACCTCGCATGAAAGCACAGCTATGCGAAGTATAGCATGAAAGTATTCAGCTGCATCTACAAGCTATGAGAGGGCTCTAACACAGGAATACATACAGTGAGAGCACTCTGCTGTCATTCTGATTTTTGGTTTCTGATGAAGCTCTTTGCATGACGTATCTTCCGTAGATCTAGTGGAGTTCACCGATGAAGAAGGGTATGGCCGGTACTTGGATCTTCACGATTGTTACCTCAAGTACATTAACTTAAAATCAACAGAGGTAAGAGGCTATAATTGCTTAGGAGACCTCCTCACATATCTGTTCTTGACTGTTCAGAGCTGAGCATTTCTGATGTCATTTTAAATAGTTTGTTTCCATTGATGTGTTACGCGGGTGCCTATTTTTGGGAGGCTATGAGTTAAGGATTTTTAAATTCTAAATGACCCTTTCCTGTGCTCTCTTATTTCTGCAGTTATAGTTACAGCTGCTCTCTCAGTCCTCTCCCCTTAATGTGGTCTTGAAAGATGCGGTGTCCTTTTCCCCCGTGTTACTAAATAGTCCATGGTCTCTAAGGCCTTGAGTTAGTGGATTTAGTAAGGATCCTCTAAATCAGGGGTGGGGAACCTTAGGCTGCTTGCCTGGATCTGGCCCCCAAGGCTCAGTGCTTCCACTCCCCAGCATTGAGGAGTCCATGCTGGCACTTCAGTGTCTCCCCCTTTTCCCTCCCCACACACTGCCCCACTGGCACACAATATCTCCTAGGTTTGGGCCCTTGTAGGCTCTGTTATGTGAAGGAAATGTGGGGAGTGTCTTTCTCCTTCTCAGTTGGAGACCACAGTGAGGGGGCTTTTTTTGCTTTTCACTTGTGTGTGCCCCTCAAATTATTTTTATGTGGGTCACTGGCTCCCCGACCCTGCTTTAAATTGACTGCTGATTTCACTGCTGTGGATTCCGGTACTCCATCCTTAGGAGTAAGGGAAGTCGATGAGAGAGTTTCTCCCCGTGACCCCCCCTCCCCCACCACCCACACACACACAGTGGTACACTACAGAAATTTGAACTAAGGTACATCAAATCCAGCTATGCTATTCACATCGCTGGAGTTGCAGACCTTAGTTTGACTACCCCCCTAGTGTAGACCTGGCATCAGGAACCATGGAAGAAGAAAAAGTGGCATGTTGCAACCAGTGTGCCCTCTGATTTTCCATCCACGTGTGGAATACATTTTATGTGTGAGCATGCACCACTATTAGAAACACATACTTTCAGCTGTCGGTGCTCTGCTAATCAGCTGAGCAGCATTTGAATCTCTTCTGGGTGGCTGCCCAAGCACTCAGCTTACAGGGAACAGTGGCTGCAACCCAGATATGGAAAGATGCCATTTCTTGTGGCTCACTCAGTGATTGGAGATGCGTTTGTTAATCAGGCTATTTTGTGTGTCAAATCTAACTCTCAGCCTCTTTATTTTCAGAAACTGGATTACATCACGTATTTATCCACATTTGACCAACTCTTCGATATTCCCAAAGAGAGAAAAAATGCTGAATATAAGAGGTGGGCCCTTCATCCATGACAGGCTGTCCAGTAGGAACTAATTTCCATGATTCACGTTCAAGCCCTGGATGAAATTGCCTTCATAAGCAGTTTGATTTACAGCTTTTCAAGCAAAGCTTATGCAAATTTTCAATTTTTACATTTTTAAACAAATTACTGATTCTGTGCTCTGTGTGCAGGTTTATTAATCCCTGTAGAAGGAGTGGCTCTGGGTTTCAGGGCTTTGTGTCTGTGTTTGACAGAACCTACAGTAGACTAGGAATATAGTTCCCCTGGTGTTACAGTAGACAGTGTATGAGTATTTCTCTCCTTGTTCCCTCCCTCCCCCCCATCTCTTTATGCTTTTTTTTCTTTCCAAACCCACATGCTTTGTAGGCAAGTGTTTCTGCATAAATGTTGAGCTTTTTCAATTGCAGACAAATCCTATCTTCCTGACTTGCTGTTTGCAGGATGAACAGATGATGTGGTATTAAATTAAACCTACCTGTGTGATTGTGAGGTATTTGTCAACTTTGAATTTTGCCTCTCATCTAAAAAGCCCAACGGATGACATTTCATTCGGGTTGGGGCTTCTGGTGAAATAATCTCTTATCCAGAGGGCTGTTCTTAACAGCCAGGAGCTTGTTCAATAGGAAGGAGAGTTATTGGAAGGAAGAAGACAGTGGGTATGTTTCTTATATGATTGTGGGGCAAGAGGTATCCCCATGATGAGACTGAGTATGTCTGATGCAGAAACATGTAATATGTTCATCTTACACAATGTCTGGTACAAGATGACCTGAGCTGGCTCTTCCTCTACCAGGTATCTCGAAATGCTGCTTGAGTACCTGCAGGATTACACAGATCGGGTGAAGCCGCTGCTGGACCAGAACGAGCTCTTTGGGAAGATTCAGATTGAATTTGAGAAGAAGTGGGACAATGGAACGTTTCCTGGATGGCCGGTGAGCAAACATTATGCTCGCGTGAAATGCAGATCTAGTTATGAATGCTTGGTACAGTGGGGTGGGGTGTAAAATGGTCATTAAGGCAAAATCTCACAGTGCCATGTCGATTTGTTGCGTCTCAAAGCCATAGAGCAGGCCTGGGGAACCGTTTCTCAAGTTGAGGTTAGGGATGTAAATGACTAGTTCACTATCTGATAAGCAAAAGCTTATCGGATAGTCAAGTACTGACTAATCGCTCCCCCCCTCCCCTCCTTGCTGCCTCTATCAGAGCGAGGCAGTAAGGGGAGGGGGAGCAGGAGCCGGTGCTGGCGGGAGCTGGCTTAAACGCCAGTTCCCCTCAGCACTGTCTCCACAGGGACGGGAGGCAGAGATACAGCGGGAAAACAGCGTGAGTGGGGACTCAAGCAATCCCTGCTCACCACATGTTCTCACTGCGGTGCTTCAGCCTTTGAAATGGGGCTCTTGCTGCGTTTCAAGAGCAGACGTGCTGCAGTGGGAACAAGGGATGTTAGAGAGTAGTCGACTACTCACTTCCCCTCCCCTCCCCCTTTCTGCTTCTATCAGGCCACGGGTGGAGGGGATGGGGCAGCTGCTGCAAAGCAGCCCCTGTTCGCAGTGGCGAGAGCTGGCCACAGGCTGTTTGCGGCAGGCGGGGGCTGCTGGACTCAGTGCGAGCTGAGACCTAGCAGTCCCGGCTTGTGCTGGTCTGGGACGCGGCACCTCTGCATTTTAAATGTACTAGGAGCCCGGCAGCTCTTGCTACATTTAAAATGCAGAGCTGCAGCGCGGGTGGCTCCCGGAGCCTGCTCAGTCCCAGCTCGAGCCGCCTCCTGGTGCTACCCCCGCTGCGGCTCTGCAGAGCGGTCCTGGTGACTAATCATACGGTCAGTTGGCCACACGACAGTGAGATGCAAAAAACAAAACCAAACCCCCTCACTGGCCTGGCCACCCAGTGAGAAGGAGAAAAAAAGAATCTTACACACGTGGGCCCCAACTGGGAAGCAGGAAAAAGAGACATTCCCCTCACTCCAGCCCCATGGGGGCTCAGAGCTTACCCCCAGGGCCAGATGAACTCTTCTGGTGGACTGGGGCTAGTAGATGTTGGTGCCCCCTGCGTTCTGAGGTGGGGACAAAACGAGAGGTTCATTGCTCTCCAGCAGCCCCTCCTGTACAGCCTGGGTGTGTGGGGTCTGGGCAGGAAGTAGGGTGCAGGAGTGGGTGGGGGTGAAGGGTCTGGGCAGGAGGCAGGGTGCAGGAGTTGTCTGGTTTAGCGCTTATGGGATCTGGTTGGGAGAGAAGGTGCAGGGCAGGCTGCAGATGTGGGATCTGGGTGAGAGGTAGGTGCAGGAATGTGGGGAGAGTGGCAGGTGGCTGTGGGGAGTGGGTGGGAGGCAGGTTTAGAAGAGGGTTGGGGATGGGGGGACTGGGTGAGAGGTGAGTTTAGAAGTTGCTGGGGTGGGGAATCTGGGTGGGGAGGTGGCGTGCAGGAGCAGGTTGCATGTGGGGGTACAGGAGGGTGGGGGTCAGGGTCTGGGAGGATTAGGAGGTGTAGGAGTGGGGTGGGGGAGCAGGGTCTGGGCAGGAGGTAGGACACAACTGGGATAGGATGCAGGGTATGGGCGGGAGGTAGGACACAGAAGTGGGATAGGATGCAGGGTATGGGCGGGAGGTAGGACACAGAAGTGGGATAGGATGCAGGGTATGGGTGGGAGGTAGGATACAGAAGTGGGATAGCATGCAGGGTATGGGCAGGAGGTAGGACACAGAAGTGGGATAGGATGCAGGGTCTGGGCGGGAGGTAGGACACAGAAGTGGGATAGAATGCAGGATATGGGCGGGAGGTAGGGTACAGAAGTGGGATAGGATGCAGGGTATGGGCGGGAGGTAGGGTACAGAAGTGGGATAGGATGCAGGGTATGGGCGGGAGGTAGGACACAGAAGTGGGATAGGATGCAGGGTATGGGCGGGAGGTAGGACACAGAAGTGGGATAGGATGCAGGGTATGGGTGGGAGGTAGGACACAGAAGTGGGATAGGATGCAGGGTATGGGCGGGAGGTAGGGTACAGAAGCGGGATAGGATGCAGGGTATGGGTGGGAGGTAGGGTACAGAAGCGGGATAGGATGCAGGGTATGGGTGGGAGGTAGGATACAGAAGCGGGATAGGATGCAGGGTATGGGTGGGAGGTAGGATACAGAAGCGGGATAGGATGCAGGGTATGGGCAGGAGGTAGGACACAGAAGCGGGATAGGATGCAGGGTATGGGTGGGAGGTAGGATACAGAAGTGGGATAGGATGCAGGGTATGGGCGGGAGGTAGGGTACAGAAGTGGGATAGGATACAGGGTATGGGCGGGAGGTAGGATACAGAAGTGGGATAGGATGCAGGGTATGGGCGGGAGGTAGGATACAGAAGCGGGATAGGATGCAGGGTATGGGTGGGAGGTAGGATACAGAAGTGGGATAGGATGCAGGGTATGGGCGGGAGGTAGGGTACAGAAGTGGGATAGGATGCAGGGTATGGGCGGGAGGTAGGACACAGAAGTGGGATAGGATGCAGGGTATGGGTGGGAGGTAGGACACAGAAGTGGGATAGGATGCAGGGTCTGGGCAGGAGGTAGGACACAGAAGTGGGATAGGATGCAGGGTATGGGTGGGAGGTAGGATACAGAAGCGGGATAGGATGCAGGGTATGGGCGGGAGGTAGGATACAGAAGTGGGATAGGATGCAGGGTATGGGTGGGAGGTAGGATACAGGAGCTGAGTGGGGGAGCAGGGTCTAGGCAGGAGGTTGGGGTGTCCATCGGCAAAGCTCCTTGAGGAGGGGCACAGTTGGCTCTGCATGATCCTACACTTTCAGGCGCACACACATACCCCTGCTGCTCCCATTGGCTGTAGCTCCTGGCCAGTTGAAGCGACGGGGCTAGTGCTTGCAAGTAAGCACAGGAAGAGAGCTTCCCTGTGCTGCTGTTCCCCCAGCTGCTTCCTTCCCCCTGCCAGGCAGAGTCTGCAAGCCAAATGCAGCCAGCAGCTTGCCTTGACCCAGCCTGCGAGGCTCGGCGCTCCCGCACATGGCTGGAGTGACAGCGCCTGTTCCCTCCACTACGGGGTGGGAGGGAGCACCAAGCTTCACAGGCCGAACCAAGGCAAGCCACGGGCTATAGGTTCCCCATCCCTGCAGTTGAGGCACAGCTTACTACTCCTGTTTTCTCTCCTCTCCACTTACCTGGAGGTTTCCTGTGCGTTTGGTTCAGTTGGGTGCTGAGCTCTCTGTTGTTCTTGGGAGGATATTTTGATATTGCTGCTCAACCGTTCTGTAATGTCCTGAAGATCGAGCTAGTAACTGACGTGGTTTTTCTTGGCAGAAAGAGACCAGCAGCGCGCTTACCCATGCCGGAGCCCATCTGGATCTCTCCGCCTTTTCCTCTTGGGAGGTGCGTTCTCTCTGCGTTAAGCTCTTTGTACTGAAAATCCCGGTGGGATCCATCCACCTGCTTCCTTTTCACAATTCTCTTTGTGGGAATGTGAGACTCTGGCCACAACCACTGTGAATGGAGAGTTCCCCGTGCAGATGGTCTCTGCTTTCTGTCACTGGAAACACCAGTAGCTTGGAAGCATTTTTCTCCATTGTAGGTGTGATCAAGCTTCTGCCTTAGATGCCACTGATCTGGGCAGAGGCGAGCCGCCTGAGTGCTTTCCGGAGCCATGCGGGATTTTTTTAATGAATTAAAATGGGCACACGTGGATGATATTGTACACACCTGCAAGCCATGTTCATGTACATTGGTTTCTTTTCATTGCACAGGAATTGGCCTCTCTGGGACTGGACAGATTAAAATCTGCTTTACTGGCTTTGGGTCTGAAATGCGGCGGGTAAGAAGTGGTGGCTTTTTTCTAGATTCTTTTCAGTTATCTGAATGGACGTGAATGCACAGTTCTCTGCTGACGTAGAAATCCATTGCACACGTACAACATGGGAAATGACTGCCTAGGAATGTGTAGTCTGGAAAGGAATCTAGAGGGGTCATAGTGGGCCACAAGCTAAAGATGAATCAACAGTGTGACACTGTTGCAAAAATAGTGCATTCTAGGATGCATTAGTACGCACATTGTAAGTAAGACACGAGAAGGAATTCTTCTACTCTACGCCACACTGATTAGGCCTCAGCTGGAGTATGGTGTCCAGTTCTGGGCACCACATTTCAGGAAAGATGTGGAGAAATTAGAGACGGTCCAGAGAAGAGCAACAAGAATGATGAAAGGTCTAGAAAACATGATCTGTGAGGGAAGGCTGAAAGAACTGGGTTTGTTTATTTTGGAAAAGAGAAGACTGAGCGGGGCCATGATAGCAGTTGTTATAAGGCGGAGGGAGAAATATTGTTCTAGTTCACCTCTGAGGATCGGACAAGAAGCAATGAGTTAAAATTTCTCCAAGGGAGGTTTAGGTTGGGCATTTGGAAAAAACTTCCTAATTGTCAAGGTGCTTAGACACTGGAATAAATTGTATAGGGAGGCTGTGGAATCTCCATCATTGGAGATATTTAAGAGCAGGTTAGAGGTAAACCTCTGTCACGGTTGGTCTAGCCCAGGGCTGGGCAACAGTTTTTGATGGGGAGCCACTCCAAGAATTTGGTACATGATCAAGGGCTGCACTCTTCCACGATATTAATGGAGGAGGTGCGGGGTCTGGGATGGACGTTGGGTGCAGAAGGGAGATTGGGGTGCAAGAGGGAGCGTGGGATCCGGAAGAGAGTTTGGGTGAAGGAGAGGATTGTGACCTGGAATTGAGGTGTTGGAGGGGGTGCAGGGTCTGGGAGGGGGTTGTGACTAGGGCAAGAGAGGGGATTATGACCTGGGGTGGGGATTGAGGTCTAGTATGGGTACAGGAGTGAGTGCAGAGGGTTTGGGTTATGTGGGGCAGGGGTACAAGATAGGGGACAGAGGGTTGGGGGAAGAGAGGGGTTGGAGTTCCAGAGGCAGGCTCTGGCTGGGAGGCGCTTACTTATGTGGCTCCCAGCCAACAGCCCAGCAGGTCCCTCAGTCAGGCTCCCTGCCTTCCACAGCCCTGACACCACTCAGAGCAGTGGGCTGGGGGGGTCACATGCTCAGCACGGTCGGTCAGGGGAGGCTTCTCACGCTGCCCCAGCACAATCTCTCGGCTCCCATTGGCTGGGAAGTGGCAGCAGCACATGAAGCCTCTCCCACTTTTCCCACCTACAGAGGCACTCAGAGAAGCACATGGCCCCCGAAGCCAGGCTGCTCTGAGCGGCATGCAGGGGCGGGGCAGGCAGGGAGCCTGCCTGAGGCTCCTGCAGGCAGAATCCAGTGGTTTGGGTGGTCGGTTCTGGCCCACGGACTGTATTTTGCCTCCCCCAGTCTAGATGGTGCCTGGTCCTGCCATGAGTGTAGGGGACTGGACTCAGTGACCTCTTGCGGTTCCTTCCAGTTCTACGATTCTATAATGTGGAATGGCAGGACCTCAAGAGCCTGTAGGAATCCTGATACAAAAGCAGGGCCTAAGCCATGGACCTCGAGGGTCACTTTGAAATCTCATGACCTCTGAATGATTTAATCTGCAATGGAATTATGTTTTTAATTACACGAGCACAAATCAATCGACAAAAAAATAAACCTGCCCTCGAGATTCACCTTCTCCCCTGCTTTTCCCAGCACTCTGGAAGAGCGTGCTCAGCGGCTGTTCAGCACAAAAGGCAAATCCTTGGAAGCCCTCGATTCTTCCTTGTTTGCTAAGAATCCAAAGACAAAAGGAAGCAAAAGGTGAGCCCCCAAAAGGTTCAATGTTCCCTCTAATCTTTTCCATCCATGTGCGGAATATTTTTTTGTGTGCACCAAGGCACTAGAAACAAAAACCTGGCTGTGGACGCTCTGCTAACCAGCTGGGCGGCCTTTGAATCTCCTGAATGGCCACACAAACTCCCAGCTTACGCGGAACGCTGCCCGGGTCGACCCTTCATTTACACTCAGTTTCCTGCTTCTTCCTTCATTAATTATTGCCCCAATTAAAGATGTTTTCCCTTCTGTTAGTTATAAAGGACAGAGATGAGATGTCCCTGGAGCATTTAGGTGCTCTGCATGCCAGTGCCAAATGACTGAGTTAGCCGGTCAGAGTGTCTGGCTTCACTGAACAGTACATGTGCAGCAGAGGCTAAACGGAATGCCTGATATTTGTTTCCCCGCTTTCTTAGTAGCTACACATCAAGGCTACGTCTAGACTGGCATGATTTTCCGCAAATACTTTTAATGGAAAAGTTTTCCGCTAAAAGCATTTGCGGAAAAGAGCATCTAGATTGGCACGGCCGCTTTTCTGCAAAAGCACTTTTTGCGGAAAAGCATCTGTGCCAATCTAGACGCGCTTTTGCGCAAAAAAGCCCCGATTGCCATTTTCGCGATCGGGGGTTTTTGCGTAAAACAAATCTGAGCTGTCTATACTGGCCCTTTTGCGCAAAAACTTTGCGCAAAAGGACTTTTGCCTGAACGGGAGCAGCATAGTATTTCTGCAAGAAGCACTGATTTCTTACATGAGATCGTCAGTGTTCTTGCGGAAATTCAAGCGGCCAGTGTATATAGCTGGCAGGTTTTTCCGCAAAAGCAGGTGCTTTTGTGGAAAAACTTGCCAGTCTAGACACAACCCAAGTGTATCTTTAGGAATCGGGTGCATGGACAGTGCTTGAGAAAGTTCCTTTTGTATTTCAGGGACACAGAGAGGAACAAAGACCTTGCATTCTTGGAAGCACAGGTCTATGAGTACGTAGAAATTCTTGGGGTAAGGTTTTTACTTTTTATCTATGAGCTTTGCAAATGCAGCGCCATCAAAAGTTGTTGTAGACTCAGTTGTGTCTTCCTCTCCCCCTTTCTTAAGCACCACATACAGAAGGGTTATGTTGTGTATGGTGCTGGGCAGACCTGGAAATCCTTAAGACAGGAGTCTGGAATTGCTTCTTCCTGTTGTTTGCTAACCTGCCAGCTTTTAGTGAAGATTCCGTCTCCTACAGCTGTGATGCTGAGGGTTGGGTCTGCCTCTCTGCGAATGGCAGATCATGAGTCTTTGTGTAACTCAGACAGGACGGTCATGAGTGCCCTGGGAAGCAGCCTTTTCTGCTGAGTGTAGAATTTTGATTTTACATCTAACCCCCAGAGACAGCAAGCCCCATGAATGCTGCCTTCATTTGGCTTCATGGTCTTGCCGCAGTTTTCAGTGGTGACTTTTAGGCCTAATCAACTTAACACCCCCTCCCTCCCAGTTGATCTAAGCTACACAACTTCAGATTCACAAATAGAGTAGCTGAAGTTGATATACTTACCTCAGTGTCTTCTGTGCAGTAAGGGGGCTGCTCTCTGGTAGACTCTGGCTACTCTTCTTGTCCTGGTGGAGTACCAGGGTCGACAGGAGAATGCTCAGAGGTCGATTTGTTGCATCGAAACACATATGATAAATCACCGGCCAGCGGATTGATCGCTGCAGAGTCAATCCTCTGTGTAGTGAAGACAAGCCTTTAGAAGGCTGGTTGCCATCACTGCTAAGCAGCTTGGAAGTAATTGTACTTAAATATTTCCACTGTCGTCTTGCGATGAGATTTGTGTTCTACCCAGCGACCTTACAGGTTGTTGGGTGGAGCAAAATGGGGTGGAGTTCTCTTGATTGACTGCAGACAAATCAATGCAGCGTTATGGCACAGACCGTAATGAAGCCAATGGAGGGGATTTCACAAAAGAAGGATGAATACTCGTGTGATTTTTTTTTTTTTTCCTCCCTGCGTGCGCGCACACACACACGCACACACTTTTTTTGGCTACCCTGTGTGCTGCCATCTTTGACTATTGCCCCTCATGCCCACGTGCTTTCCTGCATCATAGGAACAAAGACATCTCACCCATGAGAACGTGCAGCGTAAGCAAGCGCGCACAGGCGAGGAGAGAGAGGAGGAAGAGGAGGAGCAGATCAGTGAGAGCGAAAGCGAAGATGATGACAATGAAATAATTTACAACCCTAAAAATCTGCCGCTTGGCTGGGATGGCAAGGTGAGGCTGGCTCCCCTGTTGCTCCAGAGCCGAGATCTTTCACTGCATCCAAACACCCCCCTTGTAACCTGACCTAAGCTCTGCCTGGCTTGTATTTCAGCCCATCCCCTATTGGTTATATAAACTACATGGTTTGAACATCAACTACAACTGTGAGATTTGCGGTAACTACACCTACCGAGGGCCCAAAGCTTTCCAGCGACACTTCGCGGTAAGTAACGCTTGGTATGGCCCCATCCATCAGTTTGGGGGTAATCCTAATTGTATGTAACTAATTAATCAATGGAGTCTTGGTGATGGGAGACCTCACCTCTGGGCATGAGGGGCATGTTTGCATCCTGTCCCAGTGTGTGGGCCGGTGCTTGGTGCTGAGCTGCAGGGCTGTTCTGTTTGAGTTCTGATCCATTTGAAGTGCTGCTCAGATGCCATTTCCTCTTGGTGGCTGTAGGGTCTCTTCTCCTGTACCCCAGTTCCAATGTCTAGCCTTGCCAGAACGGTGCTGGGTACCTGGGAGCAGCCTCTTTAGATACTGACGGTATGTGGGCAAACACCTTATTTTGGTGTGCTCTGGCAGAGCTGATAGAGGAGACAAGTTCCATAAAACCCAGACGTAAGGAACAGGTTTGAATAGCTTTTAAAATATACCCAGGAGTGAACTGGTCTTCCAAGGGATATCCCTAGAGCAGTGGTCCCCAACGTGGTGCCCGCGGGCTCCATGGCGCCTCCTGGGGCATTTATGTGCGCCCGCCTAATGACCAGGGCCGACCCGAGCCATTCTTGCACCTTAGGCCCCTGGCGCATGCGCAGCCCCGCCCCGGGCGCCTGGCAGCCCAAAAGGTTGGGGACCACTGCCCTAGAGATTCTCCATCCCTAGAGGTTTTGAAGGCCCGGCTTGACGAAGGCCCGGTTTGACAAAGCCTTGGTAGGGTTGATTTAGTTGGGGTTGATCCTGCTTTGGGCAAGAGTTCTGGACTCGATGACTCGTGAGGTCTCTTCCAGCCCTAGGATTCTAGGATAAATCTAAGTGAACTCTGGCTTGTTACTCAGATTCTGAGTATTAGGAGAAACCTGCCCTGAAAGCCAGCGAGAGGTTTTCTAGATGTTGCTTCTCTCCTTAGGGCTAATAACAATTTAATTATAATGGGCCTAAAATGGCGTGGCTTTTAACCCTGGGCTTCTGTAGTATGTGAATGAGAGCCCTTGTTTGTGAGCGTGCCATTGAAATGAAAGTGAGCTTTGTGTCGAGGCAGCAGGAGTTTATGGCTCTGCGTCAGTTCCCGCTCCTGCTTGCCAAAGCGCTTCTGTCAGAATCCTACATGAGTTCCACTGAAAATCAGCCTTGCCAAAACAAAATACAGGACTATGTAGCACTTTAAAGACTAACAAGATGGTTTATTAGGTGATGAGCTTTTGTGGGCCAGACCCACTTCCTCAGATCAAATAGTGGAAGAAAATAGTCACAACCATATATACCAAAGGATACAATTAAAAAAATGAACACACATGAAAAGGACAAATCAAATTTCAGAACAGAAGGGGGATGCGGGGGGGGGGGGGGGGGGGGGAGGTAAATGTCTGTGAGCTAATGATATTAGAGGTGATAATTGGGGAAGCTATCTTTGTAATGGGTAAGATAACTAGAGTCTTTGTTAAGACCTCGGCGTAAAGTGTCGAATTTTAGCATGAATAATAGTTCAGAGGATTCTCTTTCAAGTGCAGTCTTAAAAGGCTTTTGAAGCAGGATGCAGGTAATTAAGTCATTGAGACAGTGTCCTTTCTGGTTGAAATGGCAAGAAACTGTTTTCTCTTTGTGATCCTGTCTAATATCTGTTCTGTGGGCATTGATCCTTTGGCGAAGTGTCTGAGACGTTTGTCCAATGTACATAGCAGACGGGCACTTTCGGCACATGATAGCGTAAATTATATTTCTGGATGCACAGGAATATATGTTCTTGATCTTATAACTCACTTGGTTTCAGCTACACCAGACTAACATGGCTACATTTCTATCACTAGTCTTGCCAAAGTGTGTGAATACTCTGTTATCGCAGTGCGTGGGGAGTCCCCGGCCTGGTGGAAGCACAGACTGCTGCTAAACTGTCCTTATACTGTATTCATTGCTTAGTGCTAAGCTGGATATTATGACATTCTCATAAGCTAATTAGATGCTTTTACCTTGAAATATATAGTTTGTTTAAAACATGAGTTTGAAAGCAGCTTCACGTACTGTCATTGCTAATTGTATGGGTTTACCATCACGTTTTCTTAGTTTATAAAACTTTTTTTTTTTTTTGTATTGTACTATGAAAGGCCGGCAGAAAAGGGAAGCTGACTTCTGTCAAAGGAAATAGTTTTTCTTCTTATTTTCTTTCCATCCTAGTCCCCATGGACACGACTTTGTTCATGTTTTCAGACTGGTGTGACGGACTATGACGGGTGGCTGTGAGTCTGTGAACTCGATATAACTCTCTCGCCTATATACTGATCTTTCTGTTCTACCTCCAGGAGTGGCGTCATGCACACGGGATGAGATGCCTGGGCATTCCCAACACGGCCCATTTTGCTAATGTCACGCAGATCGAAGATGCAGTCTCTTGTAAGTGATGTCTCTGTGCAGAACTGGGAGCAGGTGGAATCTGTTTCCCTTCATCTCTGCTGCCTGAAAGCCTTGTTGTTGTCAGTGTTCCCACTGGGGGGCGGGGTTAGCTTTTTATATGGTAGATCCTTAATCATCCCGTTGCAATTGAGGGGCACCAATCTCCTTCAGACAGTCAAGAGGCTGGTTCCCTCGCCATGGTGGGGAGGGAGAAGGGAAGGACAATCCAGGATGTAAGTCCTATGACAAACTTGCAGCTTTCGCATTTGGCCTGGCCCTGATGTTATGCTGTTGGCTTTGGGTACTTCAGTCACCACTGGACTGTAAAGCTTCTGCTCGGGGCATGTCCGTGCTGAGGGCAGCTGCAGGCACGAAGTTGCCCAGCCCCAGCAGAGATGGGCAGGGCTTGACGCTCTTTGTTCTGGAAACGAGGATGTGCCAACAGTGTCACCTTGTGCGCTGGCAGCTCTGGGGTGGGAGGGGAGTGTCTGATAGTCCCTCTAGGCACAGCGGTAAAGCCCAGGAAGAGGAGTTTAAATTTGTTGTTGGGACTTTGTCCTTACAGCAGCTCACAGTGCAGGTCCCAGCTCAGACAGACCGACCAGTTGGGCTCAAGTTAGCATGTCAGCTGCTGTAGCCACCCTGCTGTTTTGATGCACTTGCTTGAGGTTTCCACCTCTGCTACGTGTAGGCATAGCCTAAGGCAGCGTTCCTTTGATGTGGCCAACAGGGGTTTTTCTTGTGGCCACAATCTCCAGGGCAGTGATTGGTGGGCAAGGGGACAGGCCACTGAACACTCCCCCACAGCAACTAGCAGGGATTGGGCCCTGCTCCACTGTGGAGCAACAAATGCCAGAAGAGCAAGTGGCCAGCGAGTTCCCCACCTTCCCAGGGGCAGTGAGGCCGGGGCCTGGGGCCTTCAGCCTGGCCATGTGGTGTTGGGTGCTGCCCCTCAGCTCACCACCCTCCCTTCATTATCCCAGCCTCCACTGTCCCCATCCAAGGTTTAATTGTCCCCTGGCTTGCCAGAGCCGAGCAAGTCTGCTCTGAAAATTGATATTTGTTAATATCACTTTTCACGGCCTTCCAGCCAGCTAGTAAGTCTGCTGTGAAAAGTGATGTTAACAAATATACCGATAACACTTCACAGCAGCAAGCGAACTAGCTAGCAAATCTTAAAAAAAGGGAGTCAAAAAGCCACAGAAACAACAATAAAAGACAAGACTGTACAAAGCACCACCCTTGTGTTTCTTCTGTTTAGGTCTTGTAAGAATAGAGACAACTGTGCATTATTTTCATTAGTGAGTCTGCAGGACAAACTAGCAGTGATGTGGACACGTGTAGATTTGCATTTTCTGTGTTTTCCCTAAAGTTAATTAAGTACGTTATGAAACATTGTCAAGAGTGTCCACCAGCAAGAGTTAGTGGCCACATTCAGACACCACCAAACATTTTGTCGTGAGGACCCTGGCCTTAGGGGGCCCATGAAACACTCTGTCTCTGGTTCAGTGCAGCTGAACTAGGGTTCCCGTTTGCTTTCCTTCCTCTCTAATCTGGCTTGTCAGCTTGTCCAATCAGAACTCTCCTCCTTACACTTGCTACTTCAGCTGGCTGCCTTTCCCTTAAGAGCTTCCATACCAGCTGACTTGAGGCAAACTGGCCCCCCGCCTCCAAGGGGAGCGCTTGCAGTGTGTGTGGGAGCGCTGGGGTTGGGAAGCGTGTCTTCAGTGGGGTGTGGTGAGCCAACACTCACGTGCCGCTCGTTTTAGGGCAAACTCCGCAGGATGCAACTTGCAGCACATTTGGTGCAGCTCCTACGAAAGCCCAATGTGTCAGCTGAGCAGAGTGTTTGATAGTAACCTTCAGCCCTGTCTCAGGCTCCCTGCTGCTCGGGTATCTAGCGGAGCAGTCGTGGCCAGTTTCACTCGTTGAGCAATCAGTCCAGTGTGGGTCAGCCTGGGATGCTGCAGAAAGAGGTGGCCGTGTACATACCGCGCTAGGCTAAAGGCTGATAGCTGAATCGAAACAGCATTCTGACCTGGTGTGACTTTGTATTCACAGTGTGGGCAAAGCTGAAGCAGCAGAAAGCTTCGGAGAGATGGCAGCCTGACACAGAGGTGAGCTGAGTACCAGTATTCAGGTGTGGCGATTAATGGGACTCTGGTCCCAGCAGAAGAGGTACCAGTTTTCCGGAGACTCTGTTGGACGTTGGGGAGTATGCTTGGAAGCCACCCTGCTTGTCACAGAGCTGTTGGTGACGCTCTTAAGAGCTGCACGTGCCTGGCTGGGAACGTGCTGCTCATTAGTATGACATCTGCCCAGAGCGTCCCTCTCTGCAGTGTCTACACCCTTCCTGTTTGAGGGGTGAGGGGTGTTAATCGACATGGTGAGGGATTCCACGGAGTCAGTCTGTCAAAGTTGTAACTAAGAACCTTCCATTGTAGCCCAGGGGTCCTACCAGTCTGGAGCAAAGCCATTTATAGAAGGCACGTACAATGCAGCGTGAAATCCAATTTATGACAGAACTTGCCATTGTCCTGCTGAGTTCAGCTAAGCTGCGACGAAGTGGACAGCGTACTGTGGCGGGCAGTGTAACAACTTGGCATGTGCCAGCCCAGGCCTCATTGCAAACTGATATTCCCCCTTCTCTGAGAGTGCTTAGACCCCCTGTGCAAAGACGTGCTGCAGAGGGGATCCTAGTCTGCCGTCATTTAAGGGGCTGACAGGCTGCTATTGGCAGAGCTAAACCTCCGTTACTGTTCACTCTCCCGTTCCGGTTTTGTACGGTGCCCAGATAACTACAGATGTTCTCACTTCCCTTCTAGGAGGAGTATGAGGATTCCAGTGGAAACGTGGTGAATAAAAAGACCTATGAAGACTTGAAACGTCAAGGGCTGCTGTAATGTTCTCTGACTGGTGGATTTGGCATCTCCGAGGCCCACAGGGAAGCACGCCGAGACCTTTCTTTCTTCTCTGTACTTCTGCATTTTCTGTTCCGCGTGAGCGTACATTTCAAGGGCACTTCGTAGAAACACCTTCTAGTCAGTCCCTTTTTGTGCAACACAAAACTGTGATGTTCCAAAATGTATTTTATACTAAAAAGATATTGCAAAAATAAACTGATTTTAGTGTAGGAAGTCCTGGATAACTTGTCTCCTTTTGTAGCCTGGGAAGGAAGAGCTCAACTGAATTAAAATACCAAGAATCTCTCATGCACACAGCTATTATAGATCACAGTAACATTATTGCTAGAGCCCTGCAAATCCATAGCTTGCTGCTCTATAGCCATCTGCAGATGTCAGTGTGGATAGCCACTGCTCACGGATAGGGATACAAGGTTTGTATCCGCACAGGGCTCTAATCATTGCTTCTGTCACGCTCCAGTTCTTTGAGTGCTTTTGGTGGGATTGACCTTTTAAAAAACCACCCGTGACTGCCCCAAGTTGAAGTGAACACAAGGTCCACAGGACTCTGCACTGAGCTGTGTGAATTAGGTTCTTATTTTCCATTTGTCCTGGTTTCTGTCTATGCAGTTACTGTAGGAGGACTTGGGCAGTAGGAAGCAGGTGGGCTGCCCAATGTGAAGAGACCCTGCAGAAGAATGAAGAGCAGCAGCAGGTAGTGTGAAAGCAGGTTCAGTCCTGTCCACATTCCTGAGTTTAAGGGGCATTGCTTCCCCCTTTTCTTGATCAAAAACCCAACAGCATCTGCTGCAATAGATTGAATGCCTGGAGGCTTCTCCACTGGCAGTGATTAGATCGGGGGGCCAAGATCCAGCACATGGGCTGAATGTGGCCCACCAAGCCATTTAATTGGGCCCACAGCTGCCCTGCTGTGCCCCCGCCCCATGTCAACTGAGACCCTGGGGCAGGGAAGCATGTGAAGTCTCCGCCCACAAGGGGTGCACGGCCCTTCTTCACGAGGCCCCGCCCCTTCTGCCTAAGGCCCTGCCCTTTCTGGGGGCGGAGCCAGCCCCCGACTACTATCCACAATTTGTGAAGTGGCCCCCTGTAAAAACGATTGCCCACCTCTGAGTTAGATGATCCCTTTGACCTCCTACTGCAAAAAACGAATCACTAGACTCGTGGTATTCTATCCCTTAACCACAGGAATGGGAGCGTGAGAGCCAAGCATGCAGGTTCCTTTCAGCCTTGCTGTTCCTGAAACTCTATTGTTAACTGCTGGGAAATGGGGCATAGTGACTATCCCATGGCAGGCACCTGTTTGGTTCCAAGCGGAGGTAGCATCCGCCCCGTCTCTGCATTGTGCTGGCAGGGTGCTGTAATGCTGCTGGAGCGGAGGAGGCAGGTGGCTGGGGAGGGGTTTGCCAGGAATGAATAATGGAGGAGGCATTTGGGTTTAGGGTCACGTACATTCGATTTGTCTCCTTTTGGTGCCAGCTTTAGCTCCCTCTGGGTGGGGAGCTTGAGGCTCCAGCTGAGGGAGGGGGCAGGGGCCCACTGATAGTTCCGTCCCAGGGCCCAGAATTGCTGTTGGGGGGCCTGGTGGACGTTCTTTGATGGGTAACACAGTGAAGGCCTGGGGAAGTGTGGTGGTTTCTCTCCTGGGGAGGCGACTGCTGGGGAGCTGGAAGCCAGGACTGGGTGCCTAGGCTGGAATACAGCAGGGCCCCTGCACTGATGGTCTGCTCCTGTTTCTCTGGCAGTTTGTTTGGATCATGCCGGGTCCGTCCCTGCAAGCTTTGGCAGAAGTGTTCAGCAGAGGGCACCCCAGCCACAGTTGTCTCCAGCATGTAACTTCTGCAGTGTTCTGCCTCTGGCTAGGATTGGCCAATATTCTCAGCTGATTTGAGAGTTTCCTGCAGAAACTGGCGACTTTCTCCCCCTGTGTGAACCGCTGTCCTGCTAGAGATTCCTGCTGTTGATTGGCTGCATGTGTGGCTTGGTTTGCTGGTACCTGGCTAGAATCTAGCTCCGTGGTGGGCAACCTGCAGCCCACAGGCCACATGCAGCCCATCAGGGTTCCACATGCAGTGTTGCCAGATTCCACTGGTTTCCGTCTGTGTCATTTTTTCCTTCTGGGATTACTAAAGTGATCTGCTCCTAAAGCCAGGGCACGTGAAGGGAGGTAGGTGTTAGTTCCACACAACACTGCGAGCCATGTACTCCCTCTGCATCCAATCCAAGCGCTGCTGTGGTGCAATCGGCACCCCCGCAAGTTCTAGTTACTTAAGCATCGGTAGCAAAACTCCCCCGGCCCAGGAGAGTCTCTTGGCTAGGACAATTCTGCGGCCCATTGAGATGGAGGAGGGCCACTCGTGCCGAGGTTGGCTAAGAAGGCCACCTAGCGAAGGTTGTCCATTGCTGGGATAGCTGCTAGATGAGGTTATGGGCACAGCGCAGTTTTCCCAGCCTTGTGCCAGAATGTCGTTTGAAAGCAGCTGGCAGCGACTGCTCCAGCTTCGCCGTCCATTGCCAAGCTTAGATATGTCAGGAAAGGTCTCGCTGCTCAGCGGGCTTTGGAGCAGGTCTGAGCAAAGCCCCTCAGTTACAAGGGGCAAAGGATTCTGTCCAGGAGGAAACGTTGAGGCTGCAGGCGGCGGCGTGGTTAAGCCAGTGAGATGCCCCATGGGTCTCATGCACGGCTTAGCTTCCGGGTTGTTTGGAGCACGGCTGAATGGAGTCGTTCCCTCCTCTCGGGTGCTGACTCCCCGTAAGGTACATCCGGTACTGTTCCCTAAACAGGAGTCCTTATTATCGGTGTGTTTTAATTTGGAATAATGTGCTGCTCCCTTTAGGCCAGCAGAAACAGCCTTCTCTGATGCCACTGGGTGCGCGGCTGCCCCTGCCTGCTCCGCTTTCCATCGAACGAGGCAGAAGAGTCCCATTCTGTGTGTAAGAGAAACAACTTCACACCAAACTGAAAGGGCAGCCCTGTCGCTCGCCTCCCGACTGCCAGCAGGATGATGGGAGGGACAGGGCCAAGCCCCGGCTGGGTTACCGAGTGGTACGGTCTCACGCGATTTGGCACCGCTGGGCTGGCCGTGCTGATGGGTGTGTGTCAGAAACAGGGAACGTTCCTGCTGAGGGAGGAAGAGTTTCTCTGGAGGGGGTCTCCATCAGCAGCGCCAGGCCATGGGCTGCTGCTGTCCCTAGAGCCGAACCCCGGAGGTGGCACTTCAGCCTCTTTTCCAGCCAGGGTGATTGGCTCCGGAGCTTGGTGATTCATGGTGTCTTTGGGGGCAGTGCAGAGCAAGATGGTCCCAGCTGCAGCCCTGTGCTCTCAGCTGAGGCAGGACTGCGGGGCATCGTGACAGGCAGGGGGCAGGGCATCAGGCAGCCAGGCCTTGTAGTGCACCTGCAGCAAGTACAAGTCTCCCTGGGGCTTCTCTGCCTGCCGGGCACACTTGTTTGGCTTGTTTGACTACAGTAAAGCCCCACTGGCCAGAGCTCCCTGGGGTGAAGCAGGTCTGGGAAGAAAGAGCATGAGTAATTAAAGTTAATTGGATAGGGCTGGGCAGGATGATTACAGTAATTACTGCAGCCCAGTTCCTGGCCTTGAAGAGGTAGTGAAATCTAGGGGAGGTGTGCCCAGAGGTTGGGTGGGTATGCAGTGAAGGTGGCTGCAGATCATCTGGGGCAGTCTCAACAGCCCCTCAGCTCAGACCCCAGTGGCAGCTGTGCTGGGGCAAAGGCAATTTCTGGTACGGGGGCGGGCTGGAGCAGTCCCCTAGTGTCAAAGCGCAGAGCCCTGGAGAACAGCGTGAGGTTTGCAGGCAGAAAGCAAAGCCGCATGCAGAGGAAAACTCTAGCCCGAGTCCCTCCATAATGCACCAGGGTATTTCAATCCTAGGGGGGAGCAGGGGGCTGAGGGCCAAGCTGGGTCAGGAGTTCTAATCCTGGCTCTGCCCTGGCCCTTCTGTGATGGGGGCCTGGGCGGCCCGGCCTCTGGGCTTGGGAGCGGCACGGTGAGCTCATCAAGGGCTTCACAGCATTTCAAATCAGAGGGCAAGAGCCAAGTACTCTGCTCCTCATTCCATTCCTAGCCCTCCGTGCACCAATGGCATCTGAGTCACGCCTGGGCCGGTGTAGCGTCTACACCAGGGGTGGTCAATCGTTTTTGTAGCGGGGCCACTTCACGAATTGTGGATAATGGTTGCGGGCTGGCTCCGCCCTCGGGCAGAGGGGGCGGGGCCTCAGGCGGAAGGGGCCCCTACAGGTGCCATGTGTCCCTGGCGGGAGAAGGAAACTTCACAGTCTCAATTGACCGGAGCTGTGGCCACGGGCCGCATCACATGGCTTGGAGGGCCACATTCGGCCCGTGGGCTGGATCTTGCCCACCCTTGCTCCACGCTGGCAGCCAAAGGAATCTCACAGGTCAGGAGCGCTAGGACCAGCCGCCCATGGGATGACTCAAGCGACTGCAAGAGAAACTTCCTCACCGCACCTGGAATTAAAGCAACAGGGCTCCTCTGTACCCATCCCCCGCCAGCTCCAGAGTAGGGAACTGGTAACCTAATACGATGTGCACCTAGGACAGTGATTAACGGTTGTCAGGACAACCTCTCTTGCCTCCTCTGCCCTGGCAGCGTGTTCAAAGGCTGGGGACTGGTGGGAAAGGAGCAGCCGTGCGGTTTCGGATCAGACAGTTGCTAAGAGCCGGGAGCCACAGAATTGTTCCTAGCGCTTTCTTCCCGCCTGAGCCTGCATGGGCCGCTCGCCCCTGACAATGGCACTTGGTCTCCAGTGAGCCAGAGGCTTTAAACGTTTGGGTCCCAACTGTCGTATTGATGGTGCCCCCTTTCACATAGCAAACTCAGAGTTGGACACCCCCCCCCCCCCCCGGTTTGGGGTGGAGGCTGAGAGCTCATGACTCCCTATGTAACAACCTCACGACCACCCCCTGCCCCGTTCGAGGTTTTATGAGAAATGCAGCCGTGCTCCATTGTCCCTAAGCCTCAGCCTGCCAGGAGGGGAGAACAAGGGTGGGATCGGTCGGCAATTGCCCTGTTCTGTTCCTTCCCTTTGAAGCATCTGGTCCAGGCCACGGTTGGAAATCAAGCTACTGGGCTAGATGGACCATTGGTCTGAAGCAGTGTGGCCCTGTGTTACACAAGCGCTGGAGAGCTCCGTGCACGGGGGGCACGTGGACGTAGTAGGGTTGCCAGATACTTTCACAAAAAATCCTGAACATGGCGAGGGGAAAAAATTGGTTGAGCAAAAAAACGGGGGACCAGAGTTGTTGAGCCAAAAAAAAAAAATCCCTGCGCTCCCCCACCCAGACACGGCAGGGGGAAAATGTCCCTGCCAGCCTTCCCTCTGAGAAAAACAGAAAATACCCGACATTTTACATGGCCGGTATTTTCTGGGGTTTTTTTGCCGGACAGGTACCACAAATACCGGACTGTTCGGGTGAAAACAGGACACCTGGCAACCCTAGGAAGTGGGAGGAGCCAGCTGGGGCTTCTAGTTAGTGTTAATCTCCTTGAAAGAGAAGTCCCCAGCCCCCGTTTAGAACCTGCCCTGGGAGAACCACACCTGATGAGGCCTAGGGTTGGCCATATGTCCTCTGAGAGGGGGACTGTGGGGCTGGATGAGCGAGCCAAAGGATTTGGCTCCTCCTTGGCCATAGGCCAGAGAGTGAGTTCTTCAGAGCATGACCGAGGCCTGGCTGTGTGTCATCGGCACTAAATCCTAGAATCACGACTACGTATGCCTCAGAACTCGGTGGGGGCCTCCGGGCTCCATCACAAGAAGGTCACATATTCTGTGGCCTAACTAGCCCTCTGTATACTGGGATGAGCGCAGGATGAGGCTGAATCTCTGCATCCCGACGTGCACGGTCCCTTCAGCCCAGTGATGGGCGTGGCGGACTCCCTGGTTCCAGGGCTGCTCTGGCAAGGAGCTCCCAAGTGAAAGTGCTGCCATGAGGAGATCTCCATAACCGAGAGGGTGCGGTTGGGCGAGAAGGTGAGTGCTTGCCACAGCCGAGTGAGAGCGTGTTAGCCACTGGTGGAAGAGAGATTGGCTAACTCCAGGGCAGGAGTTACCTGGTGTGGGTTAGGGGTAGGGATATCGCATTTAATTTAATCAATTGTGGTGCTCTCTTCACAGCAGGAAGTCTAAGGAGGAACACTCTTCCTTCCACTTCCCTTACTTCTCGTCAAATGTGCGTTACAGGAGTCAGAGTAAGAAGTCCTCCAGCTCGCCACTATTTTGAAATGATGGCTTGCAGTGCAGACACGCTCTTTGTTATTCTGAAATAACGCTGCTGTGTAGACATAGCCTAATCAACTAGTGGATGGATTTTCATCGATTAGTCAATAAGCGGGGTTAGCTTCAGGCCCGGGAGCTAACCCCGCTGTGGCTCTGCCTTTTAAATGTATTAAGGGCCTATCGGCTCTTAATACATTTAAAAGGCTGGTGCTCAGCAGGGGGGACTCGGTGTGAGCTGGGAATCACCTGCCCCAGCTTGCGCCGGGCCCCCCTGCTGCCCGCCTCTGCACTTCTAATACATTTAAAAATCAGGAGCCAGCAGAGGCAGCAAGGGGGGGAAGTGACTAGTCGAGGAGCTAGTCAACTATCCGATAAGCTTTTGCTTACATCCCTAGTTGGAGGGTCGGGAGGTAGCCTGCTTGCCCAACCTACTCCTACCGCGTAGGGAGAAATTCTACATTTGGCATGGTTGTGTTTTTGGGAGCCCCCATCTTGGTCCTTCTGACTCTGTGGAGAGGGGAGGGGAGGGCTTTGGAGAGACACAGTGGTGTTATACCAGGGGTGGGGAAGGGTTGGGGGCCACTGAGCCACAGAACAATCAGTCCGAGGCTGCACAAAAGTGAGAAGCAAAACAAAAACAAAACTCACACTCCCCTCACACGCCAGAGACAAGGGGGGCCTAGGCTAATAGAGTTTGTGGACCCCCCATACTTTGAGGGGAGGCTAGAAATGAGAAGTCCAGTGTGTGGGAGGGGGCTGTCGGGAAGCAGGTGTGGGGTTTGGGCAGGAGGGAGGCTGCAGGAGTGGGCTGGGCCGGGCCGGAGGTAGGGTGCAGAAGTGGAGCGGAGGTGCAGGGTCTGTGCAGGAGGGGGGCTGCCGGGCTGGAGCTCCAGTTCTCCAATGCTTGTGGGGGGGAGGGGTGCACTGAGCCTTGGGGGCCAGATCCAGGCAAGCTGGGAGCTGCATCCGGACCCCGGGGCCTTAGGTTCCCCACCCCTGAGCTATACTGATGTGTATGGCGCAGAGGCCAAACTGCCTGTCCTTCCTGCACCGTGCGCGGAGGATGTGACAGGTGAATCCCGTAACGTCCTTCTGTGCACGTGCTGCTGTTCGCTGTCTGGGCAGGGACCTGTGACGTGCCTATGGAGCCTGCCCTGTCTCTCTTGCTCTGCTTTGGACAGCTGGGGGGGCTTTGAGGTGGGGGGAGACAGAGCTCGTTGATTGGCTCTGCTGCCTGCCAGGGAGACAGGGAATCCGCCCCGACCCTTCCCCGCCTGCAGCCCCTCAGGAGGGGTTTTGCTGTCGCACAGGTTGGCTCAGTGAGCCATGTCCGCGGTCCGGAACGGGATTTCCCTCTGGCTAATGCAGCCCAGAGCTGTGCTTGTCTCCCTCCCCTGGACCCTGCTGCCCTCTGCATCTCTGGGAGCAGCAGGTAACACACACCTCTCGCTGGCTAATGGTTTGAGCCACTCTTCCTGGGCGAGGGAGGTGGGGCTGCTTGGCAGGCACCAGCGTGAAGCATCTGTGCGGCAGGTAGCTCCGACAGAAATCCTTGCCGAGCACAGGCACCCGATCCCGCTCCGGCTCCCGGAGAGCAGACAGGCAGGGTGAGTGGGTGCGGTGAGCTGTCCTTCCCCTGCCCTGCCCTGGGGGGAAGCCCCCTTTCTTGGGTGGTTGGGCCTGGCACTTCCTCGCTCACATCTTCCTTGGAGGGGCGGCGGGGACCAAGACTTCCAGCACCTCCGGGCGTTATTCCAGGGCGGCTGGTAAGACCCTGTGGGGAGCAGGAACCAAAGCTAGCGCAATCCAGCCAGGCTCGCCCACTGGGGCTCATCCCAGAGTACCAGCGGCTGGGAGGCACGGAGCTCTGGGTGCTTTGTCTCAGGTATCAGGAAAGTGGCCCCAGCGTGAGCCCAAAGCCGATTTCTAGCCTGTTCTTTTCCAGCAGGGAGCTCCGCAGTGGCCCAGGTGTGCTGCCCTCGTGCAAGAGCTGTGTGTTGTGTCGAAGGCTGGGGACAGGCTAGGAAGGGGAGACCTCCCCCGTATTGGCTTCCCTCTCCTAGTGGACAAGCGGCTGTAGTCAGGGCTAGCTGGACCAGATCTCTCTGGCTTCCTTGACAGCTCAAAAGGGATGGTGGGCCAGGCCCTCAAAATCAAGCGCTGCTTTGTATTCTTTTTATTTCTGTCTGGGCTTTGGGCCTGTAGGATTCACCTTCTTTCACAGGCAGGAGGGCTAGCAAATGTAGTGTTAATGCAAGCGGAGATCCCCACGTAGTCACTGGACTCCAGGACCTGGGGGTTTCTGAGAAACGCCCAATGCAGCCAAACTCCTGAGAAAATCGTAATTGTGGGTAACTGGCCTGCCCTTGTTCCCTAGAAGGTGGGGCTGACCTCTTCCTGCTGGGAGCAGGGGCAGGGTGGAGGCATCCAGGGAGACTTGTTAAAAACAGAAGCGGGCACCAGTCGGTGTGGGGAAACTGTCCCCTTCCCATAGGACCAGGCTGCAGGGCGCACTCCTCAGAGCGAGCTGGCAGCAGGAGGGGACCTGAGGGGAAGGCATGAGGCCTCTGGACCTGTTCAAAGGCTCCCAGGCCCAGCTCCTCAGAAGGTGCCGAGTGACAGACACTGTCAGATCCTGCAGCAGGCCTGGCTAGGCTCTTGGAGCCAGTGCGCCAGGTCGCTGGCAGGGACCTGGTATCCCTGCATCGCCGGGCCTGACCTACGGTCACTTTATCTGGTATCTGGCTGTGTCACGGGGGATCCGGCCAGCAGGGCTGGCTTTGTCTTGGGACACTGAGGACGGTGCGAACTGCACAAAGGGAAAAGGCCCTTTTGTGTGTAAACCACGTGTCCGGCCGGGGTTGTGCTCCGATTTCTGCGCTGGGTCCCCTCTCTGAGCACCCTGCATCTGGAGCCCCGTTAAAACCATTGCCATGGAAATACCTGGCTTTGGGACGCGGGGGAGGGGCTATTTATGCCGGGCGCTGAGAAGGGGAACGCAGAGGCACTGTGGCCAGTTCCCGGGGGAGGGGGGTCGGTCCACGGAGCTCCCCTTCGGGCAGCTCCCTGCACTCCAAAGCGCTTCCCTCTCCCATCAGTGGAGGCGGCTTTAGCGGCCAACGATCAGGCACCAGAACTAACAGCCCCGTGTGCTGCTCTGCTAAGCCCCAGGGGCCGTGACTGGGTGCGCTTGGAAATGGGTATTTTTCTTGCTAGTGTTTTCCTTTGTCCAGGTGAAAATCCCTCTGTGCAGGGGGCTGGCAAAAGGCCTGTGGGCTTCCGACGTCCCTCCTGAGCCTTCCGCACGGGGTGAGAGGGAACGTCAGGCAGCGAGCGGGAGCTAAACCTGCTGCGCCCAGTTCCCTTAGTATCTGGGGGGGGGGGTGCTCTCAGGGGACAACCAAATGGGAAGGGCCAATGGGCTATGTTGCTGGCACTGTCCGTCTAACACAGCCCCTTCCTCCAGCATGGTGGCTCAGCAGCAGTTTTAACTGATGGCTGGGTGAGAAGTAACCTGGCGGCCGAGCAGCATAGAGCCTCTGGCTGATGTTTTATTAGTGTCCTAAAGCTGGGATGCCAGGGTCAGTCACAGGCGTTTTAAACCTCGTTTGCAGAGGGGTGACAGATGACGCTGTTCTGTTAGAGACGAGCGCTCGCGGGGGGGTGCTCAGAGCCTGTTACCCGCATGCCCGTCTGCTCTGTGCTGCACGAGAGCTTCCCTCACCCCATCCACCAGGACAGCGGCTTGGGCAGGAGGAGAAAGGGGAACAGGAAAGCTATTCGGGACAAGGGCAGAGCTAGGCTGCTGATTCTGCTGGTCCATAGGAGTGAAGGGACCCCAGACGCAAGTCCAGCGTGTTCTGTAACTCGACAGATGCTGTAACACAGGGCGAGATCTGTCCTGGCCTGTCAGTGGAACTTCTCCTGGGAGCCCGGACTTGTTAGTCCCATGTCCTGGCCAACTGCAGGAGGGGTAATTACATTCTGTTCGCTCAGCTCCCCTCTCCTGCAGTTTGACATGGATGAGGGAGGGACTTGTCCAGGGCTGCCTCTAATTTTTCATGCCCATGTGCGGAATGACTTTTGTTACGTGCACCCTGTGCTCACCGTTCACAGGTGTCTGCCCTAGAAAGGCTCAGCACCTGAGTCAAGGGTGCAGGAGCAGAACTAAAGTCTCACCCCCCTTCCTTTCCTGCATGGGAACCCTTAGCATGGTGGTTACAGGCTCCCTCCTTCCTGGCCCCGCTGTTCACATCTTTATTGTGAATAGAAGAAGCTAATTGCTGGCTGGCGCCAGTCAGTGCCGTAACCCATTGCCGCTCACCGGATCTGTTTGCCGCGCTGAGAATTACCCGCGGGACTCGGGCAAACACAGCGTCGCTATATCAACCGCGTGCATGGGGGCTCCCCTGTGTGTTTACCGAGACCCGAGACCCTGGATGATGCTGCTGGCTGGTTGCTATGGCGGCCTTGGCGAGCCTCCGGGGAAATGAAAGGATGGTTGTGCCAGGTTTGAGGTTAGATGCCAACTCTTGGCCTCCTCCCCAGGGCTGCGTTTGCGAGACCCTCGCATTGCACAGCCGAACGATTTCTGCTATTAACACGTTGACTGTACCCCGGCCGTCTGGAGCCACACTGTACACTAGGCAGCTCCCCCAGCAGCAATGTTAGGGAGGGCAAGGGTTAGCATAAGGAGACCCCAGGGTCCAGCGAGGCCCAACCCCCACAGTTCCCCCCACAAAGCAGAGCATGGCTCGGTAATGAAAGGACAGCGTCCAGGACACCCTACTGCTGGCGTTGCAGAGGGTGGAAGTGGGGAGGGCTTGGTTATTATGAGAGGCCCAACTGGCCACACACCAGTGAGCCTCAGCGCCTGCCCCAGAGCAGCACCCAGGGGTGTCAAACGCTGGAGGCAATATCAGTGTCCTTAGCACCACCCCAAAGGGAGCCCACGACCCAGACCGGAGCGGGTTTGCTTTCCCTGCGTGCCCCCGGCAGGGACCCCCAGCCCCGTCAGCCAAGGGAAGTGGAGAGGAGGTGGTGGCTGCCGGTGAGGGGGGCCTGGCCTGGCAGGAAGCGGCTTGCAGGCCCCACACAGGACGGTCCTGCTGGCCTGGAGGCAGCCACAGCAGCTCAGGGGGCAAGTGGTTCTCCTTGAGGCGAGCCAGCAGGAGCTCCCCTGGCCCAGGCAGCGCTCTGCAGATATCGCCATGGCGCCGGAAGCCCAGGCCCTGAGGGAAGGTTCTCTGACCGTCCGCCCCAGCGGCCTGTTTCTGCACTCGTTGCCTTGACTGGAAGGGCCCCAGGTGCAGTGTGGCGGCAGGGCTGTGGCAGGAGCGTCTCTGGCTGTTCTGCCCCTCGGCTCAAAAACCAGCGAGGGTGAGGCACGGGAGCAGCACCCACAGGCGCAGGGCCCAGCTCTGGGCTCCAGTAGGGGCTAGCATCTCGAGCCCACTGGGGAAGCTGTGGCAGGCAGTTCCCTGCTGCACCAGCGCAGGTAGAGAGAGAGACTGGGTGCAGAGGAGGAAGGGGACTTGAGCTGAGCGCTGTCCTTGCTCTGACTGGGTGTCCCTGCGAGCACCATTGTGAGACCACAGCCTCCGGCAGAAGAGAGACCTGCCTCTCCGGAGCGGTGGGGGGAACTCGTCTCCCACCGGAGGGCTGAGTGGGAAACCGGAGGGGAAGCCCTACTCCTGTCTGGCAAAATGGAAGGCCAGGACTTGTGGCCTGAGCTGTGCCAGAATCGCCCCGAGCTGCGGGAGCCCTGGGGTTTGAGGCACTGGTTGCAGCGCACCTGGGCAAATAGCTGGAGCGGAGTGCCGGGTGGGGAAAGCTGTCTGAGGCTGCCTGGGTCTCCGGCTGAGTCCTGTTTGCTGCCAGCCCCTAGCTGAGCCTTTCTTGTGCAGACCCTTGTGAACAGTGAGCACAGGGCTCCGCCATTCGAGGAGTGTGAACTTTGAGGCCTGAGCGACACTCAGTAGTGAGGCCAACCTAGTGACCACACTCAGAGGTGTGCAAATCACACGCCTGAGGTTTCAGCCATGCAGCCAGCACCCCTGAGAGTGCTAGCCATGCAGGCCAACCTCCCTGTGTAGACGCAACTTCCCGATGTGGAAAGATCGTAGGACTGGAAGCAACCTCTAGAGGTAAAATCCAGTCCCCTTCACACGTGGCAGGACCAAGACCATCTAAACCAGTGATGGGCAACCTATGCTAGCGAGTGGGTTGCATGAGTGGCCCGCCTTCATCTCAGTGGGCTGTAAGATTGTTGTAACCAAGGCGGTCTCCCGGGACAGGGCCGTTTTGCTACCTGCTCTTGTGTACCTAGAATGTGCAGGACTGTGCTGAGTGAACCATGGCAGCGCTTTGATTAGACGCAGGGGGAGCGCACGGCTCTCCCAGTCAACGTTGTATGCAATCAGCACCCACCTTGCTTCACGTGCCCTGGCTTTACGTGCGTCTCACTTTAGTAATATTGGTATGAAAAAGACGACATGGACTGGAACCTGACAACCGGTGCATGAGCAACAGTAACAAAATGTCTCACAGGTCACACATAGAGCCCTGAGGGGCTGCTTTCAGCCCCCGGGCTACAGGTTCCCCTCCCGACTAGACTGTCCCTGGCAGGTGTTTGTGTAACCTGCTCTTAAAAATCTCCAGGGTTTGGAGATTCCACAACCTCCCCAGGCAATTTATTCTGGTGCTTAACCATCCTGACAAGACGTTTTTTCCTAGGGTGTGTCTAAAATACACGGCACCGTCGACGGAGCCATGTAGATTAGGCAGGATGGCAAAGGGAAATGAAACAGCGATTTAAATAATCGCCGCTTCATTTAAATCAAAATGGCCGCTGCGCTGTGCCAATCAGCTGATTGTCGGCACAGCGCGGCAGTCTAGACGGGGATCTGCTGATCCCAGAACGCTTCATCGGCAGATCCCCGTCTAGACTGCCGCGCCGTGCCGACAATCGGCCACTTTGATTTAAATGAAGTGGTGACTATTTAAATCACCACTTCATTTCCCTTTTTCGAGTAAACTAATCTACATGGCTCTGTCGATGGAGCCATGTAGTTTAGATGTACCCCTAATGTCCAACCTAAATCTCCCTTGCTGCAGTTTGAGCCTATTGCTTCCTGTCCTATCCTGAGAGTTTGAGAATAATTTTTCTCCCTTTCTTGTAACAACCTTTTTGGCCTTTGAAAGCTGCAACCGAGTCCCCTCTCAGACTTCTCTTTTCCAGATGAAACAACCCCAATTCTTTCAGTCTTTAAGGATGTGACTGTCGCCCTTGCCTCCATCACTTGGCAGGGTGGATTAGAGCAGCAGAAACACACCAGTCTGCTGCTGTATGAGGCATCGGAGCTACTGTGGCATGGCTACGGTGCCCAGGAAGAGCAGAGTAGCCAGAGCTGTAGACATGGCCTGGGTTGACCGTGGTTAGTGCTGCAAGTCATGCGGCTCAGGTTTTTGTTTCCTGGGGTGACTCCCAACTAGGCAACACTCTGAGCTGTGATCCTGGGGCGCCCTCCTGCGGGTGGGTTTTATTTTTCTCGGAGAGATCCTCCAGGGCCAGAACTCCGCCCTCTCTGGTTGCTGCTAGAGCCCCATCCAATAGCCGGTCTGACCAGCCTGCAGTCCCAGAACTGGGCCCAGCAGCCCCTCCCTGGATTTCTTTTTCACAGAGCGTGTAGTCAACCTGTGGAACTCCTTGCCAGAGGAGGCTGTGAAGGCTAGGACTATAATAGAGTTTATAATAGAGAAACTAGATAATTTCATGGAGGTTAGGTCCATAAAAGGCTATTAGCCAGGGGATAAAATGGTGTCCTTGGCCTCTGTTTGTCAGAGGCTGGAGAGGGATGGCAGGAAACAAATCGCTTGATCATTGTCTTCGGTCCGCCCTCTCTGGGGCACCTGGTGCTGGCCACTGTCGGCAGACAGGATACTGGGCTAGAAGGACCTTTGGTCTGACCCAGTACGACCGTTCTTATGTTCTTATGTATTTAAATCAAGGACTCTGCCCCCAGTTGCGATCAGGGCAGAGCTGGTCCTTCTCAAGCTACCTGCTGAGCTGCGCTGCAGGAGCAGTTCCATGCTGGCTCCGAGGGATAGTGGGGCTGGCTGGGCACTTCCATTCGGAACCCGTCCGAGCACAGGTGGGAAAGTGCCGCAGGGTGGTCCAGCCAGCTTGCTCTCTGGGTCCCAGGTGGAGGCACTGACCCTGCTTCCAGCTGGGAATACCTGGGTGGAGCCACCGCACTGCATAAGCCCCAGGCTCCAGGGGCCGTTCAGGGCAGCAGGCTGGAGAGTGAAGCAGGGGCAGGTCTGGCGGGAGCAGGCGGCTCTTTCTGAACAAGATCAAACGCTGCCCGTGTGGCCGGGTGCTCTTTGCGGCGGTAGCCTGCTGTAAACTTCTCGCTGCAGATGTGGTGGTCTCAGTGCGGCGCTGCTGGAGAGGGTGGGAGGGCTTTGGCGGCGGGGCCAGGCCAGACTGGGAGGTAGTCCAGGACGGTGCGTTAGCCAGCGGGTCGGTGAAGTGACACAGTGAAATGCCTCCCTGTGCTGACACTGGCACGTGGTTTGGTTCAGCGGGGACCAGGTAAGGAGGCTGCTCACCCAGAACGAGGCCTCTGAGAGGTGTCACTGAGCTGTCAGATAGGCTGGCTTAGTGGCAAGGACTAGGAGTGTAACCTCGAAGGACAGCTTGGGCTCTCCCGCCCGATGCTCTGGCGAATGGTGACCACAACACACGCAGGGGCAGCCGCTGCTGGACTGTGGAGGAAGGAGGCCCATGAGCAGAGCTGGCCGCAGACAACCGAGAGGTCCAACCTGCATGTCGGTGACCCAAATTCCTTGGGGTATGTCTACACTACCACCCTAGTTCGAACTAGGGTGGTTAATGTAGGCAACCGAAGTTGCAAATGAAGCCTGGGATTTGAATTTCCCAGGCTTCATTTGCATCTTGCCGGGCGCCGCCATTTTTAAATGCCCGCTAGTTCAGACTCCGTGCCCACGGCTACACGCGGCACGGACTAGGTAGTTCGGATTAGGCTTCCTATTCCGAACTACCGGTACACCTCGATCCGCATGTAGCCGCGGGCACGGAGTCCGAACTAGTGGGGATTTAAAAATGGCGGCACCTGGCAAGCTGCAAATGAATCCCGGGAAATTCAAATCCCAGGCTTCATTTGCAACTTCGGTTGCCTACATTAACCACCCTAGTTCGAACTAGGGGGCTAGTGTAGACATACCCTTGGCGTCCTAAGCGCAGGCCGGCCTCGGAGAGCTTCTGAAATGTAACGAGGTCCTAAAGTTGCACTGACCGGCCCTCTCAGGAAAGTATAACCCTGCATCCCGCTGGCCCTGGAGCCTTGCGGCTTGCAGGGAGCTGTGGGGTGGGTAGGGGCAGTTTGTATCGTGAATGCAGCTGGGTTCACAGCCGGGTCTCACAGCAGTGAGACTGGCTCTTACTCTGCCTCTCCCCGCAGGGTTCTGTTGGTGTGAGCGCCTCCCTGGCTGAAGATGGCAGGCTGGGAACGCCGGGTCGCCCCAGGCCGAGGTGAGTGGCGGGTCAGCGGCAATCGCTGTAAGAAGCAAACCAGCTAAACGACAGAGCGTTCCTCTGTCCCCCCCTCAGACGTCTGCCTTCAGGCTGCTTTGGCCACTTGGGAGCTGGGTGCTGGAGCTACTAAGCAACTAAACCCAGTCTCACCGCGGGACGTGTGCCACGCAGCCCCCGTGGGAGGAATAAGGCAGCACAGAAGCCAAGTTGCCTGAGCCGGCGGCTTTCAAACGTCTCTTCTCGTGACCCAGTTGAAGGAAATTGTTGATTCGTGACAACAACATAATGTGACTGGAGTGTGGGCTCCGGGGGGGGGCTGAGGGTGAGATCTTTGGGGTGTAGGAGGGGGCTCCGGCTTGGGAGACAGTCAGGGCTGGGCTTACCTTGAGCAGCTCCCAGCCAGTGATGCAGCAGAAGGTGTGGGGGGGGGGGGGAAGGTCAAGGCAGCTTCCTGCTTCTCCTGGCACTGCAGACCAGGCTGCACCCCAGAAGCAGCCGGCAGCAGGTTCCCAGCCAATGGGCGTGCAGAGCTAGTGCTCAGGGCAGGGGCAGTGCACGGAGCCTTGTGCACTCCCCCCTGCTAGGAGCTGGGCCTGCTGCCGGCCGCTTCTGGGGCGCAGTGCGGTCTGCGGTGCCAGGACAGGCAGGGAGCTGCCTTAGCCTCCCTCCTCCCCCCACTACTCACCTGATCCCCCTGCAGCAACGAGACCCAGCGGCCGACATTCCACCTGAGTTTGAAAGCCCCTGGTTTAAGCGACACCCTCGGCCTGCTGCTCCTGCGCCTGGTTACTGCGTGTCTCCCCCTCCCCCCCACAGCCCCCATGCGCGTTCTCCAGTGTGACAGGGTGGCCGTGCTGGCGTGAGCCCCATTGATATGCTGTGGAGGCAGCAGCTGGTAGTGGGGTTGCGAGTGGCAGGGATCTCGGAGACCGAGAGCAACTCCCCCCCATGCTGAGAGATTGGCTCTGCTACCAGTGCAACCTCGCCTCGCTGGACCAGACAGCCCAATGCTTGCCCTGGTAGCAGCGCCGCGAGGGTTGCTCTGCCGTGCTGGCACCTCCGCTCTCCAGGCTGCGGGGAGTTGCTTCCTCTGGTCTCCCAGTGGGCCCATAAATAACACCCTCCCCTGGGCATAGCTGTCACCGTCTGAGATAACGCCGGCATTGTGTGGCCTGAGGAATGGCAGGGTATTCGCTCCCCTTGCCGCCGCTGGCTTGCCCTGGGCAGCAGCGCAGCCACCGCGCACATTGCGCTGCTTCTGGGAATTGCAGGCCCAGGGCTGCATCAGTTACCAGAAGCAGCTGCTGCCGCCTTGGTGACATTTCCTCTAAATTGCGTGATGCTGACAGCTCACCCCATCCCTGGAGCAGGTGAATACAGCGCAGCTGTTCTGTGTCCGCCACACGCTTCCTCTGCCCTCCACGGGGCCCCCAGCGGGGACTGGGGCGATCCTGGAGGTGTCGGTCCCGGTTTCGGGGGGCCGGCCACAGCGATTGCTCAGTCGTTAGGGAGCAGAACCAGGGAACTGTCCCGGGACAGTGGGTTCGAATAGGGTTGCGCCAGAGGAGGGCCCGTGGGGTTTGGCAGACCGTGAGCTCTCTGGCTAAAGCGGCTGTCTCCAGAGCATGGTCAGGCTCCCGCTGCAATCCCTGCTCACACGCTCTCACCCCTCCCATGCACAGGGCTGGGCAAACTCCTCTCGGGAGGAGGGAGGTGACCACTGCACCTCCAGACCCCCCTCCCTTCCGCCAGGATTTTAAGGTGGGGGACTCAGAATGTCTGGGAGCCCCAGAGGGAGACCTGGGGCATGTGCCTGGCAGCATGTTCCCCGCTCAGCCGTCTCCTCCCTTTGTTCCAGGCTGCCTCCTGCTCTGCATTTGGACTCTGCAGTTTAGCGTGTGGAACTCTCTTGCAGAAGGTGAGGGGCAGGGAGGCCGCTGGGGGAAACGCTCAGTTCCTGTTGGGCAAACTGCTTCAGGGGCAGCAGGCCCATCCCGGCCTTGTCAGAGATGTGTGGGGAAGGGAGGGGGGAGGGGGAGAGGGAAATAAAATCGGCGTGTCCCTCGGGTTTCTGACGTCTGCTCCTAGCTCATTTCTCCTGGCAGCTGCTACAGCTCTAGGAACCCTGATTTACCTGCAAGTGTCCCCCCCCCCAGCTGCCACCCTCATCCTGTCAAGTGCAGACTTAATTCTAGGCAAGGCTTCTCTTTAGGCAAAGTGTCACTGCAGAGCGGCTCATGGGCCCGGGCTCTGCCTTCAGCAGAGGTGAGGGAGGGGCTATCAAATCAGCCATGGGCAATCATTTTTGAAGGGGGGGGGCACTTTGAGAATTTCGGAAGTGGTC